>NC_053493.1:416027016-416349516 GCF_905171775.1 Rana temporaria | reverse complement strand
ACCAACAAACACGAAAATATGGTGTTTTTTTCCCCAGCTCTTTAGCGAGACCCTTTGGGCAACTTCTGCCAATGTTGTTTTATGGTTAGCCTTGTCTCTGATCGTGTGTACGAGGCTTTACAGTCACTACAGCGTGTGACCAGAACACTCCTGTGTATGAACATACCACTTCAACTTTATAGACATGCACTTTATTCACATACTTGCAGATATAAGTTGCAAAACCCTGTGCAGAAAAAATGTGAGTGGTGTCCTCTGGTTTCTGAGTGTCAAACTTTCAGTTTCCTTTATCTCTTCTGTTGTCAGAAATGGCGTCTGCTGATCTGAGACGAGAGCTAGACTGTTCCATCTGTCTGGAAATGTATAAAGATCCTGTAATGCTGAGCTGTGGACACAACTTCTGCCAGGTCTGTATTGATCGTATGTGGGATGCACAGGAGGTGTCTGGAGGTTATTCCTGTCCTCAGTGCAGGAAAAGGTCTAGGAGTCGTCCTACACTGCAGAGGAACATAACACTGCGTAATATAGTGGAGACTTTACGATCTACTCATCCAGATCAAAAGAAGACTGGAATCTTCTGTACACAATGTATTCACTATCCTGTACCTGCTGTTAAATCCTGTCTGCATTGTGAAGCTTCTATGTGTGATAATCACCTGAGAGTCCACAGCAAGTCACCAGAACATGTTCTAACCGATCCCACCACTTCCATGGAGAACAGAAAATGCTCCATCCATAGGAAACTTCTTGAATATTACTGCACTGAGGACTCTGACTGTATCTGTGTGACCTGCAGGCTAGATGGAGAACACCAGGGACACAAGGTGGAGACTCTGGATGAGGCCTCTGAGAATAAAAAACAGAAACTGAGAAATGGTCTGCAGAAACTGATTGCTAATAGAAAGCAAAGAGTCCAGAGTCTGCAGGAACATAAGGCAAAGGTACAAGAAAAATCAGCCAGTCTAACCGAGAGAGTTACTGCCCTGTTCATAGAGCTCAGGAGACATCTGGAGGACCTGGAGAAGAGAGTCCGCAGGAACATCTCCAGGCAGGAAGAGCGGATCTCGCATGCATTGTCTGATTTGATTGATCAGCTGGAAATAAAGGAGGATCTGTCCAGGAAGATGGAGGACATTGAGAAGCTGTGTAACATGACTGACCCACTGACTGTCCTACAGGAATCAGACACAGGGGACTTGTGTGATACTAAGGAGGGAGATAATGAGGACAGAGAGAGACATGATAGACTCCTCCATGATGGAGGGGATCTGGATGTGTCTGGAATCTCACACACATTACACACATGGTTATCTGATATGATAAAAGAGGTAAATGTATTCTTCAATATACGGGAAGCTTCAGACATATTACTGGATGTGAACACGGCTCATAATAATCTACAGATATCAGATGACATGAAAACTGTATCCAGGTCAAACATAGAGCAGAATCGTCCAGAAACACGGGAGAGATTTCAGTGGTGTATCCAGGTGTTAAGCAGTCAGAGATTTTCCTCGGGGCGACATTACTGGGAAGTTGATGTCAGCGAGTCAGAACATTACAGAGTCGGGATGTGTTATCCCAGTATAGAGAGGAGGGGAGACCAGTCACTGATTGGAGATAATAAGAAGTCCTGGGGTTTGCACAGGTATAGCGATGAGTGTTCTCTAATACATGACAATAAATGGATCAGCTTATCTCCCGATTTCTCCAGTAACAGAGTCAGGATCTATGTGGATTATGAGGCCGGGCAGCTGTCCTTTTATGATCTGTGTGACCCGATCAGACACCTCCACACCTTCACCACCACCTTCACTGAGCCCCTCCATGCCGGGTTATGTGTAAGAAAAGGTCGTATAAAGATCTCTGGGAGGTCATGAGATTTTTACTTTGATCATATTACCAAAAATCTGAACTGAATCTCATGAAATCTGGAGAGAAATGTGACCAGTTTGTACAGATAACCTATTTCTTCAATTTGGTGGATCTGGAAGATCTCGGCACAGGAGTCTCCTCCATCACGTCCACAACCGATAAGACGGGGGAGGGGATTGGAGGTTTAGTTATACAATCCTGTGTGTACAATCTCCTTCAGATCTACCATCAGCTGTGTAGTATTTGTACCTGCCTGATTTGAACTAAATCTAATTTTAACTTGACATTACATATTTTTGGTAAAGCTAAAGGAGATTTGGTAGTGTGTGGTCAGCTTTAGATTTACCAAAAATAAAGGACACACATTATCTGTTCATATTGTATTCAGGAAAGTACTGGCACTACATAGTTGATGGTAGATCTAAAACAGATTGTACAATCAGATTGTATGGTCAACATTAAGGGTTATGTTGGGTTGGGGGTTAAGGTTAAATTTAAAGAGTCATATTTGAGGAACATTAAGGGCCCTTTCACACGGAGCGGATCAGTAATGATCCGCTCCGTGTTTCCGCAAAGCTCAGCAGGGATCCTCCGTAAAATCCCCGCTGAGCTGGCAGCTGAAAGGGCGATCCCCGCACACTGTGCAGGGACCGCCCTGTGTTTCCTCCGCTCTCCCCTATGGGGGATCGGACGAACACGGACCATATGTCCATGTTCATCCGATCCGGCAGACGAAAAATAGTATTTCTTCCGTCTGCAAATGCGGATCTTTGCAGAGGTGGACAAATTACGGGTGTCAGCGGATGTTCATCCGCTGACACCCTTAATCACATAGGGACCCATGTATGTCCCGTTTTCATCCGCAAATGGACGGATGAAAATGCGGACATACGGTCCGTACGTGTGAAAGGGCCCCAAATGTTATCACACTAGGGTAGCCTTGCGTTCTCTTCCCTTGATATATTATATTTGAGGAACAAGGTGTTAAATATTAATTTTAAGTGTTTAAAGTATAACTAAAATTTTGGAACATGTGGGAAGGAATTAAAGCCCCTGTCAGATTTTTATTGTCTGTCCCCCGTTGGGGAGACTCACCCTCTCCATTTGTCCTGTTTATTGATATTAAAGAGTGAGAGAAAAAATGTAAAATTTTGGGTTGTTACCTGAACAGAAATTTTCGATTGCGGACACTAGTTCCAGGGATAACCAGGGATTTCCTCTCGCTTCCTGTTTGGCTATGGGACATGAGGGGAAGTCTCCCCAATAGGACACAGAAAGCAACAAAACTGACAGAGGTTATCATTTTCGCTTAGGGCCCTTTCACACGGGCGGACAAACGGTCCGTTTATTACAAGTCCGTTTACCTATGGGATTGCAGACGTTAGCGGATTAAGCATCCGCTAACGTCCGCAAACATCCGCCTCCGCAAAGATCCGCTTTTTCAGACGGAAGAAAACCCTATTTTTCTTCCATCTGGCGGAACGGATCGCATGAAGACGGACACACGGTCCGTATTCATCCGATTCCCCATAGGGGAGAGCGGAGGAAAGACAGGGCGGTCTCTGCACAGTGTGCGGGGACCGCCCTGTCCGCCGACAGCTCAGCGGGGATTTACGGATGATCCCCGCTGAGCTTTGCGGACACACACGGGGCGGATCAATACGGATCCGCTCTGTGTGAAAGAGCCCTTACTCTAGAAAGTTTTGCTTTTTTTTTTTAGCTCTGTTATTATTTTCAAGTGTTAATTTTCATGCTTTGGTTAAATTGTTTCGAAAGACCTTTCTTGGTGTTGAAGAGAATCTCTGCTTTGGGGGAGGAAAGAGACAGCAATAAGAACCAGGCAGAGGTTCTAACCCTTTACCCCTCTATCCAAAACTATAAACAGTTTTTGAGTTTAGATTTGGAAATCAAAGATATGTGGAGCGACTTAGGCCGGGTTCACATTGGTATGCTGCCTTTTGGCGGCAGAGCAGGTGTCTGCGCGTTTTACGTGGGGTTTTTAGCCACAGTTCCATAGATTTCTATTAGGGTTGCACCAATGTCACTTTTCTAAGAGTACCGATACTTAAGGACTCGTCGATGCTGATTGCCTATACTTTTAATGTCATGTGACAGTGGCACATGTGTAGGTATTTTTTTTTACTATTACATTTTTTCGTTTTTTTTTTCCCCCCAATGCTTTATATTTTTGGGGGGAATGTACAGTGTTTTTTTTTTTTTTTTTTTTTTGATTACATTTTTTTTTTTCAGCCCTGTTGGGCAGGTTGGGCTTTGGTGAGAGATCAGGTATCTAAACAGACTTCTGAATCCCCAGTCCCTTTCTTAGCAGTCTCAGCTGCACTGGAGATGAATGGACAGGAGACGGAGGCTCCTCTTTTCATAGTTGTTATGGATGGACAGTCAGTGATCACCGACTCTGTTCATTTGGAAAATGAAGGAGCCGGTAAATGACAGATTTACCGGCTCCTTCCTCTGCTTTCCATCCTGACAGATCTGGGGCAGGGGGAGACCGGTAGAGTAGCCGGAGAGCTGGGCATGAGGACACAGGGACCGAAGGACGACGAGGGGGGGGGGACTGCAGGAGGAACCGGAGAGTCAGGAAGGACATGGTGGACCCGGAGGTGGACATATGGGGGGGACTGGAGGAGGAGGAACTGGGAGTCTGGAAGAAAGCAGGGGGTCCCAGAGGAGGACATGGGGGGGGGGGCTGGGTGGAGAGGATTGGAGGAGGTGCTGGGAAGGACATAGGGGGAGCCAGAAATTTGGGAAGGACGCAGGGGGACCCAAGGAGAAGCCGGAGAGTCGGGTAAGACACAGGGGGATCTGGAGGACAAAACGGATCGGGACACGGAACAGTTGGGTGTGGGCACAGTTGCAAGCACCAACCTCCCTGACTCCAGGGGGAGGGAAAGGAAGAGAAAAGCTATACAGAGAGCTCTCAGAAAAGCTATACAGGGAGATCGGTGCTTGTAACTCTTCCCAACTCCTCACCGATCACTCCTGAGGCTGCCCAAGTATCGGGTAAAGCATCGAAGCATTTGCATGAGTACAAGTACTTGTGCAAATGCTCGTCATCGGTATCGGTGCAACCCTAATTTCTATGAGGTCGCTTGCTTTTGCCACATTTTCTGAAAAGCATCGCATGCCACTTCTTTGGTGCGTGTTCAGAAAACATGGTGGAAACGTGTGTAAAACACGTGTAAACCATCACTTTGTAATTTGATTGGGGATTATATTTTTATTATCGATTTAAGATTGTCTTATGGTATGAAGAAAAATCTATTTCAGTTTGATTTTTGAACCTATTACTTTTTTTTGGTGCATCTTATATCACATATAATATAAAAAATGTCATAAAATCTCGGTGATGGTCAATATATCTGTATAAATTCACCAATAAAAATATCAGAAGCAATATTGTTGTCATGTGAGTTGATGGTTGAACAGGTTGAGGGGGTAATGCTGGATCATGTTTATCTTTATTCCGTCTGATTTCCCATGTGTGTGTGTGTGTGTGTGTGTGTGTGTGTGTGTGTGTGTGTGTGTGTGTGTGTGTGTGTGTGTGTGTGTGTTTTTTTTTTTTTTTTTTTTTTTTGTGTATTTTATTGTTTTCAAGGTAGGGGACAGTAGGGGGGGAAATGAGTACAAACGGCAAAATGTTAACATGCCAAATAATTTTAAGGAATTTTATTATTTTTAATGTGTTTTAACTTGCAATAAAATATACCAAAAGGATAAGGGGAAAATGCAAAAAAAAGTGTGTAATTCTCTTTAAATTTTAACTACTTCAATATCTAGCACATTCACCCCTTCCTGCCCAGGCCAGTTTTCAGCTTTCAGCGCTGCCGCATTTTGAATGATAATTGCGCGGTCATGTAACACTGTACCCAAATTCAATTTTTATATATTTTTTTTTTCACCCACTCAGCCTAGGTTCACACTGCTGCGAATTAAAAATCGCGGTAAAATGCGCGATTTTACCGCGATTTTGCCGCGATTTCGGCCGCAATTTAATGTAAATCGTGGCCCGAAATCGCAAAAAGTAGTACAGGAACTACTTTTTAAAATCGCAGATGCGGCGTCGCACTGATTAGGACAGTGCCATTGCCGACAATTGCCGCCAATTTGAGATGCGATTTGACATGTCAAATCGCATCTCAAATCGTTCCAAATCGTACCCAGTGTGAACCAGGGCAAATAGAGCTTTTTTTTTTTGGTGGTATTTATTCACCACTGTTTTTTTTTTTGTTTTGTTTTGTTTAGCAAAACAAATAAAAATTATTATAAAAGACTTACATTTTTGAAGAAAAAGTTTTTCTGTTTATAAAATGTTTTCTCCTTCACTGATGAGGAGGCAATGATGGGCACTGAATGACATCTGTGATTGGCACCTCCTGAGGGGGCTGTAAGAGAAAGTCACCTGAGACAACACTCTGGATTAAGTTGAGAAGTTTTCTTGACTCATATGAGGAGACAAGTTGCAACAAAAGAACAGATATTTGCCTATTGGTTCTGAGCGCCTGCCACCCGTGCAATAGGGGCACACTGGGCTGCGGGAGTGAAGCCGTGCGAGTTCAGCTAAACTTGCACGGCTTCACTCCCGCAGCCCAGTGTGCCCCTATTGCTCCTGCCTGTCGGTCCCGATTTTGGCTGCGTCTACAGAGACATCTGTGCGCAGACGCGAACGCATACGCGAGTAGCGCCCGCATATGTAAACGGTTCTCAAACCACACATGTGAGGTATCGCAGCGATTTGGTAGAGCGAGAGCAATAATTCTAGCCCCAGACCTCCTCTGTAACTCCAAACATGCAACCTGTAGAATTTTTAAGACGTCGCCTATGGAGATTTTAAAGGGTAAAAGTTTGCCGCCATTCCACGAGTGGAGGCAATTTTGAAGCGTGACATGTTGGGTATCAATTTACTCAGTGTAACATTATCTTTCACAATATAAAAAAAAAAATTGGGCTAACTTTACTGTTGTCTTATTTTTTTTTTTTTAAAAAGTGTATTTATTCCCCAAAAAAGTGCGCTTGTAAGACCGCTACGCAAATACGGTGTGACAGAAAGTATTGCAACAACCGCCATTTTATTCTCTAGGGTGTTAGAATAAAAAATATATATAATGTTTGGGGCATCTAATTAGAGGGAAGGAGATGGCAGTGCAAAAACACATTAGAACTGCTGTTTTTTGCTACTTGTAACCTGTAATGCCAACGGCCACCACAAGATGGCCACTCCTAGATTCCTTCTGCAGGCCTCAGCTTCCTTCTGTGAAGGCCACAAAGCCGTGGCCTCAATTACCGGCGGGTGCAGGCCCGCCGCGATTGCGCGCCGGCCGGTAATTGAGGCCGCGGCCTTCTGCAGCCCTAAGCTACCCCAGGCGCCAGGTCACAATTTCTTGTCACAATTACGACTTGGTGCCCGGATTTTGTCGAGGCCTGATGGATATCTATCTATCCTATCTATCTATCTATCTATCTCTACCTACCTAACTAGTTTTATTCAATATGGTCTAATTATTAATATATACATGCATACACATGAGTGTGTTCCTATTCAATGTACTTTAACAGTTTTAATGAGGGCACAAGTAGACCTTTGTTTGACCCCATCAAACGTAATTAATGTTCTGTACATATCTTTCTCATGTTCCACATAATTATTTTAAACCACCTGTTATAAGGAGTTTTATCACTTCTTCTTGAAGACTTTCTTTATCTTAGCGGGCTATATTACAACTATTGTCAGAATGTTCCTTGTCTAATTAGTGAACTTACCATGAACTATCTTGATACATTTTCAAAAACACCTGTGTAAATTTTATCATGAAGCAGAGGGGTCATCTAAAGTTTAACACTTAAAAATTAAGACTTTCTTTATATCTATGAAATAATTCTACTTCTAAGCTATCTTTTGCAAGCAATCATAAATTATTATATAATCCCCCCCACCCACCCATTTAGCTTTAAGGGCCTCTAGTCCCGTATGAACATTAGGGAGTAATGATTTTATAGATTTGTCTCTGAGCAACGTCATAGGCTCTTTACCAAGATCGCAGATGGGGTGTGTCAGAGCGCCGCTCTGCACCCCTGGGGGGTGTGCACGAGCGGCTTATCCTGCTGGACATCCTATGATGCCTCCATCAGGATAACTGAGCCACCTTGCAGATGTCATCCTGCAATAGGCTGGTAGGGAAGTGGTTAAGTGATTTTTTCAATGATTTTCTTATCGCGGGAAAAAACAAACAAACACAATACAGCAAAAACGCAAGGGAAAACTTTTAGAGGTGTTCCCGCCTGGGTGAAAAAAATTAAGTCTGCAGCTACATGTACTGGGGTACTTGCCTGTCCAGACCGCGATGTCGGCACCCCTAGCCGATCTTCGGTACGACCCCTGGTTGCTGCCGCCGCCATTCCTGGTAAGGGGACCCAGTAGTGAAGCCTTTTTTGGGCTTTACAGCGGGTTCCCTACTTCGCATGCGTGAAGCGCTCTGCGCTTCCTAATTGGCCTGGCGGCGGGGGGCCGAACATCTGGGAGAACCAGCCACGGACTGCCTCCAGAAGTGGGGAAGGGGACCTGTTTCCCTGCTCCCCCCTGACGGGGGCCAAATGTGGCACTGGAGGGGGGCAGAAATGAGAGAGAGTTCAACTTTTGGATGGAACTCCGCTTTAAACAAATGACCAGATAATTATTTTGAAGGATTTTATTTTATCAGGAGTTTTTTATTTTATGTTTTTAGTTTATTCATGTTATATGAAAACAATAATACTTTTTTTTTTTTTTTTTTTTCAAATTCTATCCTAGCTGAAAGTTTAGGTCATGGTCACATGTTTCTTGGGTATACTGAGCCAGCAATTTATTTTATTAAAACACCATTGAAATGCTTTTGGAGTGTATTTTCTATTTTTAGAGGCAGTGATGGACAAACATGGTACTTTCTTTTCTTATAAAAATAAATAAAATAAGTTTGATTGTAGTGTAGATCTGGACAAGAGGGTCTTCAGCAAAAACAGCAGTGGTTGAAGATTGGAAAGGTGCTCTTCAGGGGTGGACTGGGCCAGTGTTGGCATTTCCTCAAGTTCATTGTATTGCAGAGTTATTAGTTCCACAAAAGAAATACAATTGCAAAAAAGTGTTCTGTGAGAAACTATACCTCCTCTATAATCCAATCACACTGCCTCTGCCCCCTACCTCTTTCATAATCTCACTTCAGTGGTTCTGTTACTACCTCCTCCATAATCCCACATCCCCCTCTTGCTGTTTCTTCTACAATCTGTTATCAATGCCTTCTCTATCTCCCCCCCCCCCCCCCCCCCAATCTAGTCTTGCTGCCTCCTCCATTATCAGGTCTCTCTGTCTTTGCTCTATAATCTGATCTCATTGCCTCCCCTCCTTATCTCAGTATTCTGGTTCTTGCTGTCTTTCACTTCCTTCTCCATTATCTGGTCCCACTGCCTCCTATTCTTACCTCCACTATAATCCGTTCCTACTGCCACACCCTCATACTTCTTCCATAAATCTGTTATCGCTGCCTTCAATCTCTGGGACATCTAAAATTTAGGTAGGACGCCACAGGGTTCCCCTAGAGCAGGGGTAGGCAACTTTGGCCCTCCAGCTGTTTTGAAACTACAAGTCCCATGAGACGTTGCAACACCCTGTCAATCACAGGCATGACTCCTAGAGGCAGAGGCATGATGGGATTTGTAGTTTAACCACAGCTTAATACAAGGTTGCCTACCCCTGCCCTAGAGGGCATACTGTGTAAAATATTTGTTGCATAATATATGGTATTATATCCTCTATGGCAGTGGTTCTCAACCTTCTACTGCAAAGAGGCGGAGTTGGTGGCCATAGGGCTCCAGGAACAGCACTGCTGGTTGGCCGCAAAAAGATTGGGAGAGCATACAGTGATGCTGAAATGAGGCAATATTGGAATATACCTGAGAGTTCTGCTTTTAGATATATGCAGCTTGTACATGCTCTATTTGCTCAATTCCCTGAGGGAGCTAATAGAATAAGGTTTAGAGCAAATGTTAAGGAAAGAAAGTGGAAAGAAGTCAATCTCAACTCTTTATACTTATCTATCAAGGACAATATCGTCAGACATAAGCAAATTATGCAAATGTTGGACAAGAGATGTCCCAAATTTAGTAGAAGAGAACTGGGAGGAGATATAGAGGTTCTAGTATCCCTTCGAGATAAATTTAATACAATTTACGATAACACATAGGAGCAACTATACACCATATAATCCTATATAAAATTTTCCCATCAAACACGCAAAATTGTTGATGTGCAGGTATTCCAGGAAATTTTATTCACATATTCTGGACTTGTCCGAAAATAGTGGTATTCTGGAGGGAAGTCTTGAGAATAATTACTACAGTAATGTAGCGCTACCCCCGGAGGAGCCGCTGGTTAGATTTGGGATCTGCGTATTTAAGTTGCCTCTATACTGTGTCTAGGGGTGATGGTGGTGTTGAGAGCAATAATAGAATGTCCAGGACCGTTGGTTGCATTTTCAATGCTTTATTCTCTCGGTCAAACACGACCAACATGTAACTTGAGGTAGACAGGATAGGTTGGTGAAGGAAGAGCGACTTCACAGAATCAGGCTATGGATAGTAAAGGCAGTCCTGCCCTTTGTAGTTGTATTCGTCTACGTCGCCACTCCAGCCAGAGTGGGTAAAAGTGCCCCTGGACAGACCTCTCTCAGGCCTGGCAGCCAAGAGCGCCACTTAGAGCTTTTGGGAGGAACAAGTTTCTGCCACCGAATTGGCTCTGATTAAATCACGATGTTAGATGAGACCTCTGCCACAGGCCTAGTGCTGAAAGTTGTGAACGATAGAGCGAATCCTCCCATTATGTCGTTTGTGGTTACCGACTGACAGTTTAAATGTAACCTGTCAGTGTCCGGTCACCCAGATCCCCGATGGTTCGTTCAAGCCCTGTTGGATCACCTGCCTCCGGGTTCTCCTCAGACCGATCCCCCACCGAACAGCACCCAGCTTGGGATCTTCTCAATAGGTGTGGGAAACCCAGTGAGTCGGCATCAGTTGCTCCGGGCTATGAGAGCCCAAAGTCAGGAACTCCAAGTAGCACGCGACCCCGGCCTGGTAGGCCATAGCGATGGGGCCCGTGATGTGCGCACACCCTAAAGGTGGGTGCCGCACCTGGAACCTGTGAAAAAACCCCAAACAACGGCCTCTGCCACAGAAATACCCCTCCCCAGCATGCCCCGCGAGGGAAAAACATCTCCAATTGGCTGCTGGGAAGAAGTGGCTTCGCCTGGACCCCTCTGGCGCCACCTGCCGCCCAGAGATGAGACTGCATCTCTGGAGCACAAACTGACCCACAGGACAATCCAGATTTGGCGACAGCCAAATTTAACAAATCAAAGAATGAGAGCAATGTAACTCTTTCTCCCACTAAATGTAAATATAGCACCTGTACGAAAGTACACAGGCGCTACAGTAACATCAGTACCTTTTGGAACAGGAAGCAGAAATCTGTCTATTAGGATTAGTAGGGAAGAAAATCACGTCTATAGGAAAGAGAACACAGGCCTATTACTTTTTTTTTATGCAAGAAAGACAATAGTGTTGAGTTGGAAGAAGGTTGAAGCTCCCTCGCTGGTACATTGGAATAATACAGTGAATAGCAATTTGCCATTGTATAGGCAGACCTATTGTAATAGAGGACAGGGGGAGTAATATGACGGAGTATGGGCAAGTTGGATAGAAAACCCCATGACGACTTCAGGATAAAGAGGGTAGGAAGATAGGGTAAACCAAACTATAGAATGAAAAGGGGAAAAATGTATGTATAAATGTTTTTTTCTTTTTGTTTAATGAAATGAATGTAGGTGAAATTGTATTTTATTAATGTAAGCTGTGAAACGTATATTTGTCTTTTTGTATGGGGGGAATTTTTATATATTTAAAAAAAAAAGAGCATCCGATTTGCCAGACCTTTTTTGATTTAAAGAGGAGTTCCACCCAAATTTGGAACTTCCTCTTAACCCACTCCTCTCCCCCTTACATGCCACATTTGGCATGTAATTTTTTTTGGGGGGGAGTGGGGGCTTCAGCACGAGTGGGACTTCCTGTCCCACTTCCTCCTTCCTGTAGGCGACTAAGCTTAATCGCCTTCAGGAAGTGGCTGCTGTAGGCGATCGCCTAGGACACGTCACAGGTCCTAGGCGATCTCCTGGCCAATTACACGGCGCGGCGCCGGGCCGCGCCGCTCGCGCATGCGCAGTGGGTGCCCGGCCGTGAAGCCGAAAGCTGTCACGGCCGGGTGCCCACACTGAAAATGAAGACGCCGGCCGAGGAGGGGGGAGAGGAGCGGAGCCCCGGCCGGCGCGTCGCTGGAGCGCTGGAGCAGGTAAGTGCCTGTTTATTAAAAGCCAGCAGCTACACTTTTTGTTGCTGCTGACTTTTAATAAACATACAAATGGCTGGAACCGACTTCACCCAAAAGTTGGTGAACTTTGATCCCTAACCAGTCTAATCTTAGATTAAAGCGGGAGTTCACCCATTTATTAATTTTGTGACCTTTTCCCCTTAGATTCCTGCTCGTTTTGTCTAGGGGAATCGGCTAGTTGTTTTAAAATATGAGCAGTACTTACCCGTTTTCGAGATGCATCTTCTCCGTCGCTTCCGGGTATGGGTCTTCGGGAGCGGGCATTCCTTCTTGATTGACAGTCTTCCGACGGTCCCATCCATCGCGTCACTAGTAGCCGAAAGAAGCCAAACGTCGGTGCGGCTCTATACTGCACCTGCGCACCGACGTTCGGCTTCTTTCGGAAAATCGTGACGCGATGGATGCGACCGTCGGAAGCCTCTCGGAAGACTGTCAATCAAAATAGGAACGCCCAGTCCCGCAGCCCATACCCGGAAGCGACGGAGAGGATGCATCTTGTAAACCGTAAGTACTGCTCATATTTTAAAACTACTAGTTGATTCCCCTAGACAAAACGAGCATCAATCTAAGGGGAAAAAGTATATTGTAGGGGTGAACCTCCGCTTTAAGTAAGCAGGATAGTAAATCTAATAAAAGGGAGACCTGCTTCTCCTTCGCTCTTCAGGAGATATCGTTTTGTTATTGTGATCCAAGGTCTTTTACAGCGCTACAGGAAGGCCGAAAGAGCTATATTGATCTTTTGAATGTCCTTATGCTTGTATAGTATTGGCATTATTTTACATTGGGTACAACAGATGCGAGAATTTGACCATCTTATAGAGGTGGCATCTCCCGAAGAGCGATAATGGAAGGTCCAGCCATGCTTCCAGTTTGCTGATTATTTTGGATATGAGGAGGATAGTTCAGCTGATAGATGAGGGTACTCTGCCTATGTTCACTTCTAAGTATGTGATGTGGCGCTATGGGGAAGGGTGAAGAGGTCATCCAGAGGCTTTTGCCACTCTTGGGAGAGGTAGCACCTTACTTTTGTTAAAGTTTAATTTCTCTTTTCGTCCATGGACGGACACAGCCTTCACAAGTCTTGACATATGGTGGCGCAGGTTGCCCATACATCAAGATTTGTGAAGGCTGTGTCCGTCCATGGACGACAGAGAAGGATTTTACGGTGAGTACAAAAAATCCTATTTTTAGTCCTGAGCAGGAAAGCAAAATAGTGAAGGTATGTTGAATTAAAGGGATATCTACCTGGGGATTGGCAGTAAAAATCAGAATGTCATCTGCAAAGATGTTAAAAAGTAATGGTGATGGGGGGCAGCCCTGACCCGTACCCTTGTAGAGGGGCAAAGGGTCTGAAATGTGTCCTGCCGCCACTACCCTGGTAGAGGGAGACGAGTAGAGACTCTCTAAGTGTATAAAGAAGCCTAGGAAGCCAAACCTTTTTGAGGACAAGTACCAACCTTTTAAAGCTGACATTGTCAAAAAGCCTTTTCGGCATTTGAAGTGACTATAGCTACAATGCTTTGAAAAAGTATTCGTACCCCTTGAAATGTTCCACATTGTCACAACCAAAAATGTAAATGTATCTTATTGGGATTTTATGTGATGGACCAACACAAAGTGGCACATAATTGTGAAGTGGAAGGAAAATGATAAATGATTTTCAATCTTTTTTTACAAATAAATATGTGAAAAGTGTGGAGGGGCATTTGTATGGCACCCCCCCCCCCCCGGAGTCAGTACTTTGAAGAACTCCCTTTCACTGCAATTACAGCTGCGAGTCTTTTTGGGGGTGTCTCTACCAGCTTTGCACATCTAGAGAGGGACATTTTTGCCCATTCTTTGCAAAATTATCTCAAGCTCTGTCAGATTGGATGGAGAGCGTCTGTGAACAGCAATTTTCAAGTCTTGCCACAGATTCTAGATTTGACTTATGTCTGGACTTTGACTGGACCATTCTAACACATGAATATGCTCTGCTCTAAACCATTCTATTGTAGCTCTGGCTGTATATTTAGGGTTATTGTCCTGCTGGAAGGTGAACCTCCCCAGTCTCAAATCTTTTACAGACTCCTAACAGGTTTTCTTCTAAGATCGCCCTGTGTTTGGCTCCATCCATCTTTGCATCAACTCTGACCAGCTTTTCTGTCCCTGCTGAAGAAAATCATCCCCACCACACGATGCTGCCACCACCATGTTTCACGGTGGGGAGAGTGTTCAGGGTGATGTGCAGTGTTGGCTTTCCGCCACACATAGCATTTTGCTTTAAGGCCAAAAATTTAAATGTTAGTCTCATAAGATCAGACCACCTTCTTCCAAATGTTTGCTTTGTCCCCCCACGTGGCTTTTAGACCACTGCAACCGGGACTTCTTATGGCTTTCTTTCAACAATGGCTTTGTTCTTGCCAATCTTCCATAAAGGCCAGATTTGTGGAGTGCACAACTAATGGTTGTCCTGTGGACAGATTCTCCCACCTGAGCTGTGGATCTCTGCAGCTCCTCCAGAGTTACCACGGGCCTCTTGGCTGCTTCTATGAGGGCTTCACAGAACAGCTGTGTATTTATACTGAGATTAAATTGCACACAGGTGGACTCTATTTACGAATTGGGTGACTTCTGATGGCAATTGGTTCCACTACATTCTAATTGGGAGTTATCAGAGTAAAGGGGGTTGATTACAAATGCACGCCACACTTTTTCACATATTTATTTGTAAAAAAATTAATAATTTTCCTTCCACTTCACAATTATGTACCACTTTGTTGGTCTATCACGTAAAATCCCAAAAAAATACATTTACATATTTGGTTGTGAACATAAGTAGGATCCTGCCTGGGGGAACAAAAAGCATGTAGATTAAAGCTCATAGGACCAAGAGGTTGAAGGTAACGAAAGTCACCCAAATCTGTTTGCCCTATTGGAGTGTGTAACCCACAGGCAGTTGGGGGGGGGGGGAGGGTTACTGGGACTGCGTTGCTCCCTTGGTTCCGTGAGCAATTTTTCTGTATGTGGGGCAAAACACCCTGGGAGTTGCAGCAGGGGGCGAAGATAGGATTCCACTTCAGATGGAGAGTGAAACGATAGTTGGTCTCCATTTGGGGCTTGTAGTCGCAGTGTGGCAGGGTATGCTAGCGTGCAGTTGGTCCTTTTTTAAAAACACTTCCCTTTGCCTACAGCAGGGGTGGGGAACCTGCGGGCCGCTTGCGGCCCACAAAATCATTCCATTCTGCCCCCCATGGGATCGTAAAACAGCGCCGCCAATTGTCACTATGGAGCGGAGTAAATGTATTGCTAAACACACTGACAATGAATAAATGATCATGGCGATCATTCATTCATTGTCAGTGTGTTTAGCAATACATTTACTCCACTCCTGCGGCCCGCCCCTGTTAGCCGGTGCCAGCCTCCAGCCAATAGGATCATTGCACTACAGCTGATGAGCCGCTCCCCTTAGTTTACAGCCCCGCCCGGTGGCGGCACCCGTCCTGGCGGCGTGACGTCACTCACGGCGGGGATTATCATTCATGGCTGGCTGGGATGGCACTGATGGGAGAAGCATAGAGAGGACGAGCCAGCGCCACCGACGAGGAACCATTTCTACAGCAGCAAGTAAGCCATAAATATTATGCTGACGGCATCATGACATACGGCGTATTTTTTTAATATGCAGCATAGCGGCGGGGGGAGGGGGGGTAAATGTCCTGCACAGTGCACAGGACATTAATACATAAGTTACCATGACCAGTGCAGGACATTTACCCCCCCCCCCCCCGACATGCTGCATATTAAAAAGATCATATTCATCATATTTACATTTAGTAATTTTCAAATTGCGTATGTCATACGCAATGATGCAATTTGAAAATTATTAAATGTAAATATGATGAATATGATCTTTTTAGTATGCAGCATGTCGGGGGGGGGGGGGTTTAAATGTCCTGCACTGGTCATGGTAACTTATGTATTAATGTCCTGTGCACTGTGCAGGACATTTACCCCCCTCCCCCCACCGCTATGCTGCATATTAAAAAAATCAGACAGTCATCAAAGTTAATAATATTCAGACTGCATCATTCTGTATGCAGTCTGAAGATTATTAACTGTGATGACTGTCTGTGATTTTTTTAATATTCAGCATGGCGGTGGGGGGAGGGGGTAAATGTCCTACCTACACAGTTGCACTGGTCATAGTAACTCATGTATTAATGTCCTGCACTGTGAGTTACCATGACCAGTGCAGGACATTTACCCCCCCCCCCATGCTGCATATTAAAAAAAAAATCACAATGACAGGGGAAAGTTCTTATCTTCAGCAGTTCTGAGTCCCGACAATCTAATCTCCCCACGTCCTCTTCTATACAGATACCCTGTCTGAGTAATGTAATTGCCGAGAACCTCTGCACAAGGATTACTCCGCCTGAGCCCGAAAACCATCAAATAGTCCCTGCAGAGTAATCCTTGTGCTGCTGATCCCGGCAATTACATAACTCAGTGTATCTATATAGAAGAGGACATTGGGGCTCAGATTAAATTGTCGGAACTGCTGTATAAGGATAAGAAATTTCCCCTACCAACTTTAACTACTAGTGTTCCTCCACCAGCTAAGCCACAGTACAGTTTGAATCATGTGTCCGGGTAGAAGGCGGAAGGAGACCCGGACACATGATTCAAACCCCGTACTGTCCGGGTCAAACCCGTACAGGTGGCAACCCTAGGTAAATGTCCTGCAATGGTCATGGTAACTCATGTATTAATGTCCTGCACAGTGCAGGGTGCTGTGTAATGTAAAGGGGTCCAGTGATGCAGGGTGCTGTGTAATGTAAAGGGTCCAGTGATGCAGGGTGCTGTGTAATGTAAAGGGGTCCAGAGGTGCAAGGTGCTATGTAATGTAAAAGGGCCCAGTGATGCAGGGTGCTGTGTAATGTAAAGGGGTCCAATGATGCAGGGTGCTGTGTAATGTAAAGGGGTCCAATGATGCAGGGTGCTGTGTAATGTAAAGGGGTCCAGAGGTGCAAGGTGCTGTGTAATGTAAAGGGGTCCAGTGATGCAGGGTGCTGTGTAATGTAAAGGGGTCCAGTGATGCAGGGTGCTGTGTAATGTAAAGGGGTCCAGTGATGCAGGGTGCTGTGTAATGTAAAGGGGTCCAGTGATGCAGGGGGGGGGACACGTTTAATCCCCGCTATAACAGGCTAATTTTTAAGTTGAGCATTTTGTACAGCCTCCGAATGATGTTACAAAAATCCAAATGGCCCTTGGCAGAAAAAAGGTTCCCCACCCCTGGCCTACAGCATTAACTGTGCATCAAAATGTATTCCCTCCCCCAAACCAAATTAGCATTTAACCCATGCTTGAGGGGACCCCACTGCATTTCTAGATTTAAAATCAGCCTGAAGTTGGGTGAAAGTAAAGTTGTCAATTGAATTGGAAAAATATTTCTTTTACACAAAACATCTAAAACATATCAACATGTAACCAGTTAATAGAACAGCATTTACTTTATCAGTGTTCTGTTTTATGTGGCGTTCTCTCTTTCAAAAGGTTCAAACAAGTCCACCAGTCACTACAGCACATGACCAGAACACTCCCGTGTATGAAAATACCACTTCATCTTACAGACATGCACTTTGGTCACATACTTGCTGCAGATATCAGTTACAAAACAAGATCAGCCCCTCCCTGTGCAGAGAAATGTGAGTTGCGTCCTCTGGTTTCTGAGAGTCGGAGATTTTAGTTTCATTTCTCTCTTCTGCTTTCAGCGATGGCGTCTGCTGATCTGAGACAGGAGCTGGACTGTTCCATCTGTCTGGAAATGTATAAAGATCCTGTAATGCTGAGCTGTGGACACAACTTCTGCCGGGTCTGTATTGATCGTGTGTTGGATACACAGGAGGGGTCTGGATATTATTCATGTCCTCAGTGCAGAAAACGGTCTATGGGTCGTCCCACACTGCAGAGGAACATAACATTGTGTAATATAGTGGAGACTTTACGATCTACTTATCCAGATCAGAAGACTGGAATCTTCTGTACTTACTGTATTCACTATCCTGTACCTGCTGTTAAATCCTGTCTGATGTGTGAAGCTTCTCTGTGTGATAATCACCTGAAAGTCCACAGCAAGGCACCAGAACATGTCTTAACTGATCCCACCACTTCCATGGAGAACAGAAAATGCTCCATCCATAGAGAACTTCTTAAATATTATTGCACTGAGGACTCTGCCTGTATCTGTGTCTCCTGCAGTTTGGCTGGAGAACACCAGGGACACAAGGTGGAGACTCTGGAAGAGGCCTCTGAGAATAGAAAATGGAAACTGAGAAATGATTTGCAGAAACTGACTGCTAAAAGAAAGGAGATTGAGCAAAGAGTCCAGAGTCTGCAGGAACTTAAGGGAAAAGTACAAGAACAATCAGCTGGTCTAACGGAGAAAGTCAGTGCCCTGTTCATAGAGCTCAGGAGACATCTGGAGGACCTGGAGAAGAGAATCCGGAGGAACATCTCCAGCCAGGAAGAAGGACTCTCATTGTCTGATCTGATCCATCAGCTGGAAATAAAGAAGGACGTTCTGTCCAGGAAGATGGAGGACATTGAGGAGCTGTGTAACATGACTGACCCACTGACTGTCCTACAGGAATCAGACACAGGGGACTTGTGTGATACTGAGGAGGGCGATAATGAGGACAGAGAGAGACTTGATAGACTCCTCCATGATGGAGGGGATCTGGATGTGTCTGAAATTTCATACACATTACACACAGGGTTATCTGATATGATAAAAGGGATAAATGTATTCTTCAAAATACCGGAAGCTGCGGACATATTACTGGATGTGAACACAGCTCATAAGCTCCTACAGATATCAGATGACATGAAAACTGTATCTAGGTCAGGTATAAAGCAGAATCGTCCAGAAACACCAGAGAGATTTCAGTACTGGGCCCAGGTATTAAGCAGTCAGAGATTTTCCTCGGGGCGACATTACTGGGAAGTGGATGTCGGTGAGTCACACGAGTACATGGTCGGGATGTGTTATCCAAGTATAGAGAGGAGAGGAGAGCAGTCAGGGATTGGAAATAATAAGAAGTCCTGGGGTTTGTGCAGGTGTTGCGTTGGTTGTTATCTAATACATGACAAAAAACAGATCAGAATATCTCCCGATCTCTCCAGTAACAGAGTCAGGATCTCTCTGGATTATGAGGCCGGGCGGCTGTCCTTTTATGATCTGTGTGACCCGATCAGACACCTCCACACCTTCACCACCACCTTCACTGAACCCCTCCATGCTGGGTTATGGGTATGGAATGGTCGTATAAAGATCTTTGGGAGGGTCAGGAGATTTTTATTATGATCATATTACAGAAAATCTGAGCTGAATCTGGTGAAATCTGGTAAAAAATGTGAATCTGGGTCATAGGACACACAGTTTGAAGAAAAATGTTATCTGTACAATCGGTAGATCTGGTAGATCTCAGCACAGGAGAGTCTCCTCCATCACTTCCACACCCAATAAGACAAGGGGGGTTGTTATTTATACAATCAGATTGTATAATCTCCTTTTTAGATCTACCATCAGCTGCGTAGTATATGTAAATGCCTGATTTTAACTAAATCACATTTTAACTTGACATTGACATATTTTTGGTAAAGCTAAAGGAGATTCAGTAGTGTATTGTCAGCTTTAGATTTACCAAAAATATAAGGACACGCATTATCCATTCAAATTGTATCCAGGAAAGTACGTTACATAGTTGATGGTAGATCTAAAACAGATTATTCAATCAGATTGTATGGTCAACTTTAAGAGTTATTTTAGGGGTTAAGGTTAAATTTAAGGAGTCATTATATTTGAGAAACAAGGTGTTAAATATGAATTTTAAGGGTTTTAATTAAAGTACAACTAAAATTTTGGCATACGTGGGAAGGAATTAAAGCCCCTGACAGGTTTTTATTGGTGTCTGTGCCCCCATTAGGGAGACTCGCCCTCTCGATTTGTCCTGTTTATTGATATCACAGAGTGGTACAATTTTGGGTTGTTGCCAGAACAGGAAGAGAGGGGAATCTTCCATTGCGGACACTAGTAATGGTGATAACCAGGGATTTCCTCACTTCCACCACCTCTCCCCAATAGGACACAGAAGGCAAAAAAACTGACAGACCTTTTAACCTTTGCCTACTCTATTCAACATGAGAAAACATTTTGCCTTTTTAGATCTAATTTATTATTTTGAAGTGTTAATTTTCATGCTTTTGGTTAAATTGTATATAAAGCCCTTGGTGTTGAAGAGAAGGGAGTAGAGCAAGCTCCCAGAGACACAAAAGGTGAGAGGAAATCTCTTCAAGGTCAGAGGAATTCTCCTACTTAGATCGGTGTCACCAGAACACATGTTCCCATGGGAAGATTTTAAATGTACACTGCCAAAAAAAATAGTTTTCGCCTTCGTTTAATTTTTTTATTTTTTTTGGGTAATTCGTCATGATCACAATTCAAAAATAAGAAAGAAAATCTGAAAATTCTAAATAATGAACAAACTAACTAATAACAACTATTAAATTATAGGTATTGGAATTTCCTTTCAAATTTGGCAGTTGAACGTAACGATTTTACAAATTTATCTGAAGCTACGAATAATATTAAATAAGGAATGCTGCATCTAAACAAATGGAAGAGAACTAATTAATGATAAATAAAAATAATAATAACGTTTTTATTGTTTGTTATTAATTCATTATGTTCCATTTGTTTAGATGCAGCATTTTGTTTCAGATAATTTCGTAACTTCGGATAAATTCTTATCTGTTACGTTCACTAATGGCCAAATTTGAAAGGAAATTTAAATACCTATAACTTATTAGTAAGTTCAGAATTTCAAATTTACGAGCATTTTGGAAAAATGTGTTAATTTGGGTCAAAATCCGTAGAAAAAAAATTAATTTGGGGGGAAACAAAACGAATTGCACATGTCTAGAAGATTTCCCCTCATGTCTTATTCCAATGACAGTCATGAAATATAAGCCTTCCATTCAGGGGCGGACTGACCATTGGGGCTCTCGGGCACTGCCCGAGGGCCCCATGCCACTAGGGGGCCCCATCAGGGTTGCCAGGCTCAATAAAACCAGGGACAGTATGTAAAAATCTGTGTTTTCTTTACATCTGTCCCTGATATGTCAGAAACCGACATGCTTTTGATGTGAAAATCTTGAGATTTTAGCTGCCCTGCCTCTGCACTGCCTCCTGGCATGGTGGCTATCTGTAAGCCCGGGGGCCCCATGAGTTGTCAGTCAGCCCCTGCTTCCAGTTACATTTCGTGTCCAGTGGTCACCAGTAGAAATACAGAGGGAAAATCTCTATGGGGGGGGGGGGGAGACACAGACGGCAATAAAAACCAGAACCGGAGGTTCTAACCCTTTCCAAAACTATAAATGGTTTTGCATTTAGATTTAGAGATCAGAGACATGTGGGGAGAGACTTAGGCCGGGTTCACATTGGTGCGCTGCGTTTTGGAGGCAGAGCATGTGTGTGCGCCATTTACATGCACTTTTACATGAGTGTTTAGCCACAGTTCCTTTGATTTCTATTAGGGTTGCTGTACTGATACTTTTTTCAAGTACTCGCCGATGTCGATTTATGATACCTTTTTTTTTTTATGTCCTATGACAATGGTACACGTGTCAGTTTTTTTTATTTGTATTATTTTTATTTTTATATATATATATATATATATATATATATATATATATATATATATATATATATATATATATATATATATATATATATATATATATATATATATATATATATATATATATATATATATATATATATAATTTCCTACGATTCTTTCTTTTTTGGGGGAGGGGAGTGGACGGTGTCAGTGGTTTTATTTTATATAATGGAGGTGAATACCAGGGGAGGAGACTAAGAGCCGGGGACGAAATGGAGGGACCCGAAGGAGGACACAGGATGGGGGGGACCGAGGAGGAGCCAGAGAGCCGGGGAGGATATGGGGGGACTGGAGGATCCGGAGAGTCGGGAAGGTCGCAGGGGGACTCGGAGGACAAAATTGATCAGGACCCGGAGTAGGACACAGAGACACGAGGAGAACACGGGGTGCGCAGAGTGGGACAGCCGGGGGAGGTGATCGGTGTGGCAATGGGGACAGTTAAAATCACCAATCTCCCTGACAGTCGCAGGAGGGAGAGGAGGATAAGCGGCTGTCAGAAAAGCTATACAGGGAGATCGGTTCTTGTAACTCTTCCAACCGCTGCACCAATCACCCCTGAGGCTGCCCAAGTATTGGGTGAAGCACCGTAGCATTTGCATGAGTACTTGTGCAAATGCTCGGTATCGGCACCGATGCCGATACTAGTATCGGTATCGCTGCAACCCTAATTTTTATGAGGTCGCTTGCTTTTGCTGCGTTTTCTGAAAAGTACCGCATGCCACCACTTTGGTGCGCTTTTAGGAAATACGGCAAAACATGTGATCTAATAGAAGTCAATGGGACTGTGGGTAAAAACGTGTGTAAAACGCATGTAAACCATCACTTTGTAATATGATCGGGGATAATATTTGTTATCGCGGTTTCTAATTTCATTGCATTGATTTAAGATTGTATTATGGTATAAAGAAAAACTGATTCAGTTTGATTTTTTTGAATCCTTTATATTTTTTCATTTTGGTGTATTATACTGTATGTCCCATATCTTATAAAGAATATGTCAGTAAATCTCGGCGATGGTCCATATCTGTATAAATTCACCAATAAAAATATCAGAAGAGATCGTTGTCATGTGAGTTGATGGTTGCACAAGAGGGGGGGGGGTTTAAGGGCCATAAAAAAAGAAGCTACATTTTCTCTGTGGTAACTTGAACAAAGGAAATGCTGGACAGTAGGGGCAAAGGAGTACAAACCGCAAAATGTTAAAGTGCCAAATCACTTTTAGGAATTTTTATTATTTTTAATGTGTTTTAACTTGAAATAAAATATATCAAAAGGATAAGGGGAAATGCCAAAAAAAGTGTGTACTGTCTCTTTAAATTTTAACCACTTCAATACCGGCACTTTTACTCCCTTCCTGCCCTTGCCAATTTTCAGCTTTTGGCACTGTCACACTTTGACAATTGCACGGTCATACAACACTGTACCAAATTTTTTTTTCATTTGTTCCCCACAAATAGAGCTTTGTTTTGGTGCTATTTAATCACAATTGGGGCTTTTTATTTTTCGCTAAACAAATTATAACAGACCTACATTTTTGTAAAAATGTTTTTCTTAGTTTCTGGCTTCTAAAATGTTTTCTCCTTCACTTGCTGGCACTGATGAGGATGCACTGACAGGCATTTTTGCTTGGCACTGACTGACAACTGTGGGCACCTCTGATGGGGGCTGTGATGATAATGCACTGATTATCAGCACAGAATCCACCCCCCCCCTCCCCCCATCAGGAGAGCCACCGATCGGCTCTCCTCTGCTTGCACCTTGTCGGCACAAACTGAGGAAAGTCGATTACTGGCACTTCCTGGTTACCGCTGTGATAGGTCACAGCTGATCACGCTGTGGTAAAGAGCCTACATCATAGGCTTTTTTTTTACATTTTTCAAAGTGAAGTACAATACATTATAGATCCTATTGGGCATACCCAGGCTCGGATACACAATGAAAAACTAAAACTCACAAAATAAAAATAACAAACTGTACTTTTGGACAACCTGTGCAGACGAAATCTTAAGGATATTCTGTTCCCACAACCAACCTTCAGAGCTTAGCTTATTGATTGATGAAATACTCCTCCCCGCTAACTCTGCTCTACCAGTGAAGATTCCACCAAGTGAAGCATATGTGTAAAAAATGTATATCCAGTATTGACTAATTATCCAGAGAGACTGCGTTTGTAGCCGGGGCTTCCACACGTATGTCCCATACTTTGTGAACATTTTTGCCACAAACTCGAGACAGGTAAGTGGCCTTGTATAATGGCAGAGCTAAATTTTAACCAACCGTTTCCAAAAGTTTAATGGTGCAGAAGAGGCTTTCCACCTGAGGACAATGGCCTTGCGTGCGTAATAAAGTAATGGCCCCAGTAGGGTTCTGACTGCCTGGCTGGGAGCCAATGGGTCTAAAAGTCCTAGCAAGCACACCTCCACTGTCAATAAGATCTGAATGGTAGTGATGGATGAAAACTTTTTAGATTGAGGTTACTACTTTTACTTTATCAAGGGACAGCTCCACAATATGTGGGAAAAGTTCGCTGAGGGTGAGGTGCACCTCCAGCAGGAATCCGGAATAGATGAATACATTTTGTGTAAACACATGGGTGTGAAATACACTCTATGCATAATTTTTGAACTGTACTAGTTTGTCCTTAGCAGAGACCAATTGTGAGAAGCACTCCCCCCATTTCTTCCCAATCTTCCGTATCTAGTGCCGGGAAATCCCCCACCCACTTAGCTTTAAGGGCCTCTAGTCCCGTGTGAATATTGGGAAGCAATTATTGTATATATGGTGGACAGACGTTTAATTATAGATTTGTCTCTAAGCAATGTCATAGGCACTTTACCAAGATTTGAGATGGGGTCTGTCAGAGCCGCACACCGCACCACCGATTGCCGCTCTGCATTCTCCGGGAGCGCACATGAGCGGCTTATCCTGCTGGACGTCATATGACACCTAGTCAGGATAACTGAGCCACCTTGCGGCTGTCATTCTGCAATAGGCTGGTTGGGAAGTGGTTAAGTTATTTTTCAATTATTTTCTTCCTATTATTTTCTTCTGATACTAAATAATAAAACACAATACACCAACAACGCTAGGGGAAAAAGGTGTTCTAGCCTGGGTGGAACTCCACTTTAAGCAAATGACCAAATTAACTATTTTGAAATATTTTATGAAGGGTATTTATATTTGTTTAGTCTATTCATGAAAAAATAATTACATTTTTATCAAATTCTATCCTAGCTGAAATTAAGAAATTTTAAGTCATGGTCACATGTTTCTTGGGTATACTACATCTTCCTATGATTATTTTATTAAAACACCATTGAAAATATTTTGGAGCGTATTTCCTATTTTTAGAGGCAGTGATGGACAAACATGTTCTGAGGTACTTTCTGTTCATTTAAAAAAAGTTTGATTGTAGTGTAGTTCTGGACAAGAGGGTAATCGGCAAAAACAGTGGTTGAAGATTGGAAAGGTGCTCTTCAGGGGTGGACTGGGCCAGTGTTGGCATTTCTTTAAGTTCATTGGATTGCAGAATTATTTGTTCCACAAAAGAAATCCAATTGCAAAAAGTGTTCTGTGAGAAACTATACCTCCTCTATAATCAAATCACACTGCTTCTGCCCCCTACCTCTTTTCATAATCTCACTTCAGTGTTTGTTACTACTTCCTCTATAATCCCACATTCTTCTCTTGCTGTTTTTTTATACAATCTGTTATCAATGCCTTCTCTCTCCTATCTCCCCCCAAATCTAGTCTTACTGCCTCCTCTCCCTACCAGCTCCATAATTTGGTCTCATTGTCTCCCCTCCTTATCTCCCCAGTATTCTGATTCTCACTGTCTTCTCTCACTTCCTTCTCCATTATCTGATCCCACTGCCTCCTATTCTTACCTCCACTATAATCCGTTCTCACTGCCACACCCTCATACTTCTTCCATAAATCTGTTATCACTACCTTCAATCTCTAGGACATCTAACCTTTTAGGTAGGACGTCACAGGGTTCCCCTAGAGCAGGGGTAGGCAACCTCGGCCTTCAGCTGTTTTGAAACGACAAGTCCCATGAGACGTTGCAAGACGACAATTACAGGCATGACTCCTAGAGGCAGAGGCATGATGGGATTTGTAGTTTTAACCACAGCTGGAGAGCTGAGGTTGCCTACCCCTGGCCTAGAGTGTATTATATATTGTATAAAATATTTGTTACACAATCTATGGTATTAGAACATCTAAAACCTAAAGGGTATATGTGTTGTCTTGGGGTTTTTTTTTTTGTATTGTGATATATAGTTTTAATGAAGATGAATAAATTGTTATACATTTTATACATGCATCTAAAGTCAATACATTTTTCCTTCAACCCAATTCATGTAGTTTCGGGATGTGGCACATGTGTAGTTTAGGTGCTCCTTGGCAACCTAAGGGCACTGTAATTATTTCAATATTTGCCTCCAATCTCCTAACTTCTCCATGATCAAATTTTACTGCCTCCTCTTCCTATCTCCTTCATAATCTTGTCTCGCTGCTTCCTCTGTACTACCCCAATAATTTGATAATGCTGCCTCCCCTTCCTACATTCTCCATAATCCGGTCACACTGCTTCCTCTCCCATCTATAGCAGTCAGGTCTACCTTCTCTTTCATTATGTAGTCCCGCTGCCTCTTCTCCCTACCTCCTCCACCATCAAATCTCACTGACTTTTTTTTTTTTTTTCTCTACCTCCTCTACAATGCAGTTTTACTGCCTTCTGCCTTCTCCCATCACCTTGTTTAAAATGCCATCTCACCGATTCCTCTCCCTATCTCCTCCCATAATTCTGCCTCGCTGCCTCCCTCAATATTTAATTCTCTGCCTCCTAATCCCTACTTCTTCTCTTAAGCTCATTCTGCTACCTCTTCTACTCCCTTTTTTTTTTTACTATCCAGTCATGTTGCCACTTCACAATGTAGCCCAACTCCTTTTTTTTTCTCTTTCATCCCTACCAAAAAGTTTCTGACTGTCAACTATGAGGGGGCAAGCAACCTCTTTGCACCCAAGCCAAAGTAATGTTGTGGATATGATCCATCATCTGCAGGCAAGGCATGTTTCTAGACATGTGCATATTTCGTTTAGTTCAGATATTCGGTTTTTATTTCAACAAATTCATTAATACGAAAATATGCCTTTTTTTTTTTTTTTTTCAAATATTCGAAAATCCAGAAATTTGAAAATCCCCAATTTTTTTTTTCAGACATTCAAAAGCACGAAAATCTGAAATAACGAATTATTTAACTATTAATTTTTAGGTATTGAAATTTCCTTTCAAATTTGGCTGTTAGTGAATGTAACATAATTAATAATCATAAATAACAAACGTTATTATAAATTCATTCTGTTCCTCTTGTTTTAGATGTGGCATTCGCTATTTCAGATAATTCGTAACTTCAGATAAGTTCATATTCGTTACGTTCACCAACAGCCAAATTTGAAAGTAAATTCAAATACCTATAAATTATAGGTGTACTTTCAAATTTGGCTGTTGGTAAATTATAGGCTATAATTTACTTTCAATAGATTTTTATTTTTCCAACTATAGAATACAATTACAGTATGACCAAAGGCTGTGTCTACAACATCAAAACATTCAACAAATAAGGCAAAATGTCAGCAACAAGGCCTCAAACGACTTCATATTGCCCGATCGTAGGCTGATTAAAGAAAATATACGAGCTTGCTAAGAGGGGAAGGGGAGGAAAAAAAATGAATATAGTTGTCACTCGCTCAGGGGAGTCCTACCTGTCCCGGGCACCCCTAATGGGATCATTCTGTGCCCCGGCCAGGCCCCCCCCCCCAATCCACCCCCTCCAATAAAAGCATACGTAAGAAAATTAGTGGGTTCGAATTTGACTTCAGTGCACTTCTAGCTCGTACTTACGAATTCAATTAGGCTTATAGTGTTGCCAAATTGTTTTTTTTATAAAAAAACGAATATAAATCATTACCCTTAAGTCAAACAACTATCTTAAAAGGATAAGAGGTAGGAAAGAGAAAGAAGTGGGGGGAAGAGAAAAAGAAAGGGAAGGGAGCATGTGCCTAACTAGAGCTGGAGGATGCAGGTTGCCCAGGGTGTACCCCAGTAGTTAGAGATAAACCACAGTGGGACGCCCATGGTTCCCATACAGCTTCACATTTTTGTTTCGTGTTAGATAGGATGCTGGCCAGCTTTTCCTGCATCATGATCCACAAAATCTTGCGGTTTACCTCTTTAATGGAAACCCTGGGTTGTTTCCAAGCCCTAGCGATGGTAATTTTAGCCCCGAGGAGCATAAATCGGATCAGCTTCTGATTGGGCTTGGATATACCCGGAATCCGAGCGTTAAGGAGAGCAACAGATGCTGACCTGGGGACCGAGCATTCAGTGACTGTGTAGATGAGGTTAAAAATCTTCTTCCAGACTGGTCTAATTCTGGGACATTCCCACCAGACATGCAGCATCGAACCCAGGAGTTGGCATCCTCTAAAACAACTGGGATCTGATGATGGGTAGATGGCCGCAAGTCTGGCGAGAGTCATGTACCACCTCATGAGAACTTTTAAGTTTGCTTCCATCAAGGAAGTATTTAAGATACCCTGAAATGTATCAAAGCAAGCCGCTTGCCAGGTCTCCAGGTCCCATTCAAGTTGGAGGTCGGCCTCCCATGCCATCATGTAGGAAGACTTCTCGGTCGGGCGAGTGAGGGAAGAGTAGATGACAGATATCCCTCCCCTTTGTCCCATGGCCTGCCCGCACCAGAGCTCGTAGTCTGTGAATTTGGGAGGTAGAGGTCTCTCCGTCCATAGAGTGTGTAGGAAATCTGTCTGAATCTGAATTTTTAAGTGTCAGGAAGATCCAATTTGGTTAAACAGTGGTCTAGGGTAAGAGGGCCCTTGGTTGTGAAATAGTGTCCTATGCGGTACAGGCCCCTATAGGCTATAATTTAATAATTATTATTAGGGTTGTCCCGATACCACTTTTTTAGGACCGAGTACAAGTACCGATACTTTTTTTTCATGTACTCCCCGATACCGAATACCGATACTTTTTTTTAAATGCAGCCACGTGTCCCCAAATGCAGCCTTGTGTCCCCAAATTCAGCCGTGTCCCTAAATTCAGCCATGTCCCGAAATGCAGCCTTGTGTCCCTAAATTCAGCCATGTCCCTAATGCAGCCTTGTGTCCCTAAATTCAGCCATGTCCCTAATGCAGCCTTGTGTCCCTAAATTCAGCCATGTCCCTAATGCAGCCTTGTGTCCCCTAAGACAAAGCCAAGTCAATCTCCCCCCGCCGCTGCCGACATCTAGTTACTATGCGCTAAGGGAACACAACAGCTGTCATTTGCATTTGAATAGCTGTGTGTTTCCCCGCTGCGCCGTCATGTATAGCCCCTCCCCCTTGCCCAGAAACTTTGATAGACAGGTCACCCATCGTATCAAAGTGCCCGGGCAAGGGGAGGGGCTATACATGACGGCGACTGCGCGGCGGGGAAACACACAGCTATTCAAATGCAAATGACAGCTGTTGTGTTCCCCCAGCGCATAGTAACTAGATGTCGGCAGCGGCGGGGGGAGGGGGGGGATTGACTTTGATTTGTCTAAGGCGGCAGCGGCAGCAGCTCTCCTCTCCCCATACGAGGACTGCTCTGCTCTGCTCTCCGCCCCCTCTCCACCCCCTCTCCACCCACACTCGAAAAAAAAAAGTTTTCTTTAGGCATCGGGAGTATTTGCGCGAGTACTAGCGCAACTACTCGGTATCGGTCCCGATACTTGTATCGGGACAACCCTAGTTATTATTATTCGTTATTTTGAACTTATGAATTTATGAAAAGGGGGAAAAAATCGAATCACTTTTTCGGCAGTGCACACGTCTACACATTTCCCCCCTTTTTTTCCCCCTGGTGCTTCGTGTGTTTTACACGTCGGTGGTTCCCTAGCACATGGTGGTGGTTGAGTGGCTAGTCTTTCTCCTCTTCTGGCACCCAGGGTCAGACTAGTTCAGTTATCGCCAAGTGCCAAAATGGAATATTCTCAGTTTAACTCTTTATCCACAACTACCACAGCTGTTGCCCTGTCAACTGGCATAGAGGAGCCTACTGAGTTATTTGAGCATAGTGTCAGCCACTTGCTGCAAATGGACACAGAGCAATTAATTGGCTATGATGTTGAATCTGAGGCTGGGAGTAATGGGACCCCGGAGGGAGGAAACGGCAGTCATGGACAACCAACTGGGAATGATGTTCCCATAGTCGCAGCATATGGTCAGGCTGGCTCCGGTGATGAGAGGGAGGATGCTGATGAGGTCTCTAAATGTATTTAAGTGCCTGATGGAACAAAGTAGAAAAGTGAGGAAAAGGCACAATCTCAAAAAGACAGGATGCCATCCAGGGGCAGCTGGCAGAAAAGTGGAGAAAACAGCCGCCCTACTTGACTGAATGGCAAAGCTCCACGGGCTTAGGGCACACTTGCCCCCCCCAGTCCACCCCAGAGAGCTGGGCAGTATGCTCCTTTTATAGCATGTGTACTGCAAACTAGGGGTGCACCGAATGGAAATTTTGGTGCCTAAACCGAAAATTAAGGATGCACTAGGCCGAAAACCGATATTGAAAATTACAGTTTAAAAAAAAATATATATAGATATTTTTTATAAGTGTATTATTTATTTATATATTAATATATATATATATATATATATATATATATATATATATATATATATATATATATATATATATATATATATATATATATATATATATATATAATGTGTGTGTGTGTGTGTGTGTGTGTGTGTGTGTGTGTGTACTATATTTAACTTTTTAACCGATTCCTGACCGGCTCACGCAGATATACTGCAGCAGAATGGCTCCCCTGGGCGAAATCCCATACGGGTATGTCCTTCTCGGCCACTAGCGAGGGAAACCGATGCGTGTGTCCAGCAGGCATGATCGCCGACAGCCACGCACAAACGCATGCATGCATGTGTGGGTACACACAAATCCCTGTGCTTTCAGGGTAGAGGAAACATTGCTTGTTCCTATAAAGTAGGAAAAACGATAGGTCTCCCCTCCTGGTCACTCCTATCCCCACAGTTAAACACCTCCCAGGGAACACATTTAACCCCTTGATCGCCCCCTAGTGTTAACCCCTTCCTTGCCAGTGTAATTTATACAGTAATCGGTGCATTTTTATAGCTCTGATCGCTGATGCATCCCATGCATTAAGGTAAAAAAACTTCTGACACTGACCAGCCCCCCGTTTCACTCGCCTGAGCCCGTTCATTCCCACGCTGGAGAGCTCTACCTGTCTGGTCAGGGTTCTCGGCTCTTGATTGAATAGATTGATGGCAGCGCAGCCATTGGCCCCCGCTGCTTTCAATCAAATCCAATGACGCAAGGGCGGGACAGAGTTCGTTTGTATCTATGCACGCAAATATGGACTCGGCAGCCCCGAGGGCAAGCGACGCCGGAGGACCCCAGAAGATGAGGTTCGGGGCCACACTGTGCAAAACAAACTGCATAGTGGAGGTAAGTATGATATATTTAAAAAAAAGAGGGTTTACAACAAAAAAAAGCATCCGAGTTGCCATCCCTTTTTGATTTAAATATAGATGGTATGGATGTGCCATGGCCGACTTCACGCAAAAGTTAGTGAAATTTGATCGCTAACCTGTCTAATCTTAGACGAAGTAAACAAGATACATAATACAATCTAATAAAAGGGAGACCTGATTCTCCTTCGCTCTTTGGGAGATATTGTTTTGTTACTGCGATGCAAGGTCTTTTACGGCGCCACAAGAAGGCTGAAAGAGCTATATTGATCTTTTGAATGTCCTTATGCTTGATTTAGTATTGGCATTATTTTGCATTAGGTACAACAGATGTGAGATGTGTAATAAGACAGTGCAGCACAAAACAATATGTTACAATAAATTACAATAAGTTCATGAGGGATCATATAGAAAGGAATAAATCAAAAATGAATGCATCAAAATAATAATAATAATAATAATAATAATAATAATAATAATAAGTCCATCAGTGATAGGGTGAATGAGAAATTCAACAGAATTTCAACAAAATGGTGCAGATTCCAGACTAGTGACCATAGAAAGAGATCCTTCACCAGAGAAGAACAGATGGCCTCTCACCTCAGTAATTCGACCCTCAAGGAGTCACACAGCATAATAAGTAATCAGGAATCCAGATAAATGGCAAACCAGTGGCGGCTGGTGCTCAAAATTTTTGGGGGGGCGCAAACGAAAAAAAAAAAATTGCAGCCTCACTGTGCCCATCACATGCAGCCACTGTGCCATGCCACCAAATGCAGCCACTGTGCCATCAATTGTCACCACTGTGCCATGCCATCAAACAGCAACTGTGCCATCAATTGTCACCACTGTGCCATGCCATCAAACGCAGCCACTGTGCCATCAATTGTCACCACTGTGCCATACCATCAAACGCAGTCACTGTGCCATCAATTGTCACCACTGTGCCATGCCATCAAACGCAGCCACTGTGCCCCTCAACTGTTGCCACTGTGCCAATTGTCACCACTGTGCCCCATGATGCCACTGTGCCCATTGTCACCACTGTGCCCCATGATGCCACTGTGCCCATTGTCACCTCTGTGCCCTTTGTCACCACTGTGCCCCATGATGCCACTGTGCCAATTGTCACCTCTGTGCCCTTTGTCATCACTGTGCCCCATGATGTCACTGTGCCCCTTTCCCTGTAAAAAGCACTTACCTGAGGATTCCATGTGCTCCCTCGATGTCTTCTGCCGCTGTGGTGAAGCTTCAGCCAATCAGGTTCCTGATAACCAGAATCCGGGAACCTGATTGGCTGAAACGGCCGTTTGTCTTATACAATGAGCGCAGATTGCCTGCGCTCAGAGTATAGACAGCTGAGAGTCGGAGAAAAGCCTATCAGAGCCGCTGGCTTTGATAGGCAGTTCCCCTCAGCCAACCAGCTGCCGCTATTCGGGTAACCGGCGTCCCGCATCCGGTTATCTGAATAGACCAGGCAGCGCTGGCAACCAACAATAACATACATTTGTGCATTTATGCACGAATGTGTGTTATTTGCGAGAGGGGGTGGCGCTGCAGCGCCCTCTATAGACGGCCGCCAGAACTGCGGCTAAAATGTCAAAATGACATTTTAGCCGAATAAAAGTTCTTAAAGGGCCCGTTTTTTTTTTTTTTTGTGACTGTGGGAGGGGGGGGGGGGGGGGGGGGCGGCGCCCGTGCGTCCCTATGGACGGGCCGCCACTGTGGCAAACCGCAGCTCATGGACAACTCGGGATGTCAGACATAGACTCAGCATGTGTGGACATATAAAAGAAAGGAGAGATCTAATGCTCTCGGTAGCAACAAGTGTGTATTTATTAAAAGCAGTGAAAAACACTCACATGAGTATGCACTCATAACCTGAGTGCAGGTACACAGGCAGATGATACAACAAGCGTGTGCAGTTCACAAAGAAAGCGGTGATTGCAGGTGACGTCAGCACATAGCTCCTCTCCCTCGTACGTTACATCCAATGAGCGGGACTTCATCAGCGTCGGGTGTGGAGATCATTTTCTATTTTTACAACAGATGTGAGAAACTGAGCATCTTATAGAGGTGCTAAGCCCACTAACTGTGACAAATTCCTCCGAAATGGTGGGACTTACGCTAGTAATCATTATGGGGTAGATCCACATACAAATACATGGGCGCAGCGTATGTGAGAAACGCTACGCCGCTGTAACTTACTTTAGGCCGGGTCGAATCCCCAATGAATTCGCGCGGAATTCAAATCGGCGATTAGGGGACGTGTTTCATTTAAATGAAGCGCGTCCCCGCGCCGAATGAACGGCGCATGCGCCGTCCCTAAATTTCCCGCCGTGCTTTGCGCTAAATGACGTCGCAAGGACGTCACTTTTTTTAACATACACGTGAATTACGTCCATCCCGATTCACGGACGACATACGAAAAAAAAAAATTCAAATTAAAAGCGGGAACGACGGCCATACTTAACATGGCAAGTCTAACTATACGCGACAAAATAGCAGCTTTAACTATACGCCGGAAAAAGCCGACTACAGACGATGCTCGTACGTTCGTGGATCGTCGGAAATAGCTAATTTGCATACCCGACGCGGAAAACGATGTGAACGCCACCCAGCGGACGCCGAAGAATTGCATCTTAGACCCGAAGGCGTACGAAGACGTACACCTGTCGGATTTAACCCAGAAGCCGTCGTATCTTGTTTTGAGGATTCTAAACAACGATACAACGCGGGAAAATACGACTGTGGATCTGCCCCTTAATTACTAGGGTAGGACCCACTAATTCGGGGTACTTTGTCGCAGTAAGTGGGCTTGGCACTATACATAGTTACATAGTTAGTCAGGTTGAAAAAAGACACAAGTCCATCCAGTTCAACCACAAAAAATAAACAAACAAAATAAAAAACACAGTACAATCCCATACACCCAACTTCATACCCACAGTTGATCCAGAGGAAGGCAAAAAACCCCAGCAGAGCATGATCCAATTTGCTACAGCAGGGGAAAAAATTCCTTCCTGATCCCCAGAGAGGCAATCGGATTTACCCTGGATCAACTTTACCTACAAATCTTAGTACTCAGTTATTTTATGTACATTTAGGAAAGTATCCAGGCCTTTCTTAAAGCAATCTACTGAGCTGGCCAGAACCACCTCTGGAGGGAGTCTGTTCCACATTTTCACAGCTCTTACTGTGAAGAAACCTTTCCGTATTTGGAGGCGAAATCTCTTTTCCTCTAGACGTAAAGAGTGCCCCCTTGTCCTCAGTGTTGACCGTAAAGTGAATAACTCAACACCAAGTACACTGTATGGACCTCTTATATATTTGTACATGTTGATCATATCCCCCCTTATTCTCCTCTTCTCAAGAGTGAATACATTCAGTTCCTCTAATCTTTCCTCATAGCTGAGCTCCTCCATGCCTCTTATCAGTTTGGTTGCCCTTCTCTGCACTTTCTCCAGTTCTACAATATCCTTTGAGAACTGGTGCCCAAAACTGAACTGCATATTCCAGATGAGGTCTTACTAATGATTTGTACAGGGGGGGCAAAATGATATCTCTGTCTCTGGAGTCCATACCTCTCCTAATACAAGAAAGGACTTTGCTCGCTTTGGAAACCGCAGCTTGGCATTGCATGATATTATTGAGCTTATGTTCTACCAAGACCCTCAGATCCTTCTCCACTACAGATCCCCCCAGATCCTTCTCCACTACAGATCCCCCCAGTTGTACTCCCCCTAGCATGTATGATGCATGCATATTCTTATTCCCTAAGTGCATAACTTTACATTTATCAACATTAAACCTCATCTGCTACTCAGTCGCCCAATTAGACAGAGCATTGAGGTCGGCTTGTAATTTGGCGACATCCTGCAAGGACGTTATTCCACTGCATAGCTTGGTGTCATCTGCAAAGACAGAAATGTTACTTTTGATCTCAGACCCAATATCATTTATAAATATATTGAAAAGTAAGGGTCCCAGCACTGAACCTTGGGGTACACCACTGATAACCTTGGACCATTCAGAGTAAGAATCATTAACCACGACTCTCTGAATTCTGTCTTTCAGCCAGTTTTCTATCCATTTACAAACTGATATATCCAATCCTGTAGACCTTACCTTACACATGAGCCGTGTGTGCGGAACTGTATCGAACGCTTTTGCAAAATCCAAATATATCACGTCCACAGCCACCCCTCTGTCCAAGTATACCACGTCCACCCCTCTGTCCAAGTGTACCACGTCCACAGCCACGCCTCTGTCCAGGGTTTTACTTACCTCTTCATAAAAGGAAATCAGGTTTGTCTGACAACTTCTGTCTTTCATGAATCCATGTTGTCTGCTGCTTAAATAGTTTTTTTTCCAGCAAGCACTCATCCATGTGGTCTTTTATTAAAGTGGTTGTAAACCCACTTTTTGTACTTTTACCTACAGGTAAGCCTATAACAAGGCTTACCTGTAGGTAAGGAGAATATCTCCTAAACCTGCAAGGTTTAGGAGATATTCCCCTCGCAATGCGCCGCTGCGCATGCGCAGGGGGGATCTACGGCGAAAGGACCGGCAGCCGCCGGACCTTGCCGAGTTTTAAATCTCCCGCACGCGCGGGAGTGACGTCATCGCCGCTCCAGCCAATCACAGCGCTGGAGCGGCGATACCCGGAAGACACGCCGGGGCAAGATGAAATCTCGCTCGGCGTGAACCAGGTAAGTGACTACACACCTCGTTCCGAGGTAAGTATTTCATAATGAGCTAATATGCGGTGCATAGTAGCTCATGACTTTTCCCTTACAGGAGGAAAAAAAAACATTTTCATGCGGGTTTACAACCGCTTTAAACGTTCCAGTATCTTCCCAACTATAGAAGTTAGACTAACAGGTCTATAGTTACTTGGTAAAGACTTTGGGCCAAATCCTCAAAAGGGATACGCAGGCGGAACTGCTGTTCAGCCTGCGTATCCCTGTGCCTATCTTTGGAACTGATCCTCAGAAGCAGTTTTCCAAAGATAGGCAGAAGATCCGACATCTGTAAGAGACTTACACTGTCGGATCTTAGGATGCAGTACCGCATCCGCCGCTGGGGGCATTTCGAGTCGAAATGCCGCTTTGCGTATGCAAATGAGGACTTACGGAGATCCACAAAGCTTTTCAGCTTTGTGTTTTCTGCGTAAGTTTACGTTTGCATACGTAAAATTTGTTCTGCTTTTACAAAGTGTAAACTAGTAACACCTTGTAAAAACAGATCTTTTTTTCGATCGCCGCGTTTTTTTTTAAATTTTGAATTTTTTTTCCCGGCGCTTAACTTTTTTTTTACCCGATGCAACTTTATTGTCCCGTCGCAATCCACAAAGCCCAACGTAACGTAATTTCACGCGCTGCCCGTCGGGAAAATTACGTCACGAGCATGCGCAGTACGGCCGGCGCGGGAGCGCGCCTCATTTAAATTGTCATCGCCCCCTGCACAAGAGGACCGCCTTGCGCCGGAGACATTTAAGTTACATGGCCTGAAATTTCTAGGTAAGTGCTTTGTGGATCGGGCACTTAGGTAGAAATTTTAAGTCAGTGTAACTTAAATGGGAAAAAATAAGTTAGGCAGGATTTTTGAGGATTTGGCCCTTTGTTCCCTTTTTAAATATGGGCACCACATTGGCCCTGCGCCAATCCAGTGGTACTATTCCTGTCATTAATGAGTCCCTAAATATTAGATACAGTGGCTTTGAAATGACAGAGCTCAATTCATTTAGGATCCATGGGTGGATGCCATCAGGTCCAGGTGCTTTATCCACCTTTCTTCTGTCTAAATATTTCTGGACCATATCACTTTTGAGCCATTGTGGATTTGGGGCTGTGTCACTACCACCCCCATTATGGACATGAGCCCCTCCCCCATGCTCCATTGTATACACAGAGCTGAAGAAAGCATTTAATAAATTAGCCTTCTCTTTGTCCCCAGTCACCCACTCGAGATTATTTTGTAAGGGGCCTACATGCTCAGACTTCACCTTTTTACTATTAATATATTTAAAGAATTTTTGGGGGTTTGTCCTACTATCTTTTGCAATCTGTCGTTCATTTTGAATTTTTGCATCCTTGATTTCCTTTTTACATATCCTGTTATATTCTTTGTAACATTTAAACAACACTAGTGTTCCTTCATATTTATATTTTTTAAAAGCTACTTTCTTATTGTTTATAGCTTTTTTAACTTTGACCGTGAGCCACATAGGTTTTATTTTTAGCCTTTTAAACGTATTGCCCATGGGAACATACTTTGCAGTGAGGTTCCACACAGTCTTTTTGAAGAATTCCCATTTCTGTTCTGTGTTCATCGGCGCCAATAGTCCCTCCCAGTCCAAGTCCTGGAGAGCAGCCCTCATCCTTGGAAAATTTGCTCTCTTAAAATTTAGTGTTTTAATATTTCCTGTATGTATTTCTTGCTTATAGTTAACATTAAATGAAATCATGTTATGATCACTGCTACCCAGGTGTTCCTTTATCTGAACGTTAGTAATAAGCTCTGCATGGTTTGAGATTATCAGGTCCAACAGAGCATCATTCCTAGTTGGGGCCTCAATAAACTGCACCATAAAATTGTCCTGCAATAGGTTTTTAAATTTGTGTCCTTTAACTGTCCCAGAAGTGCCATTAATCCAGTCAATTTCTGGGTAGTTAAAATCCCCCATTATTATCACCGTCCCAGCCCTTGCAGCCCTTTCCATCTGTGCAAGGAGCTGAGTCTCCACCTCCTCATTAACAATGGGTGGTTTATAACAAACTCCAATGATTAATTTTGAACTACGCACATCTGTATGCAGTTCCACCCATAATGCTTCAGCCTCATCACACTCTCCATCAACCAGGTTCTCTTTCACACTTGCTTTGAGGTCACTTCTCACATAGAGACAGACCCCTCCACCTTTCCTTTTTACCCTGTCTTTCCGAAAGAGAGCATAGCCAGGAATATTAATAGCCCAGTCATGTGAGGATTGAAGCCAAGTTTCAGCAATACCGATTACATCATAGCTCTCCTCATGCGCCAGAGCTTCCAACTCACCTGTTTTGCTTGGCAGACTTCTGGCATTGGTGAACAAACACTTAAATGTATTGTTACATTTTTCTCTGGTGTTTTTAATATAATTTATAGTAGTACAAATGGCACTATTATTTCCAATGGCTGTTTGCAACATGGGAACTTTCTTGTCACCTGCCATAACCCTCCCCCATCTATCCCCATTCCACTCTCCATTAATGTCTGACCCCTAGCTGACCTGTGTGCCCGATTCTAGTTCACCCTCCCCCTCAATCCTAGTTTAAATACTCCTCCAGCATTCCCATAAACCTCTCCCCCAGCACAGCAGACCCCCTTCCATTCAAGTGCAAACCGTCTTTAGCATATAGGTTGCACCCCAATGAAAAGTCAGCCCAGTGCTCTAGAAACCCAAATCCCTCCTTCCTACACCAGGTCTTTAGCCATGCATTCAGCTTTTTAATCTCCCCCTGCCTTTCCTGTGTTGCGCATGGCACAGGCAATATTTCAGAGAATATCACCTTGGAGGTCCTTCCCTTCATCTTGCAGCCTAGTTCTTTAAATTTATTCTTAAGGAGCCTCCACCTTCCATGTATACTGTCATTGGTTCCAACGTGGACCAAGACAGCTGGGTCATGCCCAGCCCCTCCCAGTAATTTATCCACCCGGTCCACCACATGCCGAACCCTGGCACCAGGGAGACAGCAAACCATTCGGTTGAAGTGATCCTGGCGACAAATTATTCTATCAGTCCTTCTGATTATAGAATCCCCTATTACCACCAACTGTCTAGGCCTACCTGCACTCCCCTCCCCACCTCTACTAGATGGGTTGCTCTCCCGGCTGTTAGGGGTAGCAGTAACATCTAGGGCTGCCACCTCTGTTTGCCACCTCCACATCACCCAACTTGGCAAATTTGTTTTGATGCACAAATACAGGACTGGCCTTCCCTTTCTTCACGCCCCTTCCACTCCCTCTAACTACATTAACCCATCTCCCTATCTGATAATCCTGACTTGCCCCTCCACCCTCCACATCAACCTTACTGACCACCTGCTCAGCGAGCAGAGGACCCCTTTCAAGGTTGTCATTTCTACCCAGTGTTGCAACTTGCTCCTCCAGATCTCTAATACGAGCTTCCAGAAGGGCAACCTGCTCACATCTGTCACAGCGGTATCCATCTTGGAGCTGTTGCACGAATTTTACATACATGTGACACACTGTGCACTGAGCAAAACCTTCAACCCTGCTAGCACTCATTTCCCAGTTACAATATAATTACTTGTATGAAGATTAAGATGATACCTACACTTTTAGAAGACTCCTGTCTTAACTCTTGTTTTAAACTCCTGGTTTTTAACTCTTCCACTTGTATTCAAAATTCCACTTCTGATCAGAAATTCCACATCAGATCTACTCTCAGCAAGGAGCCAGCTCTTATGGAGTTTTTACAGACACTTATATACTCACCTGTTAACAATTAAACACTCCCCTTAATTAGCAGAAAGAAAAAAAAAGCTGTTTAAAAAGTGTCAGAGAAAAGAGACAAACAATTCAACACTTGCAATCAGAAACAGTTAAAAGCAGCTAAAAGCAAATCCTGGTTTTTAACTCCATTCCACTTGTATTCAGAATTCCACTTCTGATCAGAAATTCCACATCAGCTTTTTGGTTTTGTCTGAAGTTCTTATTTAAAAAAATGCAAACAAGTCTAACAGTCACAGTCATCACCAGAACACTCCTGTGTATGAAATGTCACTTCAACTTTTAGACAGTCACTTTATTCACATACTTCCTTCAGAAATATGTTGCAAAACCAGATAAGCCCCACCCTGTGCAGAAAAATGTGAACATACTCTGGTTTCTGAGATTTCCATTTTCATTGCTGTATTCTGCTGTCAACGATGGCGTCTGCTTATCTGAGACAAGAGCTGGACTGTTCCATCTGTCTGAACATTTATACAGATCCTGTAATGCTGACATGTGGACACAACTTCTGCCGGGTCTGTATTGATCGTGTGTTGGATACACAGGAGGGGTCTGGAGGTTATTCCTGTCCTCAGTGCAGAAAAAGGTTTAGGGGTCATCCTACACTGAAGAGGAACAAAAAACTGCATAAGAAAGTGGAGACTTTACGATCTATTTATCCAGATCAGAAGACGACTGGAATCTTCGGTACACAATGTATTCACTCTCCTGTACCTGCTGTTAAATCCTGTCTGCTGTGTGAAGCTTCTATATGTAATGATCACCTGAGAGTCCACAGCAAGTCACCAGAACATGTCTTAACCGATCCCACCACTTCCATAGAGAACAGAAAATGCTCCATCCATAGAGAACTTCTTAAATATTACTGCACTGAGGACTCTGCCTGTATCTGTGTGTCCTGCAGGCGGGATGGAGAACACCGGGGACACAAGGTGGAGACTCTGGATGTGGCCTCTAAAAAGAAGAAACAGAAACTGAGAAATGTTCTGCAGAAACTGATGACAGAGAGAGAGGAGACAGAGAAAAGAGTCCAGAGTCTGCAGGATCGCAGGAGAAAAGTACAAGAAAAATCAGCCAGTCTAACAGAGAGAGTCACTGCCCTGTTCATAGAGCTCAGGAGACATCTGGAGGACCTGGAGAAGAGAGTCTGGAGGAACATCTCCAGCCAGGAAGAGCGGATCTCATTGTCTGATCTGATCCATCAGCTGGAAATAAAGAAGGAGGATCTGTCCAGGAAGATGGAGGACATTGAGAAGCTGTGTAACATGACTGACCCACTGGCTGTCCTACAGGAATCAGACACAGGGGACTTGTGTGATACTGAGGAGGGAGATAATGAGGACAGAGAGAGACACGATAGACTCCTCCATGATGGAGGGGATCTGGATGTGTCGGGAATCTCGCACACATTACACACATGGTTATCTGATATGATAAAAGGGGTAAATGTATTCTTCAATATACATGAAGCTTCAGACATATTACTGGATGTGAACACAGCTCATAATAATCTACAGATATCAGATGACATGAAAACTGTATCCTGGTCAGATATAGAGCAGAATCGTCCAGAAACACCGGAGAGATTTCAGTTCTGGTTCCAGATATTAAGCCGTCAGAGTTTTTCCTCGGGGCGACATTACTGGGAAGTGGATGTCAGTGAGTCAGGAGATTGCAGCGTTGGGATGTGTTATCCCAGTATAGAGAGGAGAGGAGACGAGTCATGGATTGGATATAATAACAAGTCCTGGGTTTTTCGCACATATAGCGGTGGGTGTTGTCTAATACATGACAATAAACAGATCAGCACATCTCCCGATCTCTCCAGTAACAGAGTCAGGATCTATGTGGATTATGAGGCCGGGCAGCTGTCCTTTTATGATCTGTGTGACCCGATCAGACACCTCCACACCTTCACCACCACCTTCACTGAACCCCTCCATCCTGTGTTATGGGTATGGAATGGTCATTTAAAGCTATCTGGAGGGTCAGAAGATGTGTAAAATGATTATATTACAGGAAATCTGAGCTGAATCTGGTGAGAAATGTGATTCTGGTTCATAGGATGACACAGTTTGTACAGATAACATATTTCTCCAATCGGTGGATCTGGTAGATCTCCGCACAGTAGAGTCTCCTCCATCACTTCCACATCCAATAAGACAAAGGTGGATTGTGGGGGGTTTATTTAGCGTTAGGCTGACCATACACTATAAACCTGTTTTAGATTTATCATCAACTATGTCATCCTAGTATTTGCATGGATGCAATCTTAATGGATAATGTGTCCTTTTTTTTTTTTTGTTGGCTTTTTGGTAAATCTAAGGCTGACTTTACACTATACAATCTGATTGTACAATCTTCATTAGATCTACCATCAGATATGTAGTATAAGGCCTGCCTGATTTTAACTAATTCAAAAGCACTGTTTATCTTCATATGACATCATTTTGGTAACGCTAAAGGAGATTTGGTTGTATAGTCCCTTTAGCTTTACCAAAACGATGTCATATAACCATTAACTTAAACGGTGCTTTGAATTAGTTATAACCAGGCAGGCCTTATACTACATAGCTGATGGTAGATCTAAAACAGGTTGTATAGTGTACGATCAGATTTAGGCATTATATTAAAGTTTAAGGTTAAATTTAAAGGTATTAAAGATTAATTTAACTTTTAAGTTCATCTTGGAATGAGTGGGGAGATATTAGAGCTCATGCCAGTCTTTATTGCTGTCTTTGTCCCCATTAGGGAGACTCTGGGCCAGATTCAGGTACATTTACGTTGCTCCCCCGTGGCGTAACATATCTGATTTACGTTACACCGCCGCAGGTTTACATCGTAAGTGCCTGATTCACAAAGCTCTTACCTGTAAACTTGCGGCGGTGTAGCGTAAATCCGCTCAGCGCAAGCCTGCCTAATTCAAATGGGGCGGGCACCATTTAAATTAGGCGCGTTCCTGCACCGAACGTTCTGCGCATGCTCCGTGTTAAAATTTCCCGACGTGCTTTGCGCAAAATTATGGCGCCCCAACGTTTTTTTTAACTGCGATGTGCGTTACGGCGTTTTGTATTCCCGGACATCTTACGCAAAAAAAAAAAATTGAAATTCGACGCGGGAACGACGGCCATACTTTAACATGGCTGTTCTAAAGATAAGCCATGTTAAAGCAGGTGTAACTTTGCGACGGGAAAAACCGACGAGTGACGACGTACGAGATTGCGACGAACGTGCGGATCTTCGTGGTTAGCCGTAACTAGTCATTTGCATATTCTACGCCGACCGCAATGGAATCGCCACCTAGCGGCCGGCCTAGAATTGCATCCTAAGATCCGACGGTGTAAGTCAATTACACCTGTCGGATCTTAGGGCTATCTATGCGTAACTGATTCTATGAATCAGCCGCATAGTTGGGACGGGCGGATCACAGAGATACGACGGCGTATCAGGAGATACGCCGTCGTATCTCTTCTGTGAATCTGGCCCTCTGTATTTGTCCTGATTATTGAAATCACCAACAGTGAACCTGTTTGGTTTTGGGACAGGAAGTGAAGGGAAATATGACACGGGGGGCAAAAAAAAACAAGCTGGTGGGTTCAACCCTTCCTTACTCCACCTAAAATGGAAATAAGTTTTTCCTATAGTTCTACTTTAATGTTAATTTGTGCTCAGGCTATGGACAGTCCAATATTTACATATTACTAACAAGTAGGAACTAGGCCATAAAACAAGACCTCACTGATCTCTGTAGCTGCAGGTACTGTGGAGCAATTCATCCTTAAAGTTCACAATGAAAGCAGTCACATTGTTTAGGTCAGGTCTCAGCACTCTGCTCTCCATGTACACCTGATTTAGGTTTACATTGTAGATTAGAAGGCTGAGAGGTTGTTAATTTACTGCTGGGAGGGGGAGGCAGGTAAGATGAAATGAACTGGCTTAGACTAGGATTTCAGTGCTTCTGCTCTGAACCATGAGGATGAATTCCTCCCCAGTGTATGCAGCTACAGAGGTCAGTAGGGCATTGTTTTAAAGATTTGCTGCTTATGAAGAATGAATGTATACTTGACTGCCAAAGACTCACTGTAAGCTTCAGTTTGTTTCTGTACAATTTCATTTAATATTGATACTTAGATAAATGAGGCCATTTTTGTTATTGGAATTATTTAGTCATTTATTAGAAGTGAATATATTTATAATGAAGGTGATATGTTGGATCAGATACTTTACTGTGTGATTTACGTTTTCTGTTTGTCAAAGCTGAACTCCAAGCCAACTGCTAGACATGTGCAGAATGAAAAAAAATTGTTTAATTTAAATTCTAATTAGTTATTTTCATAAATGTGTTTATTTCATTTAATTTATTGTGTTTATTTGAATTTGAAACAATTACAATTTTCCTAATTCGGTCAAATTTAACCAAAAAATTTGACCCGTTACCAGGTTACAGGTCTGGTGCTAGAATTATTGCTCTAAGGCCCCGTACACACGACCAAACATGTATGCTGAAACTGGTCCGCGGACCAGTTTCAGCATACATGTTCGGTCGTGTGTAGGCGCGAGCGGGCCGAATTCCACTGGAATCCTGCCCGCTCGGACATGTACGGTCGTCAGTACAGACCTACCGTACATGTCCGAGCGCCCGCCGTCCCTCGCATGCGTCGAATGACTTCGACGCATGCGTGGAAGCCTTTAAATGGCAGGCCCGCCCACGTCGCTGCATCATTGCCGCGCAATCGACGCGGACACGCCCCGCGTATTGTTTACGCGCAGACTTCTGTACGATGGTTAGTATAGCCATCGTACAGAAGCCCTCTGGCAGACATGTACGGTGAAAACGGTCCGACGGACCAGTTTCATCGTACATGTTTGCCCGTGTGTACCGGGCCTTACTCTAACGATCACAGTGATACCTCACATGTGTGGTTTGAATGGCGTTTACATATGCGGGCGTGGCCTACGTATGCGTTCGCTTCTGCGTGGGGACGGGGCACTTTCATTTATTTTTAAAAATTTTTACACTTTCCATTCAATTTTTTATTTTTTGATCACTTATATTCCTATTACAAGAAATGTAAACATCCCTTGTAATAGAATAAAGGCACGACAGGTCCTCTTTACAGAGAGATCTGGAGTCTATGGCCCGGATTCACAAAGCACTTGCGCCGACGTATCTCGAGATATGCCGCATAAGTGCACATATGCGCCGTCGTATCTATGCGCCGGACTCAGAAACTAAGATACGCCTGAAAATAGGCTTCATCCGACCAACGTAACTTGCCTACGCCGGCGTAGAGTGGGCGCATATTTACGCTGGACGTATTTGGCGCTCCCATTGATTTTCTATTCACATATGCAAAAGGGAGATACGCCGATTCACGAACGTCCGTCCGTCCGACGCAGTGCGCGTAAAGTCATACTTCCGGTGTAAAGTTATGACCCATAAAGGAGGTGTAACTCAGCAGCATCCATGCAAAGGGCTGCACCAGGGAACACACGCCGACGTATTTTACGTAGTTTACGTAGTGCGTGAATATGACTAGGTGTAGGTTACGTTCACGCCGTAGGCAGTGATCCGACGTATGTTGGGCAGTTGTTCTGACGTGATTATGAGCATGCGCACTGACATGCGCCCACGGGATGGCGCATGCGCAGTTGGCAATGCGTATCTATCAGGCGCTCGGCCCATCATTTGCATGGGGTCACGCCTCATTAGTATGGCTCACGCCCACTTCCACTTACGCCGACTTATGCCTGAGAAACCCAGCGCAGATTTGGGAGAAAATGCTTTGTGAATTCAGTGCTTGCCTCTCTGCGCTGCGTCGGCGTAGCGTAAAGGAGATACTGTATGCGCCGCTGTATGTGAATCCGGGCCTATAAGTCCCCACATCTCTCCTCTAGGCTAGAAAGCCTGAGATAATGAAAACAAATCGCTCTCAGGCTTTCCAGCAAAAAACTTCTGCTGGCGTCGGAAGTAACGTCATGGCGTCACTTCCGGCCTCTGAGGGTCATAGAGTTGTCCAGGGACCATCTGGTCCAGGGCTAGATCTATGGTAAACCATGGTGGATTCATTCTCCGGTTCCCCTATCTCACGGGCGAGACCAGAGAAGCATCAGAGGGTGGTGGGGGTTGTCCTCTCCCGCTGCCTGTAAAAGCAATCGGGTGGCTAAACAGCCGCTATGATGGCTTTTACATTGCAAGGAATCGCCTGCTAAAAAAAAAAATCTGGGTGATGGGTGCAGCTACACCCATCATCCAGATATTGCCACTTCAAGTCCCCAATGTCATATACATTTCTCATCTATTATAATGTTTCATATATTCCTAATAGAGTTTACTTTACTATTTTTGGATCAGTATTAAACCATTGTTCTTGGTCTCCCTGGTTAGTGAGAAGCTCCTCTCGGGGTATTTGTATGATAAGTTATAGAACATCGGATGTATCCGTTCTCGCTCAGTGATATTTGGACCCCACGCTGTGAGGGGTCGTGTGTGACTTTCAGCAGCTCAGGTGATGACAATGTAACACACGTCTTGTCCTAAAGTATCTGATAACAGAGAAGAATAGACGGCACTCACCTATATAACAAATATACAACAAATGACACATACCAGGAGCCAGGATGAAGGATTATTATCTGATAGATTTTGTATTTAGAATCTTTTATATTTCTTCTCTTTATAGTGTATTATACATCCCATATCATATAAAGAATATGGCAGTAAATCTTGGAGATGGTTCATATATCTGTATAAATTCACCAATAAAAATATCAGAAGAGTTGGTTGTGATGTGATGTTTGATACTCTGTGACAATTGATGGCCGTACAGGTCAGGAGGTGGTAAAGGAGAGAAAAAGGGACAATTTTCTCTGATGGAAACTACTCAGGGATAACTTTAAATAGAAAATGTTTTTTTACTCCTTCGGGGGAAACCTAAAAGGCAATTGTCTACAAAGTTTTGGTAAAAAATAAAATGAAGATTTCAGACCAAATTTACTGAAAATAACAAATCAGTCTTACTAAAAAACAATTGGGTCCACCAGAACACATCTTCTTATTATACAGAACAATCAGGGGCGGCTATGGTGGTGCTTGAGGAACAAGTGGGGAAGCTACTGTGGCACGCAAAGCCTATCGCGCACCTGTGGCCAAGCTGGGTGTGGACAGCAAGTGGATGTTTCTTAATTTTCTATGGCTTGTAATATAACACTGTAACCAACGCTGTATCCTGGCCTAGGACAACAAGGCCCAGGCCTAGGGCAGCACTTTGCAGGGGGGGGGGGTGCACGGAAAGAGTCCCCACCGGCTTGCGCTACACTGTTACTGTTAGTGTAGCGCCAGTCTTATGGAGCAGACTGGGCTTAGAGGCAAATTAGTCTAGCGCCCCCATAAAGCGGCCACACTGCTTCCGGTATGCGGGTGGCCAGCATTCCTCAACTGTGGGGGGCGCCACTACTAATTTTGACTGTCCTATCATCCTGGACCACAAACCTTCCTCACTGTGCTATATGTTTTCTGCTGCACCATTGGCATGGTTGTATATGGGTGGTCAGTTCTCTTGTATACAAGTGGCCAATCCCCTTGTATACTGGTGGTCATATCCTTTGTATAAGGGTGATCAGTTTCCTTGTATACTGGTGGGCAGTTCTCTTTTATACTGGTGGTCAGTCCCCTTGTATACAAGTGGTCAGTTCCCTTATATACTGGTGATCTATCCCCTTATATACTGGTGGTCAGGGCTTTTTTCTCAAAGAATAGGTGCAGTATCTCAACCACGCTTCCATCATAATAAGGGTTTAGGAGTGCGCTACGCACACAATGGAGGGTTCAGGAATAAAATGCGTACACAGTGCAGAGATCAGGAGTGCACTACATACACAATGCAGAGATCGGGAGAGCACTACACACACAATGCAGGGCTCAGGAGTGTGTTATGTACACAATGCAGGGTTCAGGAGTGTGTTATGTACACAATGCAGGGTTCAGGAGTGCGTTATGTACATAATGCAGGGTTCAGTAGTGCGCTATCTACACAATGCAGAGATCAGGAATGCACTACGCACATGATGCAGGGATCAGGAGTGCGCCATGTACACAATGCAGGGTTCAGTAGTGCGCTATGTACACAATGCTGTATTCAGGATTGTGCTATATACACAATGCAGAGATCAACAGTGTCCTACATACACGATGCAGGGTTCAGGGGTGCGCTATGTACACAATGCATTGTTCAGGAGTGCGCTATCTACACAATCTGCAACATTTATTTGGTAAAAATAACCCAAATTAGTGTATATGATTTAGTCTGTGTGAACGTTGTACAAGCTATGTTATTGTGAGTCTACAAGTTATGGTACATACAGTATATCTGAAAATTGATCAATCCTGATGTACGGATGGTTTATCTCATTCCCTGAGGCCCTAAAATGCCAGGACAGTACAGATATCCCGCAATTACCCCTTTTTGGAAAGTAGACATCCTGAGGGATTTAGTAAGAGGCATATGGTGAATCTTTGAAAGTTGGAATTTTTTGGAAAATGAAAAAAGTAAATAAAATGTGTATAGATTTTTTTAAATTTTTTTTTATTTTAACAACTTATTTCTCACATAGGCATTCTTGCAGTTACACCCCAAAACACATTTTGTAAATAAGGGGATACAACATGTGTGAGATTTTTTCACAGCCTAGCCACATAGAGGGGCCCAAAATCCAAGACGCACCTTTTGGGCTTTCAAGTAGCATAAATTGCCCATCTAATTTCCTGACTACCTATCACACATTTAAAGGCCCTTGAGCACCAGGACAATGGAAACACCTACAAAATAACCCTATTTTGGAAAACAAACGCTCTGATTTTAGCATATGAGGTATAACGAGTCTTTAAAATATGCCATTTTGTCACGTTTTTGGAAAATGTGGACAGAAAACGGAAATATGTTTATTTTACACAAATTTGTCAATTTATAAGATATTTTTTTTCCCCAATCATTTCTATTCAAAGTTTACATATCAAATTCCAAAACAAAAGATTGTTGTAGGATAGGTATTGCAGTGTACAAAAAGATACATCAAGATACCGTGTTTCCCCGAAAATAAGCCCGGGTCTTATATTGATTTTGGCAACAAAAGACACAGTAGGGCTTATTTTTGGGGTAGGTCTTACTATGTAATGTGCTGTCTTCTCTTCCCCTATCTCTACCTGCCTGTTAGGAATCCCCAGTGTGAACTTAGTTAAAATGCTTGTAAAATCTTGTAATCCACTCTATTACTGTAGTATATAATGTACAATGTGTGTATTTCTGTAATATAATTGTGCCAAATACCTTCATTATAGCACCGTTCTGCGCTTTTGTGACCTGCCGGAGCTCTCTTACCTGCATTTATATTACAGAAACACACACATTGTGTACTACTGTAATAGAGTGGGTTATAGGATTTTACAAGCATTTTAAACTAGGGCTTATTTTCGGGGTAGGGCTTATATTGCAGTGCTCCTGGAAAATTGCACTAGGTCTTATTTTAGGGGTAGGTTTTATTTTCGGGGGAAACAGGGTACTAGAAATATGTACATTATGATGTATTCCAACAAATATACTTGTTGTATTTCTTTACTCTATGCGTTAATATAAAAAAAGTTGGCATATTCGAAGGGTCCCTGTCACTCTTTTAGACTCCATGGAAAAGAAGAGGAGGGAACCAAAACCACATGACCATGTGGTTATTATCAATAGCAATCTGTGCTATAAAATGAGTGGGGAGAGTAGACTAGGCAAAGAATCCAAGTTATAGTTAGGAATGGATCTGTTCAAATCCCTACAATATTTCACATACTGCGATGTACCATATACCCAGTGGCGGCTGGTGCTCAAAATTTTTAGGGGGCGCAAACTAACGAAAAAATAAAACAAAACAATTGCAGACTCACTGTACCCATCAAACGCAGCTACGGTGCCCATCAAACGCAGCCACTGTGCCCATCAAACTCAGCCACTGTGCCCATCAATTGTCGCCACTGTGCCATGCCATCAATTGTCACCACTGTGCCATGCCATCAAATGCAGCCACTGTGACATGCCATCAAACGCAGCCACTGTGCCATCATTTATCGCCTCTGTGCCCATCAATTGTCACCACTGTGCCATGCCATCAAACGCAGCCACTGTGCCATCAATTGTTGCTACTGTGCTCATTGTCACCACTGTGCCATGCCATCAATTGTCGCCACTGTGCCATCAATTTTCACCACTGTGCCATCAAATGTCACCACTGTGCCATCAATTGTCACCACTGTGCCATCAAATGTCACCACTGTGCCATAAATTGTCGTCACTGTGCCATGCCAAACGCAGCCACTGTGCCATCAATTGTCTCCACTGTTCCATGCCATCAAACGCAGCCACTGTGCCATCAATTGTTACCACTGTGCCATCAATTGTCAACACTGTGCCCATCAATTGTCACCACTGTGCCATGCCAAACGCACCCACTGTGCCATCAATTGTTGCCACTGTGCCCATCAATTGTCGCCACTGTGCCCTGTAAAATGCTGCCAGATTCCCCCCCCCCCCCCCGCCCGACACTTACCTTTTCTGGGGTCAGCCATCCTCCTTCCACCTTCCCTTGATATGTTCTCCTGCCTTCGATGACGCTTCAGCCAATCAGGTTACCGTTAACCAGAACCGGTGAACCTGATTGGCTGAGATGCCTGTCAGTGTTAATCAGGGAACGCACACCCCGTGCGTCCCCTGGTTAACTATTTGGAAGCCGATTACAGCCCTCACTTCCAAAGCCAACCAGCTGCCGTTATTCAGAGTGCCGGCGCTCACCAGGGGGCCGGCCATCTGAATAGTGGGCGGCAACGGCAATACATGGATTCATGCAATGCATGAATCTATGTATTGTATTCAGTGGCGGTGCAGGAGCGAGAGGGGGTGGTGCTCCTGCGCCCTCTATGGACGCACCGCCACTGCATATAACTCACTGCTCACTCAAAAAGGATGCAAGAAGAGGAAAGGAAAGCCACTAAAAAGAAGGAATGAAAGGAGAAGAAAGAAAGGTAAGATATAGAAAGATGTGCACTCCTGACAAACTTATACATACTGTTTGCATCAACACGCATCTCATTTAAAGTCCCAACCCTTTCTTTCTTTCAACTTTTAGGGATGGAGGCATGGGTTATTCACATGCCTCATTCAAAGTCCCAAACCCAGTTCCATGTTTACCAATAGGGATGGAGATGCGATTTTGATGCTTATACATTTACCCTTATGCGTTTTTTCCAGTGCTTTTTATTGCCATACCTATTTTAGATGGAGGTTGGCAGGTGACACACACCCCTAGTCACCTGCTCTCCATCTACTCATTAGCACTTGTATGCCTCATTGAGGAAACTAGAAAAGTTTAGTTAGGACCACAGTAATGCAGAGAGCCTTGTAAGCGGCCTGTGGTTTATCCATATATTTGCAAATGTGTGCAACCAATCCTCTGCTTTTAACATACGAAGTTAGACAGCTGAATCCGGCTTGCAATTTGGTTGGTAAGTTTGAGCCTGGTTATTACGCTATACAATTTTACTTATTTACTTATACATACTGTTTGCATCAACACGCATCTCATTTAAAGTCCCAACCCTTTCTTTTTTTCAACTTTTAGGGATGGAGGCATGTGTTATTCACATGCCTCATTCAAAGTCCCAAACCCAGTTCCATGTTTAGAGTGGAGAGTGGGGGGGATGACATCTGCTCTTAATAACATGTCCTTTTGTTACTCCATTTCAAATGGTAAATTTTACAATGTAATATCTGCTTCTTTATATTTTCAATGCTGGGTTCATAACTTTAAAACAATATCTGATAAATCTTATCAAGGAAAATAAGCAGTATTGATCATTCCCATACATACATATGCATAATGCGTATGAAACAAATAAACAGTAAAAGGAATATAAAAACAATATATAAGAATATAAGAAAAGCAACATTTAAGTGATTCTAACACTAGTAAAATATTCATTTTATTTTCACGTCCATCACAAAGCCTGTTTTTAGGCGTATCTTAGTTTGTGGGTCCGCACAGATACGACGGCGCATATTTGCACTTACGTGGCGTATCTGGAGATGCGTCGGCGCAAGTGCTTTGTGAATCCGGGCCTATCTCGCTAGTAGCTTTGAACAGAGTCCTGTTCTATCTCTCTCCATGCCGCTATCACACTACAAATTGGGAGAATAGTTTTATAGTGTGGGGCAGGACTAAGAGCAATGAGCCATGATTGGATAGAGTCATCATTACTTTCTCCAATCATGGCTCTGCCAGTGCTTTGTGCCTTGATTGGGTAAAGGGTTCATTGCTTCAGCCACTCAGGGTTTCCAATGCACTATGCAGCAGCGCAGTGCATTGTGGTCATTTGGTGGGCCAAACAAATGGTCGAATGCCCAGATAATTCGGGTGTTTGTTGAAAAGGGAAAGGGTAATGTTTGACCCAAACTCATGCTAGCACCGAACTGTTCACCCAACTCTACCAATAATGGAGCTTTTGGTTAAGCTCGTCCCTCACTATAAAAGTGGAGCACAGAGCAGCCATAGTGTCAGTGAATTGGAAGCTGTTGTGGGGAATGCTGACAAACTGCATAGGGAGTGATAGGAGTCAGCTAGGCAACTGTATTTTAATTCTGATTGCTATCTCTTTGGATAGTCGGCTCCTTTAAAACTCTGGATTCAGTGGGCGGGTCTGTTGTATGGCACTCAGTGGGCAAAGTCATTACATCATCAGACTCCCTGCCCACCTCTACACGCACGCCTGGGGAGGGGAAACTGTGCGCAAAGGAGAAGAAGAGCGCGCTCATTAGTCCTGTCACTTCTGCACACATCTGTCGCTGTCCAGTGACAGTCTGGGATGATGGTGCGGTGGGGACAGCTGTGAGCACGGATCCCCCCTGAATGGCTTTTCTGCTGAAAGCCACGGGAGGAAGAGAAGAAGCACTGATCAAAAGCCATGCATGGAGATCGGTGCTCATGGCTGTGCCTCTGCTGCACCGATCACCCCCAACTGTCCCTTGTGTCTTCCTCCTCCCGGACGTGATAACCACCACCTCCCCTCCCCTTCTTCTCTGGTCCCCCTCCTGTCCTCCTCATCCGTCCGATGTGTCTTCCTCCTCCGCGCCCCCCCTCGTCCCCCGCAGCTGATGTGGTTAACAAGAGTCTCCAAAAAAAAGAAAAAAGTTCAGAGTCTGCAGGATCGCAGGAGAAAAGTACAAAAAAAATCGGCCGGTCTAACAGAGAGAGTCACTGCCCTGTTCATAGAGCTCAGGAGACATCTGGAGGACCTGGAGAAGAGAGTCCGGAGGAACATCTCCAGCCAGGAAGAGCGGATCTCATTGTCTGGTCTGATCCATCAGCTGGAAATAAAGAAGGAGGATCTGTCCAGGAAGATGGAGGACATTGAGAAGCTGTGTAACATGACTGACCCACTGACTGTCCTACAGGAATCAGACACAGGGGACTTGTGTGATACTGAGGAGGGAGATAATGAGGAAAGAGAGAGACATGATAGAGGGGATCTGGATGTGTCTGGAATCTCACACACATTACACACAGGGTTATCTGATATGATAAAAGAGGTAAATGTATTCTTCTATATACCAGAAGGTTCAGACATATTACTGGATATGAACACAGCTCATAATAATCTACAGATATCAGATGACATGAAAACTGTATCCTGGTCAGATATAGAGCAGAATCATCCAGAAACATTGGAGAGATTTCAGTCATGGTTCCAGATATTAAGCAGTCAGAGATTTTCCTCGGGGCGACATTACTGGGAAGTGGATGTCAGAGAGTCAGAAGATTGCAGTGTTGGGGTGTGTTATCCCAGTATAGAGAGGAGAGGAGACCAGTCATGGATTGGATATAATAAGAAGTCCTGGGTTTTTCGCAGGTATAGCGGTGGGTGTTCTCTAATACATGACAATAAACAGATGAGATTATCTCCCAATCTCTCCAGTTACAGAGTCAGGATCTATGTGGATTATGAGGCTGGGCAGCTGTCCTTTTATGATCTGTGTGACCCGATCAGACACCTCCACACCTTCATTACTAGTGTTGAGCAGAATACGCCATATTCGATTTTGCGATATATCTCGAATATATAGTCGAATATTCGAGATATATTCGCTAAATTCGAATATTCGTGATATTTTATCGAAATGAAATGATTGCGAATTTTCGCTATTGCGAATGCGAAAATAATTGCGAATTTTCTATAACTGCGGTAGGAGCACTCTGATTGGCTCAGAATATTCTTGATATTTTTTCGAAATTTCACAAAATGCGAATGCGATATTTACTGCGCAATTTCGACAAATGTTGTAGGAGCACTCTGATTGGCTCACAATATTCGTGATATTTTACAATACAAAATAATTGCGAATATTCTGCAAATGCGGAAGGAGCACTCTGATTGGCTCAGAATATTCTTGATATTTTACAATACAAAATAATTGCGAATATTCGGCAAATGCGGAAGGAGCACTCTGATTGGCTCAGAATATTCTTGATATTTTACAATACAAAATAATTGCGAATATTCGGCAAATGCGGAAGGAGCACTCTGATTGGCTCAGAATATTCTTGATATTTTACAATAGAAAATAAAAAGTGTTTTGCATTGGTGGTGATTCTTTACTCTATCCATCTGTCACAGCCGTTTGTCAATCAAACACCTTGAAGATTGAACACGTTCATGCTGCATGCTTTGGACTTTTTTTCACTTCACATATCAAAGACATTTTTATGAAAGATTATTTTTCTATTATTGGGACTATATTTCTTTATATATTTGTTTCACTGTGTATTTCACAAGTTATTTGCGCTTGCTTATTTTATAATTTGCCCACATGTCTTGTCACTAGACATATTTTTTATTCTTGTAGAGCGACTCCATTTTCTGTCTTGTATTAATTTATGTTGTATAACATTTTTGAGTTGCTGCTGTATTCTCCCCTTTTTTTAAGGTATGCGCAATTTTTTCCTTCTTACAAAAAAAAATAATATCAAACATACAAATATTCATAACAGAAACATACACAAAGCCCCCCCCTTTTGCATCAGAGACAATCAGAGTTCTCCTACCACAGTTATCGAAAATTCGCAATCATTTTCGCATTCGCATTAGCGAAAATTCGCAATTTTTTTTTTTTCAATTCGGCAACATAAAAGGATCGCCTCAGCTTAGCTACTCGGCCCAGGGTCTCTAATCATACCAGCAATGCTTTTAGACGTCGATAGGATGTGATCTGTTTTAAAAATAAAATTGAAAAAATGCGAATATTCGGAATTGCGAATATTCACCGCGAAATTCGAAATATATCGCGAATACTCGAATATGCCATATTCGAGCCAAATATTCGCAATACGAATATTCGTGAGCAACACTATTCATTACCACCTTCACTGAGCCCCATCCATGCTGTGTTATGGGTATGGAATGGTCATGTAAAGCTATCTGGGGGGGTCAGAAGACATGTAAAATTATCATATTACAGGAAATCTGAGCTGAATCTGGTAAAATCTGGTGAGAAATGTAAATCTGGTTCATAGGATGACACAGTTTGTACAGATAACATATTTCTTCAATCGGTGATCTGGTATGTCTCAGCACAGTAGAATGTCCTCCATCACTTCCACACTCAATTAGACAATGGGGGGGGGGGGGGGTTATTTAGCGTATTGTACAATCTCCTTTAGATTTACCAAATTGATATAATAATAAGAAATGCACAGTAAAAAACACGTAGCCCACAAAATGCCAACATGTCCCATAAGCCACATATAGCATAGTCCATTTAAATCAACAGACTGCACTATGCGTGTCACAGGAAAAAATGAAACACAAAACTCTCACTCCCACTATGCTACCTATTACTAATGGTCATTTTATATACTTAGATAGTATGGCCATTTACGTACACGTCCCCCTTGGTCGCCGTGTTAGACCCTGACTGGTGACCCTTGGTCTTCTGGATTAGCAGGGTTTTAGGCAAGCAGCTCAGCCCCTGCTCCCCACTGTACACATTATTACTCTGTTAGGTTTGTTTGTATCTTTACTGTTCAGTTATTGATTGATTGTCAATAAATTGCAGATATTCTCCTGACGAAGTCGGCAACCAGCCGCAAAACTAGTTGAGATGGTCCCTGTGACCCTCAATCCCATTGTGATCTTCCCCCTTCAGGGACCATTATTCTGGTGATATGTATGTGTCGGGTACCTGGTAGGAGTCTGATATGATGAGGTTGGCCTCTCTTGTATCTCCAGCCCAAGCCCTGCTGAGAGTGGGACAGATGGCGGCTAGGGTCAGGAGGAACATGAGTGCCTGTAAGTGTTGCTTGCAGAATTTGCAGGTGAAGATGTAGGCTTGGAGACACGGGCAGGTCAACAGGCACAGAGCACGGGTAGTGCCTGAGGGGCCAGCCAAAGTTAAGGGGAACTACAACCAACTTGCAGGTTCTGGGTTAACAGCTTGCTGGAACTTCCGGAAGGCAGAGGTCAGAGGAATAGCCGGGTTGGTAAACAGGCAGGCAGCGGGGTACCAAGTCATCAGCAGAAGCAGGGTCAAGTGGGTAGCTGGGTTCAGTAACGGGTAGGCAGCAAGGTACAAGGGAATCAGCAGGAGCAGAGTCAATGGATAGCCGGGATCAGGAACCTATTAATCAGAGAGGTATCAGAGTCCAGAGGCGTGTCAGGGAAAGCCAAAGTCAACAACGGGAACCAAGCAGAACACAACGGGAGTCAGGAAATCAGGGCACAGCTGAAGACCAGTCAGCACTGTTTGGAAGTCAGAGCCCCCTTTAACCATTTTTGACCCGGACCTTTATGCAGGTAAAGGACCTGACCAGTTTTTTTTTGCGATTGGGCACTGCGTCGCTTTAACTGACAATTGCGCGGTCGTGCGACGTGGCTCCCAAACAAAATTGGTGTCCTTTTTTTTGCCACAAATAGAGCTTTCCTTTGGTGGTATTTGATCACCACTGCGGTTTTTATTTTTTGCGCTATAAACAAAAATAGAGCGACAATTAAAAAAAAATGCAATATTTTTTACTTTTTGCTATAATAAATATCCCCCCAAAAATATATAAAAAAAAAAATTTCCTCAGTTTAGGCCGATACGTATTCTTCTACCTATTTTTGGTAAAAAAAATTGCAATAAGCGTTTATCGATTGGTTTGCGCAAAATGTATAGCGTTTACAAAATAGGGGATAGTTTTATTCCATTTTTATTAATAATTTTTTTTGAACTACTAATGGCGGCGATCCGCAATTTTTTTCGTGACTGCGACATTATGGCGGACACATCGGACAATTTTGACACATTTTTGGGACCATTGTCATTTTCACAGCAAAAAATGCTATAAAAATGCATTTTTTACTTTGAAAATGATAATTGCAGTTTGGGAGTTAACCACTAGGGGGCACTGAAGGGGTCAAGTGTGACCTCATATGTGTTTATAACTGTAGGGGGCAGGGCTGGATGTGTGATGTCATTGATCGCCTTTCCCTATATCAGGGAACAGTCTATCAATGACAGCGCCACAGTGAAGAATGGGGAAGCTGTGTTTACACACAGCTCTCCCCGTTCTTCAGCTCCGGGGACCGATCGCGGGACTCCGGCGGTGATCGGGTCCGCGGGTCCCACGGCCGCACTCACGGAGGTTCGGACCGGGACGCGAGTGCGCGCCCGCGACCCACGGCTGGGCACTTAAAGAGGACGTATAGGTATGTGCTTGTGCCCAGCCGTGTCATTCTGCCGACGTATATGTGCAGGAGGTGGTCCTTAAGTGGTTAAATAGGCAGACTGGTGCCAAGAGAGATTAGAGATTATCGCTCTGTAAAGGCTGCTTTGTACCGTGCGCACGCGCATGCGCGCCAGTGTTCCGGGGAGTCTGGGAGTCTAGTAGTTCTCTTATGGTATAGTATGGTCTGTCACTATGCTTTTAAACTGTACATTATTGTTTGTGTTTTATTGATTTTGTATTAGTAAAAACGTATATTTCTTCTATATATGTACTTCTACGTTTGATTCTATCTATTTACTTGTACCGCAATAGTCCAATTGCCCCTAATCCATTGTTTGTTTGTTTTTTGGTCTGGGGACCAAAAGTCCAATTTCTATTCAACTCTAAGGCCCCATACACACGATAGAATTTATCCGCGGATACGGTCCAGCTCTCGAGGATTTCAGCAGATTTTGGAGTGTACTCACCATCGCATTGAAATCCGCGCCGAAATCCTCTGGCGATGACGTGTCGCGCCGTCGCCGCGATTATGACGCGGCGACGTGCGCGACGCTGTCATATAAGGAATTCCACGCATGCGTCGAATCATTACGACGCATGCGGGGGATCCCTTCGGACGGATGGATCCGGTGAGTCTATACAGACCAGCGGATCCATCCGTTGGGATGGACTCCAGCAGATGGATATGTTCTGCATGTCAGCGAATATTCGATCTGCTGGAATCCATCCCAGGGGAGATATATCCGCGGAAACAGATCCGCTGGCGTGTACACACCATAGGATCTATCCGCTGAAACCCATTTGCTGGGATTTATCTGCGGATGGATTCTATGGTGTGTACGGGGCCTAATTCTGGATGATGGTACTTGTAACGGAATGGCCCTTGATACCCAGAAACTTTTGAAGGATGTGGGGTACTCCTGTGCCAGCTTCACTAATGACTCTTGGGTCTAGGGTCATCCTTTGTCCAATAGGGGCATAGGATGACTGATAACTGATATCATGAATTACATGAGATGGGACAGTAATGATAATTCATGTATTGCAGGATATCTTGAAATATTACAAGTTGTTCATTCTGACCACAACAGGTCAATAGGAGAGTGTCTCCTTCAATGTGGAACATAGACTGTTGAGGTGCTAATTAAGTCTGGCTTCTGAAGGACCTCTCATTGTGTGATGCTAATTAGCACTGTTTTGTGTGAAAATACTATTGATGATAATATGTGTTGTGACTTTGCACCCTCTAAAGGTCAGACGTCTGACTTACTTCTACGAAGGAATGTGTATTGTGTATCAGGTGAGAATAGCTTATCTCGGAGTCAGAACGTCTGGGTAATGATTAGTAATTAGTTCATGTAGATTATCTGAATGTCATTATCTAAAGGAATGTGTATTGAAGTTCCTTGTGTCATGTTGTGGGTGGAGTTGAGTCATTGTCCATATTTGGTTGTTAACTGTATAAGAAGAGCTGAGTTTACCATTAAAGTATTCATTCGTTTGGACCCAGAGAACAGAGCTTGTGTCTCGTTATTCTGGGGAGTTCTTATGGATCGTGTCTGCTGGATTGTGGAGTGTCGGATAAGCTGTCTTGGGTTGGTGGAATGTTAACCCCTGACCGTTGCAGTACTATTAACTATTACATATTATATGTGTTTCCTTAGAGCAGTGGTCTCCAAAGTGTGGCCCTGGGGCCGGATGTGGCCCTTTGCTTGCCTTTATTGGGCCCTTGAGGCAATATTCCTGCCACTGACAACAACAATGGTGCATAATTCATGCCACTGACACCAACAATGGGGCACGTTGCCTTCCACTGACACCAACACTGGGGCATAATTCCTTCCAGCCACTTCAGATCAGGCATTGTTTATTCCCACTGAGCACAGTCCGGCCCCCTTAAAGTCTGAAGGACTGAAGGACAGTAAACTGGCCCTTTCTTTAGAAAGTTTGGAGACCCCTGATTTAGAGGCTAAACTTTAAATCCTCTTGTACCAAATTGTAATGTAACTGTAATGTCTGCCTTCATTTTGTTAAGCGCTGCGCAAACTCATGTCGCTATATAAATCCTGTATAACAATAATAATAATCAAAAATCGCAGTAAAAAACGCACCAAGCTCTGCTCTAAAAAAAAAATGTAAGCTTCTTTGGGGCGATTGCTGTGTGGAGGGCGGCACATTCAGATGGATGGGCTTCCCTGTGTGTGATGAGTGAAAATGCTCCAAAACGCCTCCCCCACTCGCTAAAAAAAATAAAATAGTGGGAATACGAGTTCACGATATGCAGAGATGTGATAGGGTCTTGACAGCTGAGTGTTTCTGTCCACTCCCTCCTATGTACTTGTATAAAGATGGCCTTACGCTATGCAATCTGATTGTGTATTTAGTAGGGTTGTCCCAATACCAATACTAGTATCGGGACTGAAAAAAATCAGTTTCCGGCTTAATTGGTGCAGTGAGTAGCACTTTCGCCTAGCAGCAAAAGGGTCGCTGGTTCGAATCCCAACCACGACACCATCTGCCTGGAGTTTGCATGTTCTCCCTGTGTCTGCGTGGGTTTCCTCCGGGTACTCCGGTTTCCTCCCACACTCCAAAGACATGCTGGTAGGTAAATTGGATCTCGTCCAAATTGGCCCAGTATATATGTATATATGTGTGTACGACTGTGTGTCCCTAGCGTGTCATGATCCTACGGGGTAAAAATGACCGCACCAGCCAAGCAGATACTGGCTGGAAAAAAGCGCCCAGAGGCGATTCAGTTCGCATGCGTTGCGCTATACAAGTCATTCATTCATTCATTCATTCATTTCAGTCTAAAGCCTCATACACACGATCGGACTTCCATCGAGCAATTCCGTGGATTTTTGTGTGAAGGGCATTGTCAGTGCCGGCCCAAGACATTGTGCTGCCTGGTACCAAGAATGAAATGCTGCCCCCCCCCAAAAAAAAAATTACGCCCACCAAAATGCCCCCACATCCATTATTTTATATCATGATAACTAAAGTGGACCTATCATGGCTCTATACATGTATATAGGAGTATAAAAAGGACCTGTTATGGCTCTATTCATGCAATTAGCCCCACAGTGGAGTGGAGACTGGAGCTGGCAGAATGGGATGGCGTGCAGGCAGGAAATTTGCTGCCCCCCTGAAAGTGCTGCCTGGTACAATGGTACCATCGGGTCCCATGGTAGGGCCGGCCCTGGGCATTGTCCATGAACTTGTTCTCCATACAGACGACATTTTCAGTCAACATTCACTAAATTACATGTTTTTTATGCTCTTTAGCGCCACCCTTTGGGCAACTTGTCTGATGGTTAGCATTGGTTCGGAGCATGCGTGTTTGTACTTTTGGATTTTATCCCAAGGATTTGTGTACACACGTTCGGATAATCCAACGGAACACAATTGTCGGACAATTTGAGAGCATGAACACCCAACATTTGTTGTTGGAAATTTCGACACCAATTGTCCGAATGTCGGATTATCCGACATAACACGCGCGTCGGACAATTGTTATCGGAATATCCGATCGTGTTAACGGGCCTTTACTCTAGCCGGAGGAAGTGCCGGATCGTGGATCAGATCTCCCGATGGGACGGGAGGCCTGGAAACAGCGGAGGAATGCTTTTTTGCCGCCCCCGCAAAGTGATGATCAGTGCCCTGATTACATACCTAGCTGTCCCCTGTGAGGAGATTCCGCTGATCAGCTCTCCTCTCCTCACACTCTGTCAGCGTGAGGCGAGGAGAGCCGATTACCCTCATCCTTGTAGATGCCGGTAATTGGTCACAGCAGATCGGGGTCCTAGTAACACGGCGCAGCTGTGATCGCCGCGCTGCACCCCCGGAGGTGCACGAGGGCGGTCGTCATATGGCGTCCACCCAGAACGAGACCTGGGCTTGTAGTTTTATTTACCGGCAGTTTGCTGGCAGTCTGTTTTAAAGATGAAAAATAGGAATAAAAACGGTAACATGCAACAAGAAACACGAGAATGTTTTGTGTGCAAGAAACAAGGTCAGACTGCAGAATCTGGAATGCTAAAATGCAATAACAAACTGGCCAAACAAGTGAAGGAAGAAACTGATTTTGCTTTAGATAATTGAAGCAGTAGTAAACCCGCTGTTTTTTTTTTTTAATACCTGAAAAGCAAAAGCCATAATGAGTTAGTATGCACCGCATACTAGCTCATTATGAAATACTTACCTTGGAACGAGGTGTGGGGAACTTACCTGGTCCACCCCGAGGGATATGTCATCTTGCCTCGGCGTGTCTTCCGGGTTTCGCCGCTCCAGCGCTCTTGATTGGCTGGGAGACCTCATTTCCGGCAAGGTCCGGTGGCTGCGGTCAGCGGCGCATTGCGAGGAGAATATCTCCTAAACCGTACAGGTTTAGGAGATATTCTTTATACCTACAGGTAAGCCTTATTATAGGCCTTATTATAGGCTTACCTGTAGGTGAAAGTGGTAGTACAGAGTTTACTACCACTTTAATATGCTTTTCGGGCCAGATTCACATACATTTCCGCTACGCAGCGGCGGCGAAACGTAATCCATTTACGTTACACCGCCGCAAGTTTGCAGCGTTAAGTGCCTGATTCACAAAGCACTTACCTGTAAACTTGCGGCGGTGTAACGTAAATGCGCTCGGCGCAAGCACGGACGTCATTTGTTTAGACGTTAACATAAATGGCGTCCAGCAGCATTCACGGACGACTTACGCAAACGACGTGATTTTTTAAATTTCGACGCGGGAACGACGGCCATACTTAACATGGCTTAGAACACCTAGGGCTCAGCCCTAATTTTACGCGCCGTATCTCAACGGAAATGACGTAAAGTTAGATCGACGGGCAGCGCGGACGTTCGGGAATCGCCGTAACTAGTCATTTGCATATTCTACGCCGACCGCAATGGCCTCGCCACCTAGCGGCCGGCCTAGAATTGCATCCTTAAGATCCGACAGTGTAAGTCAATTACACCTGTCGGATCTTAGGGCTATCTATGCGTAACTGATTCTATGAATCAGCCGCATAGTTAGGACGGGCGGATCACAGAGATACGACGGCGTATCAGGAGATACGCCGGCGTATCAGGCGTATAGGACGGGCGGATCACAGAGATACGACGGCGTATCAGGAGATACGCCGTCGTATCTCTTCTGTGAATCTGGCCCTTCAATCCAAAAGTTGCACCTCATCTTTGCAGGCACGATGTGTTGATTCAGGAGCTATGGCCCAGATCCACAAAAGGGATACGCCGTCGTATCCCTGTTTCTATCTATGGAACTGATCCACAGAATCAGTTTCTCATAGATAGGCAGAAGATCCGACATGTGTAAGGGACTTACACTGCCGGATCTTAGGATGCAGTACCGCATTCGCCGCTGGGGGCATTTCGAGTCGAAATGCCGCTTCGGGTATGCAAATTAGCACTTACGGAGATCCACAAAGCTTTTCAGCTTCGTTTTTTCTCAGTAAGTTTTAGTTTGCAATCGTAAAATTAGGGCTGCTTTTACAAAGTGTAAACTGTTTACACCTTGTAAAAGTAGACCCTTCTTACCCGCGACGCTGTTATTTATTTTTATTTTTTTTTAAATTCTCCGGCCGTATCTTTTTTTTTCCCGACGCAACTTTTTTTACCCGGCGCGATTCACAAAACTCGGCGTAACGTATGCACGTCGGGAAAATGACGTCGGGAGCATGCGCAGTACGTCCGGCGCGGGAGCGTCCCCAAATTTAAATGGGACTCGCCCCATGAAAATAGGAACTCTTGCGCCGGACGGATTTAAGTTACACAGCCGGAAATTTCTAGGTAAGTGCTTTGTGGATCAGGCACTTAGGTAGAAATTTTACGGCAGTGTAACTTAAATGGGAATTTTTACGTTACGGCGGCTCTTTGTGGATCTGGCCCTATGAGTCACATGGAAAATTACAGAAATTTCTTTATTTACCTTGACCAGAGTAAAGCAGAAAAAATCACCACAGCTAATGGATAAATAATGGAATCAGAAGGAATAGTAGACGGTTTTCTTTGCTGTGCTATTTGCTAGAGTATCACCAGAAAGATAACTGTGAAAAATATCCTCTATGTCACTGTTCTTGGACCCAATCTTTAAGAAGCTCACAAAACAAAGCAATGTAGTGACCTTCCAAGATGACAGTTGTGCCATCACCAAAGGGGATATCTTACTTGCAAAGGCATCGAGTCCGCGGGACCCGCAGTCAGACTCAAGGAGCAACCCCCGGCCTTATAGGCGACGTAAATATACGTTGATCTGCCCAGCCGTACCATTCTGCCGACGTATATAGGGGTAGGGGTTAATAGAAATGTCCACAACAATTGTTTTTAACTTCTTATACTGTTGGACAGGTTAATTCGGTTGGTAAGCAGACTGGTTTTTGAGTTGAGCTGGGAATTTTCCTTCCATTCCTTCCATTTGCTCCTTGCTGTGAAGGCCAGTTATAGGTGGGGGCCAGGGCCATCTGTTTGTTACTGGTGTAATTAACTACTATGGTAGAGTTTCGATAATTAGGTAATTACTGCATATTTTCATGCAGTCATTTATTGCATTGAGCTGGTTGCTAAGGAGCAGGCCGGGAAACCAACCTTGGCATCTTTTAACAGTTGAATGCAAACAAAAACATGCCAGCAATTAAAATTTATGAAAACAAAACTGCTTGGGGTCCCCCCCAATGCATACCAGGCCCTTCAATTCTGGTATGGAATTTAAGGGGAACACCACACCAATTTTTTTTTAAAAAGGCATGGGGGCCCCCCAATATCCATACCAGAACCTTATCTGAGCATACAGACCAGCAGGTCAGGAAAGGGGGGACGAGTGGGCAGCCCCCATCCTGGACCATACCAAGCCACATGCCATCAACATGGGGGGGGTGGATGCTTTGGGGCAAGGGGGCTTTTCCCGCCCACCCCAAAGCACCTTACCACCCTGAGCTGTGGTTGTGGGTGTCTACGGGAATCTGAAAGCCCCTTTTAACAAGGGGGCCCCCTATGTGAATGAGTATGGGGTACATTGTATCTGTTCCCATTCACCAAAAGTGCATAAAGACAGTACAAATGTTTTTGACAATTCTTTTTTTTTTTTAAGAAAAAAAAAATCTCCCAATAAAGATCCATCCTCAATTATGGCACCTGCCACCACTGCTGGACTGAGAAAGGATAATAAAAAAAAAAAGCTCCACTCGCGGCGAACGCTTCTGTGGTCTGCCTGCTCTGCCGATTGACAGTTCTTAAATAGGTAAGTGGTGGGCTTCCTGATGATGTCACATGGTGGCCCTGCCCCTTGAGACATCACTGATCCAGCATGCACTTGTCGGTGATGTCACAATGGGGTGGGCCAGCAGAGCAGTAAAACTGTGGGAGCGTTTCTCGCAAGCTGAGTTTTTTTTTCTTTTTTCGGGTCCGGGATCGGGCATCGTGATTGACGATATTTCTGAATCAGGGGACAATTTTTTTTTATAATTTTTAATTGTCACGTGACCCTGTTATTGCATGCAGTAAACGTTCGTGAATTGGCCCCTATATCTGTTACACAACAAAAGTGAAGTACCAGAGAAACTTGAACAGTAGTGAAATTTCTTAATTTCACAAAAATGGCGAATGTACAATTATTTGTTATTTATAGGGTTGTCACGATACCACTTTTTTAGGACCGAGTACAAGTACCGATACTTTTTTTCAAGTAGTCGCTGATACCGAATACCGATACTTTTTTTAAATGTGTCCCCAAATGCAGCCATGTCCCCCACATATGCAGCCATGTCCCCCTAGCCATGTCCCCCACATATGCAGCCATGTCCCCCTAGCCATGTCCCTCACATATGCAGCCATGTCCCTCTAGCCATGTCCCTCACATATGCAGCCATGTCCCTCTAGCCATGTCCCTCACATATGCAGCCATGTCCCTCTAGCAATGTCCCTCTAGCAATGTCCCTCACATATGCAGCCATGTCCCTCTAGCCATGTCCCTCTGGCAGCAATGTCCCTCTGGCAGCAATGTCCCCCATACCTTTGCCGCCGCATGGAGAAAATCACAGCATTCATTTGAATAGCTGTTTTGCCCGCGCGTATAGACACTCCCCCTTGCTCGGGATTGGACAGATCACGATCACCCATCCAATCCCGGGCAAGGGGGAGTGTCTATACGCGCGGGAACACTACAGCTATTCAAATGAAAGCTGTGATGTTCCCGCACGGCGTTTAACCCATGCGGCGGCTTTCGATGCGGCGGTGCGATGCGGCGGCTTTCGATGCAGCGGTGCGATGTGGCGGCAGCGGCGGGGGGGGAAAGTATTCTATTTAGGTATCGGGGGTATTTGCGCGAGTACGAGTACTCCCGCAAATACTCGGTATCGGTCCCGATACCGATACTGGTATCGGCATCGGGACAACCCTAGTTATTTATTAACTCAATACAGTTTTAACTTTTATATTTAGTAGGAATTTAGCAGGAATATTGTAAATATTGGCACATATGTATCCACTATTAATGATTTCAGTGCAAATATCACAGGGCCTAAAAAATCAGTAGGGCCTTCCTTTTATTTTTTTCTGGTCCTATGCTTTCAGAAAATGTACAGTAGGATTTAGGGGTCTTTCACAAACTCTGAAAGCTGTAAGAAGAAAAAAAAAGCAATGGAAAAATTGCAACAATGGTCCGGTCACCTGACTTGGATTTGGAGCACAGGGCCTGGCAGTGAAAAGATTAAGGCAGCTCGGATTCTGGCTTTAAAGGACACATTCTTAAAAGTTAAGTGTTAAAGGGTTTGTAAAATATTTTTTTTTTTATCTTAATAGCTTCCTTTACCTTAATGCAGTGCTGTTTTCATGTCCTCATTGTTCGTTTTTGCTCTCAAATTGCTGTAATTCTTCTCTGATCTCCACACTTCCTGGTTGTCTGTTTCCTGATGACCACAGTACTGGGAGCTTTCTCTCTGTGGTCACTAACTTCAAGGAGGTGTGATTACTGTGTGTCTAGTTTCTAGTTTTGTTTTCCAAACCATCACTGCTCTATGGCTCTGTAAGGCAGAGAGGCAGGAAACAACATGCAAAAACGAAACTAGAAACTACAGGTACATTATATGATTGATTTTTATCTAGTTTTAATCGTTTTTAAAAGGAATCAAGGGAAAATTAACTAGGGGCTAGTTGTTGGACTTTACAGGCACAGTATGCTGGTAGAAATATAGTCGTACAGAGAGATTTTCTCTAAAATGTTATTTATTTAACACAGAAGTACAGTTCACATATTAAAAACTGACGTTCCTTACGGAACTAACTAGCAAACTAACTACACATTGCAGGGTATCTCCAAAGCAAAACAGGAAATTATAGACTGATATACTCTACTTTTTGTACTATTAAGTGTGACTAACAAAACTTTAACATGATGAGAATGATGAAAGTATCCTGTGTTTATGATGGAGATTCAGGCATAAAATGTCTGAAAGATGGAATTGGCAATGGATAGACTCGACCGGTTTCGCGCCTCTTTCAGCGCTTCTTCATAGAGTCTCTAAAATATAGTTTGATGGCAATATATTCCAATAGTAGATACACAAACGTAGAAAAGAGAGGGGGAGGGGAAAGCTTCAGGTAGAAGGTTAACAAATAGGTCCGGACTGCTGGACAACTAGATCCATATATAGTAACCCTTGAGGGCAGAAGATCTTAGGCCCCGTACACACGACCGAGTTTCTCGGCAGAATTCAGCCAGAAACTCGATCGGAGCTGAATTCTGCCGAGAAACCTGGCCGTGTGTACACTTTCGGCCGAGGAAGCCGACGAGTTCCTCGTCGAGCCAAATAGAGAACATGTTCTCTATTTCCTCGTTGTTCAATGAGGAAAGTTGGCTCGCCGAGATCCTCGGCGGCTTCACACGGAACTCGATGAGCAAAACGATGAGTTTTACCCGTCGAGTTCCTCGGACGTGTGTACGAGGCCTCAGATGGAACTTAGCACTGCTAACAAAAAGAGGCCAGGGTTGAAATCTCTGGAGAGGTATTGAAAGGTAATATTTGTGCCTGGGGTGAAGCCTTATAAGCTTATCATCCAGAGGACAGTAATGGTCCTAGTAGTCAGGGCAGCAGCGGATAGTATCTATCAGCCTCCCGGGAGACTGCAGTTTAATATGTGAACTGTACTTCTGTGTTAAATACATTTAATTTTAGAGAAAATCTCTCTGTACGACTATAATTCTACCAGCATACTGTGCCTGTAAAGTCCAACAACTAGCCCCTAGTTAATTTTCCCTTCATATCTACCAGGACGTGGCACCTTTTATTACCAAGTATCCACATGCTCACTACATGTGAGGATACTGTTCCCCTCCCTATTTCCTATTTAAAAGGAATCAGTTAACTAGTATGTCTCTATACCCTGTAAACAGTCATTTCAGCAAAAAAAAATTGTTTATTTACAACTCCTTTAAGTAAAAATATGTTCTTTAACTCTGAAAAATATTTTGTTTTGCACAGAACATCTAAAACACATTGACTTGTAACCAGTTATTGGCACGGCTCAGTATTGGTTTTGTCTGAAGTTCTTATTTTTAAAAAAATGCAAACAAGTCTAACAGTCACTACAGCATGTGACCAGAACACTCCCGTGTATGCAAATGTCACTTAATTTTATAGACATGCACTTTGTTCACATACTTCCTGCAGATCTCAGTTGGAAGATCAGATCAGCCCCACCCTCTGCTGAGAAATGTGAGAAGTGTCCTCTGGTTTCTGAGTGTCGGAGACTTTTTAGTTTTGTTTCTCTCTTCTGCTGTCAGCGATGGCGTCTGCTGATCTGAGACAGGAGCTGGACTGTTCCATCTGTCTGACCACATATACAGATCCTGTAAACCTGAGATGTGGTCACAACTTCTGCCGGGTCTGTATTGATCGTGTGTTGGATACACAGGGGGGGTCTGGAGGATATTCCTGTCCTGAGTGCAGAGAAGAGTTCCGGGATCGCCCTGTACTGCACAGGAATATAACACTACGTAACATAGTGGAGACTTTCCGATCTACTCAGCTGGAAGAAGGGAAGACTGGAATCTTCTGTACTTATTGCTATCACTCTCCTGTACCTGCTGTTAAATCCTGTCTGATGTGTGAAGCTTCTCTGTGTGATAATCACCTGAGAGTCCACAGCAAGTCACCAGAACATGTCCTAACTGATCCCACCACTTCCATGGAGAACAGGAAATGCTCCATCCATAGAGAACTTATTAAATATTACTGCACTGAGGACTCTGCCTGTATCTGTGTGTCTTGCAGGCGGGATGGAGAACACCGGGGACACAAGGTGGAGACTCTGGATGAGGCCTCTGAGAAGAAGATACAGAAACTGAGAAATGTTCTGCAGAAACTGATGACAGAGAGAGAGGAGACAGAGAAAAGAGTCCAGAGTCTGCAGGATCGCAGGAGAAAAGTACAAGAAAAAACAGAGAGAGTCACTGCCCTGTTCATAGAGCTCAGGAGACATCTGGAGGACCTGGAGAAGAGAGTCCGGAGGAACATCTCCAGCCAGGAAGAGCGGATCTCATTGTCTGATCTGATCCATCAGCTGGAAATAAAGAAGAATGATCTGTCCAGGAAGATGGAGGACATTGAGGAGCTGTGTAACATGACTGACCCACTGACTGTCCTACAGGAATCAGACACAGGGGACTTGTGTGATACTGAGGAGGGAGATAATGAGGACAGAGAGAGACATGATAGACTCCTCCATGATGGAGGGGATCTGGATGTGGCCGGAATCTCACACACATTACACGCAGGGTTATCTGATATGATAAAAGGGGTAAATGTATTCTTCAATATACAGGAAGCTTCAGACATATTACTGGATGTGAACACAGCTCATAATCATCTACAGATATCAGATGACATGAAAACTGCATTCTGGTCAGATATAGAGCAGAATCGTCCAGAAACACCAGAGAGATTTCAGTCCTGCTATCAGGTATTAAGCAGTCAGAGGTTTTCCTCGGGGCGACATTACTGGGAAATGGATGTCGGTGAGTCAGAACATTGCATATTCGGGATGTGTTATCCCAGTATAGAGAGGAGAGGAGACCAGTCAGTGATTGGAAATAATAACAAGTCCTGGGGTTTCCGCAGGTATAGCGGTGTATGTTCTCTAAGACATGACAATAAATCGATTATCCTATATCGCGATCTCTCCAGTAACAGAGTCAGGATCTATGTGGATTATGAGGCCGGGCGGCTGTCCTTTTATGATCTGTGTGACCCGATCAGACACCTCCACACCTTCACCACCACCTTCACTGAGCCCCTCCATGCTGGGTTATGGGTATGGGAAGGTCGTATATCGCTATCTGGGGGGTCAGGAGACGTGTAAAATGATCATATTACAGTAAATTTGAGATGAATCTGGTGAGAAATGTGAATCTGGTTCATAGGATGACACAGTTTGTACAGATAACATATTTCTTTAGTGAGAAATAATACCGCTCTAAAAACTGCTGATCCCTTGGCTTTGCTTCCGTCCCACTAAACCAAAAGGGTGCTGGCTATGCACAGGTATATTGGATAGAAGAAGGTCCTAGACTGCCGCACTGAAGAAGGTCCTGGACTGCATTGCTTTGGTTGTTTTTTGGATTTTATTTGTACAAATAAAGACATTGTTTTAAGGAGTGCGGCAGTCCAGGACCTTCTTCTGTCCAACATATTTCTTCAATCGGTGGATCCGGTAGATCTCAGCACAGGAGAGTCTCCTCCATCACTTCCACACCCAATAAGACAAGGGGAGGATTTGGGGGTTTATTTAGCATTAGGCTGACCATACGCCATACAATCTGATTGTACAATCTCCTTTAGATCTACCATCAGTTATGTAGTATAAGGCATGCCCGATTTTAAGCAATTCAAAGCACTTTTTAAGTTTATCCTCATATGACATCGCTTTGGTAAAGCTATACAACAAAGATTTTGTTGTATAGTGTATGGTCAGCCTTAGATTTACCAAAAATATAAGGACATCCATACATTATACATTCATATTGTATCCAGGCAAGTACTGGCACTACATAGTTGATGGTAAATCTAAATCAGATTGTATAGTGTATGGTCAGCTCTTAGTTTTGCTAAGAGGTTTAACCTCCCTGGCGGTATGATTCTTTCAGAAAAAACATGCTGAAAGCGGTACCATTATTTGCAAGGAAATTTGGCGTTTTATACTGTAGGTCTGTAATTTTTAGAAATAACTCACTTAAATCTGACCAAACAAGATTCTAATAGGCATCCCGGGTATGACATTTTTTTAGAAACAAAATTATAAATTATAATATAATAAATAATTATAAATAATTATAACAAATAATAATATAATTATAATAAAAATTATTCAATAATGTAATCAAATCAAAATCACTGAAATTTGCTCAGTTGCAGAATTGTCGCTGTCATTATTTTTTTTTTTTATGACGAATTTCCCCACAAATCGCTATCGCACAATTCTGCAAGTGATTATAATTTATTATCGCTGTTTTTTAGCTGATCTAAAACTATTTTTGACATAAAAAGACACTTTTGGTTGCTATGGACAATCTACAGTTTGCAGGGAGAAAGAAACGTTTTTATTTTATAAAAGTACATGCTGGGCACTGGGCAGACCACTAGGGACAAGGGGTGTGTGTTTTTTTTACATACAGTACTGTAATCTATAAGATTACAGTATACTGTATGTATTGTGTTTGTTTACTTTTTTGAATTTGGCGCCGTTCTCCGCTCCCGTGCGTCGTAACTTCGCAGGGAACGGAGATCGGCGGCACAGGAGGACGCTGTGTGAATCAAGCGAGGTCCCGCTCGCTCACACAGCGCGGTGGCATCGCTGGATCCAGGGACAAGGTAAGTAAATAGTGCCTGTGGATCTAGAGAGGCAAGCCTGAGGCTGACTCGGGGTTACCGCTCGCAACAGGAAAATCTAACCTCGAGTCAGACTCGGGAATACCGCGAGGAAGGTTAAGGATGTGTTTTGTGTTAGGTTTAGTATTTTGAAGTGTTCATTTTCTGGCTTTGTTTCAATTATCAATAAAGACATTGGGGGTCATTTACTTTAGCGCCGCACGCTAATTAGCGGTAATTAGCGCTAAAACGGTATTCACTATAGCGCTGGTGAAACAATACTCCCAAAACCGAATTTACTATACCTCTCTGAAAACAAATAGTGCCCAAATCCCTCCTCTGCTAAAACCTGGAGTAGTGGACATGGAAATAATGTTTAGAGCATGATATAATTGCCTAAATGGTACTGAAATATGCGGTATATTGTTTAAAGATAATCTGCTTTTAAACTGTGTGAAAAAATGATTTCTACACTGAAATATCTTTTAAAAGTCTAAGAAAAGATAAATTCCTCGTCTCTGTACAACTCGGTGCCAACACAACTGAGCATGCTAAGACGTGCAAATTACTCTCATTTTAACTCCCATGGCTTTTTTACATGGCGCTATAGTAAATACCAAAATTAGCACTGGGCTAAAATGCATTTTTAAGAGTGAAAACCCTCGCTATATAGTCCAATGCAAGTTTCAGCTATTATTTATTATGGTACAATTGTAACTTTCCTAAATTAAATACTTTTAACGTTGAGATAAAATTTATCTTTCTCTGAAATAAATTTTACATGCAACAACGTTGCTTCTTCTTCATCTATTTTGTTTTTAAGAATGCTGGAATGTGTAACGTTTGCATGTTTTGTTAAAATATATTTTTCTTTTTCACTTTCCCTTGTTACTCTCCATTTCACCAAAATATTTTCCCAAACTCACACAGCTGTCTTTACAAACCACATACATTTGCTGATGGGAATTTAAAATGAGTCTCAATTTTGTGTTTTTTATTATTTCCAAATAATCATAATTTGAGTCCAAAAAATTTGATATGTGTACCAACATCAGAAATTAAAATGGCATTTCCAAAATTCAGAGGGTAACATCACTATTCTACACTCACCCACCAAGAACCACCACATATCAAAGAATAGATCAAGAAAAATAACTCTTGAGTAATGTAATTTCACCACCTACATGTCCAAAGAAATGCAGTCTATTAGCCAGATTCAGAGAGACTGGCTTAATGTTGAGGCGGCGTAGCGTATCGCATATACGCTACGCCGCCTTAAGTCAGAGAGGCAAGTGCTTTATTCACAAAGCACTTGCCTCCTAAGTTACGGCGGCTTAGCGTAAATGGGCCGGCCTAAGCGTGCCTAATTCAAATGTGGAACAGGGGGGCGTGTTTTATGTTAATGACTGGTGACTCTTTGTGAATCTAGCTATATGTGTACTTATGTGTAGTAGGTTTCCACATGTGGCAGTTTTGTGGCTTATAGGTTAGAACTTCTGCTTAGCATCCCTGAGGGTCTGGGTTCAAATCCCAAACATGCCACTTCATGAAGAGAAGTTGTCTTATCCCCTTATGTTGTTAAACATAACTCCTGACTCAGATCCTAAAATTATAAATGATGAATGATGAAGTAGTATTTATGCGTAGGAGTGTTCCGCCACCATTGTAAATCTTGCCAGATACACTATCTAGCCAAAAGTATTGAAACGTCTGCCTTTACACACACATGAACTTTAATGGCAGCCCAGTCTTAGGCCTCGTACAGACGAGAGGATTTCCCCTGGAAACGATCCGACGGAAAAATCCTCTGGCGGATTTTGATCTGATGGCTGTACACACCATCAGATCAAAATCCCCGCGGAATACATCTGCGGTGACGTGGCCGCGCCATTGCTGCGACAATGATGCGGCGACGTGCGCGACCCTGGAAGGTAACTACTTCCACGCATGCGTCGAATCAATACGACACATGCGAGGGATGGGATCGGACGGACTTATCCGGTGAGTCTGTACAGACGACCGGATAAGTCCGGCGGAACAGGATTCCAGCGGATAGATTTCTTAGCATGCTGGAAAATGTCCGCTAGGCCGTACACACGACCGGATCTATCTGCTGGAACTGATCCGCGGATAAATCCCAACGGACAGATCCGGTCGTGTGTACGGGGCCTAAGTCCGTAGGGTTAAAATTTGATTTGGCCCCACCCTTTGCAGCTATAACAGCTTATGGGAAGGCTGTCAACATTCTTCCAGAAGTGCATTTTGTGAGGCCAGGCACTGACTCAGTCTTCAGGAGGGGAACCATATTCCCTCTGACCATTAACCTGTACAAGATTAATATTACACCTTTCCATCCACTCCTGAAGGGAACCTTTATTGTCCTTATTCAGAGAATTAATCTAAGCTTTGCTCTCATCGTTCATCACGTTGTTTGTCCATCATCAGAGAATGATCTGCTCTCTCCGTAGGATCAGAGGCTGAACTGAGCTCTTTTCCATGCTCTATTCGGAAGAAGCAGACAAAATCCCCGCTCTCCTCCATGGGCCATAATCAGTGGGTAGGAGGCTTGCCCCTAGTACCCTCCAAAAGCCTCTGTCTCAGTTGGGTCTGTCACACCACACATTCAGATTTTTTTGAATAGGAGACACAGAGCCAGCTTACATCGTCAAAGCCAGTTAGTGCCCTCCTCCCAGGGCATGGCTATAAATGCAATATTCAAGGCCTATAGTTACACAGTTAGTCAGGTTGAAACAAGTCTATCTAGTTCAACCAAAAAATAAATAATAATAATACAGTCCCATATACACAATCATTCACCCATTGATTCAGAGGAAGGCAAAAAAAAAACAGCAGAGCATGCTCCAATATTCTACAGCAGGGGAAAAAAAATCCTTCCGAGTCTCCCGAGAGGCAATTGGATTTTCCCTGGATCAACTTTACCTATAAATGTTAGTACCCAGTTATATTATGTACATTTAGCAAATAATCCAGGCCTTTTTTAAAGAAATCTACTGAGCTGGCCAGAACCACCTCTGGATGGAGTCTATTCCACATTTTCCCAACTCTTGCTGTGAAATAGTACTTACTATATGGATATAGAAATACGGGGCAACTTAGGAAACAGCTATCACGGGTCAATTCGTTTTGCCTTAATTACACAAATAGGAAACATAAGAGGACTACAAAGACACTGAATTTCAAAAAAGCCAACTTCCAGAAACTACGCTCCTTGCTAGAAGATACTAAATGGGATAATTAAATGGGATAAAATCCTAGGAACACAAAACACGGAGGAAAAATGGGTGTGCTTTAGTAGCATATTAAATAAGGGTATTAGCCAGTGTATCCCAAAAGGGTAATACATTTAAAAGAGCCAATAAAAGACCAGGTGGCTTAACGCCAACGTAAAAATTAATATAAAAGCAAAGGAGAAGGCCTTTAAAAAAATACAAGGCTGAGGGATCATCATCAGCATTCTAACTGTACAAAGAATGCAATAAGAAATGTAAGGGTTTAATCAGGGAGGCTAAGATAGTACACAAAAGACACATAGCGGAGGAGAGCAAAAAAAATCCTAAAAAATTCTTTAAGTATGTAAAGGAAGGACATCTGGTTACAAAAGATGGGGAGATGACGAAGGTATTGAATTTTTTCTTCTCCTCAGCCTTCACAAGGGAACCGGGGGGGGGGGGGAGCTTCGGTAACTAAAACTGCAAAGTTTATCCTCATGACACGTCATAGAAAGCACCCCCATGGTTAACAGAGGATAAAATCAGAAACGGACTTGAAAAACTAAACATAAATCAGTCACCAGGACCAGATGCCTTGCACCCGAGAAAAGGAACTCAGTCAAGTAATTGTCAGACCGTGGTTACTAATTTTTACGAACAGTCTACTGACCGGAATGGTACTAGCTGATTGGAGAAAAGCCAAAGTAACACCAATCTTCAAAAAAAAAGACCAAAATATATCCCTGGGAACTACAGACCAGCTAGCCTAACATCAATAGTTTGCAAGCTCTTGGAAGGGATGATAAGGGACTATATACAAGATTTTAGTAATGGAAACGGTATCATTAGCAGTAATCAGCATGGATTCATGAAGAATCGTTCTTGCCAAACCAATCTATTAACCTTCTATGAGGAGGTGAGCTGCCATCTAGATAAAGAAAGGCCCATAGACGTGGTGCATCTGGATTTTGCAAAAGCATTTGATACAGTTCCCCATAAACGTTTACTATACAAGCTAATTAAGGGACTGGAGGATCTTAGTTATGAGGAAAGGTTACGAGCACTGAACTTATTCTCTCTGGAGAAGAGAGAGGTGCTTGAGAGGGGAAATGATTTTAATGTACAAATACCATACTGGTGACCCCACAATAGGTATAAAACTTTTCAGTGAAAGGGCATTTAACCTCCCTAGCGGTATGATTATTTCAGATTTTAGGTGCTGAAAGCGGTACCATTATTTGCAAGGAAATTTGGCGTTTTATACTGTAGGCCTGTAATTTTTAGGAATAACTCACTTAAATCTGACCAAACAAGAGTCTAGTAGGCATCCCGGGTATGAATTCCCCCCCCCCCTGTGTGTCGTAACGTCGCAGGGAACAGAGTTCGGCGGCAAACAGAGGCACTGTGTGAATCGAGCGAGCACCCGCTCGCTCACACAGCGCGGTGGCATCGCTGGATCCAGGGACAAGGTAAGTAAACACTGCCTGTGGATTCAACGAGGCGAGCCCGAGTCTGACTCGGGGTTAGCGATAGCAGCACAGAAATGTAACCCCGAGTCAGACTCGGGAATACCGCCAGGGGGGTTAAAAAGGCTTGCTGCCATAAAACTAGAGGAAAATCGATTTAATCGTAAAACTACGTAGAGGGTTCTTTACGGTAAGAGCGGTAAGACTGTTGAATTGTCTTCCACAAGCAATGGTTTCAGCAGGGAGCATCGATAAATTCAAAAAACTCTTAAATAGGCACCTAAATGACCACAACATACAGGGATATGGTACAAGAAAAACTGCGCTAACCCAACAAATAAACAAATTAGGAAATGATGAACCAAAAGACTGCAATTAGATGGTATAAACACAAATAATATAAATAAGAAAAAAACTGCGCCAACAAAAGTTAATAGCAACCAAAGGCTAGATAAAAAATACAAATGTAAATATGCAGTTATAAGTATAGATTTAAACCACATAAATAAAATTTAATTGAATTAATTATGTCCCAAAAAATGCTGAATAAATTTCCTTGGTATCCGTAATCAAAGCAAACAACACCCCAGTGAGCTTGACATCCGTGAAGACCGCCACCACATGGAAAGCCGCTTACCGCATTAACAGGTAAAACCATCAGTGAAAAATGTAGTATACAAGGATATACAATGTAATATTGACATAAAAGCGCACACACACATACCATGTTTCCCCGAAAATAAGCCCTACCCCGAAAATAAGACCAATCGATTATCTGGGAGAGCTGCAATATAAGCCCTACCCCAAAAATAATCCCTACTAAAGTTAATATTAGAAAAAATTATCCACTTTATAAAACTTCCACATTGTTAAAAGGTGCATTGTGTCCCCCCGAAACAATCGTGCAAAATACCCCATCCACAGCTAGAGGTCTTCTTCCTTTCCTCCCGGCTGACATCTGCAGCCCCTTCCTCTGCAGTGCTCGGAGCGGGCTGACGTCCGCGGGAATCTCGGAGAGGAGAAGAGGAGCTGAGGCAGGTTACATGATCACTGAGGGCTGCTGTAAAAGGTACATCTCATAAAACAGCCTGTCAGGAACTTGGTAGAAGGCCGACATGCTAGGAGACATGCTCATGAGCCATGACTAAGCACTAACTGTGTGCGAAACGCGTCGGCTGTCCCCTTATGTGACTGTATTTTTGGATTTGCATGTCGAGTTTTTATTAATAAAGACTACTTCTTCAAGTTCCTTTGGAGTGCGGCTGTCCATCCATTTCCACTTTTCCATGTTTGCCTAGTGCATTGCCAGCACCTTGGATTCCTGGCAGGTTCCTTGATTTGCCTGCTAAAGATCCACCTGGAGCGGTGACTCCTCTTCTCATGCTAGGAGGGCTCCCCTTGAGGCCGAGCGCAGCACACCACTAAAGGTGATACAGCAGGTGTGGTGCCCACAGAAGCACGGGTGGCGGGAAGCTGGAACAGGAGACAGGCGTGCTTGGGTGGTCCAGGAAGCAGGAACCGGAGGGCAGACTAGATAGCGGAGTAGGGAGCCAAGCCAGGGGTCATCACAGGAAATCAGTCCAGAAACAGAGTCAAGTTCAGGGAGCAAGATAAACAAGTCCAGTAGCCAGGCCAGGATCAGATGCAGGAAGCAGGTGGAGAGAAGTCAGGTGCAAGCCAAGGATCAATCCAGAAGGTCAGAAGGATTAGGTCAGGGCAACCCACGTCGGTACACAGATCAGGAACAGCAGATAAACGGAAGTCAGGACAAGCTGAAGATACACCAGCGATGTCAGCAGCGGGTTTAAATTTAATCAATGGCGCCATTGCGCACGCGTGTGCGCCTATTCTTGGCGTGTCGCATACTTGTGTGCGCATCAGCGCATCTATTTCCCTGATACAGCCGCAAAGGCAGACACACTGCACCCTACACCAGCACAATCCTCCTAGAAAACAGACTACATATTCTTAAAAGTACTTTAACCAAGATGTTTTTGGGGGGTTAATATTATGTCAAGGTACTGATACTAATAAGACACCCCCCCCCCGAAAATAAACCCTAGGGTCTTTTCTGTGGCCAAAATTAATATAAGACCCGGTCTTATTTCCGGGGAAACGCAGTAGGTTGTGCCTTTTTTTAACCTTACCAACTATGGGCTAGATTCAGTAAGGGCAGCGTATCTTTGTTCCGGCGTAGCATATGTTATTTATGCTACACCTCCGCAACTTAGACGGGCAAGTGCATTATTCACAAAGCACTTGCTCCGTAAGTTGCGGCGGCGTAGCATAAATGGGCCAGCGTAAGCCCGCCTAATTCAAATGTGGCGGGGGGGCGTGTTTTATGTTAATGTATGATGACCTGACGTGATTGACGTTTTTTTACGAACGGCGCATGCGCCGTCCGTGTACATATCCCAGTGTGCATACGCCGCAACAACGTATTGGTTTCGACGTGAACGTAAATTACGTCCAGCCCCATTAGCGAACGACTTACGCAAACGACATAAAAAATTCAAAAATCGAAGCGGGAACGACGTCCATACTTAACATTGCGTGCGCCTCATAGAAGCAGGAGCAACGTTACGCCGAAAAAGACTTATGCAAACCACGTAAAAAAATACCGCCGGGCGCACGTACGTTTGTGAATCGGCGTATCTAGGTCATTTGCATATTCTACGCCGAAAACTACAGAAGCGCCACCTAGCGGCCAGCGTAAATATGCATCCTAAGATACGACGGTGTAAGAGACTTACGCCGCTCGTATCTTAGCCTAATTTAAGCGTATCTGGTTTCCAGAATACGCTTACATTTTCGACGGTGTAAATTCAGAGTTACGACGGCGTATCTACTGATACGCCGGAGTAACTCTTACTGAATCTAGCCCTATGTAGCTATGTAACTCCACCCCTTTTCCAGCAGGACCATAAACCCTCCTTAGCCCACATTTTAACTAATGATCTGAATGTCTTAACAGGATATTTGGAACACTGCAGTATAGTTGATTATCGTCTTCATGTCATCATATCTCTTAGCAATAAAAATCTACAAGTGTTATCAGCCATGAATCCAGAGAATTGGGATTATCATCCTTAGGCCCCTTTCACACCTGCGGACCATTAGGTAGATTCCCAAAGAGTTAGGCTGGCTTATCAGTAGATAAGTCGGCCTAACTCCGAATCTACGCTGGCGTTTGTTTAAGTGTATGCTCAAACAGAGATACGCTTAAACAAAGCTAAGATAGGACGGCATGCGCTGTTCTATCTTAGCTTGCAATTTTTTGGATGGCCTCTAGGTGGCGCTTCCATTGCGGCCGGCGTAGATTATGTAAATGAGCTTTTACGCCGATTCCCGAACGTACGTGCTCCGGTCAACCAACCAAAACCTTCATCAAATTCCTAAATCCCGCTACAAATCCAAGGGAGAACGAAGATTTTCGGTCCAAGGACCACGGCTCTGGAATGCTCTACCCATCACCATCCGCTTAGAGGAAAACCATCGGGCATTCCAAGCGCCTTGAGGCGATTAAGTTCGCATTTGCTGCGCTATACAAGTCACTCACTCACGCGAGCCCGCCGCAGTCGATTAACGTTGTTTCCGTAAGGCCTTAGGCGGCTTAAAGTTATTCCACCTATGAGGTGGCCTAACAATGTTAAAGTATGGCCGCTGTTCCCGCCGCGAGGTTCGATTTTTTTACGTCGTTTGCGTAAGTCGTCCGCGAATCGGGAGTCACGTCGTTTACGTACACGTCGAAATCAATAGGCCCGTACGGCGTACTTAGCTGCAATGAGCCCTGGGAAATGTAGGCGTCCAGCGCATGCGCAGTGTAAAAAAAAACGTCAAAAACGTGAGGTCAAGCCTCATTTCCATACAACACGCCCCCCTTCAACCAATTTGAATTAGGCGCCCTTACGTCTGCTCGGTTTAGGCTACGCCGCCGTAAATTACCAGGTAAGTTGATTTCGAATCATTACTAGCCTAAATTATTTACGGCGGCGTAGCCTAAAAACACTAGGCTACGCCAACCTAAAGTTAATCCAATCTCTCTGAATCTACCTACATATGTCCGCTTTTTGCATTTTTCTTTAACCAAAAATATGTCGAAGAATAAGTAACGCCCTAAATTGAGAATTTTTTTTTTTTTTTTAGAGATTTTTTGGGGGGATATTTATTATAGCAAAAAGTAAAAAATATTGCTTTTTTTCCAAATTGTCGCTCTATTTTTGTTTATAGCGCAAAAAAATCAAAATCGCAGATGTCATCAAATAACACCAAAAGAAAGCTCTATTTGTGGGAAAAAAAGGACGCCAATTTTGTTTGGGCGCCACGTCGCACGACTGCGCAATTGTCAGTTAAAGCGACGCAGTGCTGAATCGCAAAAAGTGCTCTGGTCAGGAAGGGGGCTGAAGTGGTTGAAAATAGCTTGTATTGCGAAACGCTCGCAAACCGCGTTACTCACAATCTGAGGTTTTACTGGACTTACATTTCAGATATTAATTTTACTTAGCGAATCACCCCTAGAAACGAGACAAAGGCTCTTAGAGAAAAAAAGAAATGATACATTATGGGCCAGATTCTCGTATCCTGGCGTAAAACTATGCGGGCGTAACGTATCTCGTTTACGCTACGCGGCCGCAAGTTTTACGGGCAAGTGCTTGATTCACAAAGCACTTGCCTGTAAAGTTGCGGCGGCGTAGCGTAAATCCTCCGGCGCAAGCCCGCCTAATTCAAATGATCCAGGTAGGGGGCGTGGATCATTTAAATTAGGCGCGTTCCCGCGCCGATCGTACTGCGCATGCGCCGTCCCTAAAATTTCCCGACGTGCATAGCGCTAAATGACGTCGCAAGGACGTCATTGGTTTCGAGGTTAACGTAAATGGCGTCCAGCGCCATTCACGGACGACTTACGCAAACGACGTACATTTTTAAATTTCGACGCGGGAACGACGGCCATACTTAACATTGGTTGCCCCTCATATAGCAGGGGCAACTTTACGCGTCGCAAATGCTACGGAAACGTCGTAAATTCACTGCGTCGACCGCGCGTACGTTCGGGAATCTCGCGTAAATAGCTAATTTGCATAGACGACGGGGAAAACGACGTCGGCGACACCTAGCGGCGGGGAAAAAAAATTGCATCTAAGATCTGACAGCGTAAGAGCCTTACGCCTGTCGGATCTAATGGATATCTATGCGTAACTGATTCTAAGAATCAGTCGCATAGATACGCCGGGCCAGATTAGGACTTACGACGGCGCAAATGGCGTTGCGCCGTCGTAAGCCCTTTGAGAATCTGGCCCTAAATATATATATATATATATATATATATATATAAATAAAAGAGAGGGTTGCAGCACAGAGAGATCTTTATTGCTCATACAATAACAACAGCATGCAGGAAAGTTTCAGACATCCTTGACTTTTCTGAAGGTGATTGCAACATAGTAGCAACACATCTATAAAGCTAAATACCAGAAATGACATCCACAGAATACAGAGTCCATTGGTTGTGTCAAAATTGAATTTATTCTACAACTTAAATGACCACAGGTGTATACAGTGAAGTTAGCTTAGAGTAGGGGTCTCCAAACTGTGGCCCAAGGGCCTTTTGATAGCCTTTATCCGGCCCTTGGGGCACTATTCTTCTAAATGATATGAGCCGCTATTCCTCCCTCCGCCACCAACATTGGGGGCACTATTTCTTCCATGGATATCAGAGATGAAGCACTACTCCTCCTCACTAACATTTGAGCCATGTTTACTCTCAGGCCCCATACACACGAGAGGATTTATCCGCGGATACGGTCCAGCGGACCGTATCCGCGGATAAATCCTCTCGAGGATTTCAGAAGATTTCTATGCGATGGCGTGTACACACCATCGCATTGAAATCCGCGCGGAAATCCTCTGGCGATGACGCGTCGCGCCGTCGCCGCGATTATGACGCGGCGACGGGCGCGACGCTGTCATATAAGGAATTCCACGCATGCGTCAAATCATTACGACGCGTGCGGGGAATCCCTTTGGACGGATGGATCCGGTGAGTCTGTACAGACGAGCGGATCCATCCGTTGGGATGGATTCCAGCAGATGGATTTGTTGAGCATGTCAGCAAATATCCATCTGCTGGAAATCCATCCCAGGGGAGATTTATCCGCGGATAAATATCCGACGGAGTGTACACACCATAGAATCTATCCGCAGAAACCCATTTGATGGGATTTATCTGCGGATAGATTCTATGGTGTGTATGGGGCCTCACTGATGCTGGGCCCAGGACATTTTCTACTTCTAATGGTCACAATCCGGCCCCCGTAAAGTCTGAAGGACAGAAAACTGTCTCTTTGTTTGGAAAGTTTGGAGACCCCTGATTTAGAGTACAGTGGAACCTTGAATTACGAGCATAATCCGTTCCAGGAGAATGCTTTTAATCCAAGGTACTCGCATATCAAAGCGAGTTTCCCCATTGAAGTCAATGGAAGCGAAAATAATTTGTTCCGCATTGACTTCAATGGCATGCAATACCGCATGTGGCCAGAGGTGGGGGGTGCCGGAGAGCTTCTGAAACACCCGGAAAAGGGGCGAGGACGCGCATTGCGACTCGCGCATTCGCAGTAGGGAACCGTGCAGTGAAGCCGCAACGCTTCACTTCCTGATTCCCTCACTAAGGATGGCAGCGGGGGCAGCTGAGAGCCAAGCAATTGATCGGCTTCGGCTGCCGACATCGCGGGCACCCTGGACAGGTAAGTGTCCATTTATTAAAAAAGTCAGAAGCTGCAGTATTTTCAGCTTTTAATCATTTTTTTTTAGGCAGACCTCCGTTTTAATAACATTAATAAATCATTGGAAAAGCCCCCCAAAACATCAGGATCATCGGGAATGCTTGTTGCTATTCCGGCTTGTTTACAAGTTCTGTAGAGAACTTATGTTTTATTTGACATTTCAGGCATCCCTGTCTTTCTTTTTTCAAGCTGATTGCAACATCTTGGTGAATACCGGAAATGACACGCAGAATACCAAAGTGTCCATTGGTCAAAATACAGTGGAACCTCGTATTGCGAGTAATGCGGTTAAAGCGGGAGTCCCGCAGCCCATACCCGGAAGCGGCAGAGAAGATCTATCTCTAAAACGGTAGGTACTGCTTCGATTTTAAAAAAAAACACCCGATTCCCCTTGACAAAACGAGCCTCAATTTAAGGTTAAAAATTAACTTTTCGGGTGAACTTCCACTTTAACAAGTGTTTCGCAATACGGGCAATATTTTTTTTTAATTCCTCACTCGGTTTGGGAGTGTTGTCTCGCAACACGAGCAGGATCCAGTACTGTATTTGGCCAGGGGTGTGGGGGCGCCGGAGCCATTCGGAAATACTCAGAAATAATTGGAAATACTCTGTTCCCAAGCCTTTCCTGGGGTTTCCAAGGGCAGCTGAACGATCTCTGAGTATTTCTGAGTCTCTCCAGCGCCCCTCCCCCCCACCTCTGGCCACATGCAGTATTGCGTGCCATAGAAGTCAATGTGGAACAAATTATTTTCATTTCCATTGACTTATATGGGGAAACTCGCTTTGATATGCGAGTGCTTTGGATTACAAGCATTCTCCTGGAACGGATTATGCTCGTAATCCAAGGTTCCACTGTATATATAACACAACAAATTACATATATAAAACAACAAAATAATCACAGCTGTATACATTAAAGCTCATTCAGAGTATAAATGAATGAATGGAGAACTCTGCGCTATGGTAATAAAAATATAAATATATTAAAGAAGCTGCTCTCCTAAAGTGGTGTGAAAACAACTTTGGCAATGTGGGGGGTGTATAATAATAAGGGGAGGCTAATAGTAAGTGATAAATAAATTCCAAATTCTAGTTTGAAACAATATATTAAAGTGGAGGTTCACCCAAAAAAAACTATTTTTAACATTAGATTGGGCCTAATTACGGGAAGCAGAATCGGGTGTTTTGTTTAAAATCAATGTAGTACTTACCGTTTTAGAGATAGATCTTCTCCGTGGCTTCCCGGGTATGGGCTGCGGGACTGGGCGTTCCTATTTGATTGACAGCCTTCCGACCGTCGCATACAGCGCATCGCCAGTTTCCAAAAGTAGCCGAACGTCGGTGCGCAGGCGCAGCATAGAGCCGCACCAACGTTCGGGAACTCGTGACGCGCTGTATGCGACCGTCGGAAGGCTGTCAATCAAATAGGAACGCCCAGTCCTGAAGACCATACCCGGAAGCGGCAGAGAAGATCTATCTCTAAAACGGTAAGTACTGCATCGATTTTAAACAAAACACCCGATTCTGCTTCCCGTAATTAGGCCCAATCTAATGTTAAAAAAAAATCCCGCTTTAACTATAAGGTCAACAATATAATAGTGATTTAAAGTGCAAGTGCTTATATAATGACAACATCAAAAAATAGGTGCAAGCAGGTCCAAAAATGCAGCAATGGTCAATAAGCATTGGTAAGTCCATGCATCAAATGGTTGACTTGAAAGTAGACACCATCACCACGGAACAGATATCAAACTGACAACACCCGGTGAGAGGTAGAGGTAAGTGCCTTTGCATGAAAAAAGGATCAGGTGGAGCTTTAGTACAGTTGGTGGCCTAAGGTCTGTACTGGTACCTGGATGGGACTGGCCAAGAATAGACTCCAACAGAAGAAATTATCATGGATAAAATGAAGAAAAAGGGCCATAGTGAAGTTCTGCGATTTATTGTAAAACAAATTTAAAACAAAAGCCAAATGGCCGCTTACTTGTGCAAGTGCCGAGACCTTGGCACTAAGGTATCAAGCGTATTGCAGCTAGATGTGACGTGGAGCACCAGCTGCACTGTGTCTCACTCTTGTGGGTAGGTGTAGCGTGCGTTCCACCGCTCCTCTGTGCCAAATCTGGAAGTGGCTGAACGTGACCAGGAATGCCTCGACGTACGTTTCATCTATTGATGTCGTCAGGACATGGCTTCCTGACGACGATGCGGCTCTAGGCTTTGTGAGGCCTTAGGCAAAACTTGACATGGGGCCCCACTCACACCCATGATGGGAAAAATAATTCAAGGACAAAAGCCTCTTCCCCACAACCCTGGCCTGTGGTTTAACAAGGTGACCTCCAGATCCTGCTCTTTAATAACTAAGGGGCGGGGGCCACCCGGCGATGTCACCTGCTGAACCCGCCCCCTTGTGACGTCATTGACTGAGGGCATGCTGGGTCATTGATGTCACAAGGGGTGGTGTCACCGATATTCACTGGTTGTTAGGAACACTGGTGGCCTCGCTCTTGAGTCAGGGCTCTTAACGCTGCCTGAGCACAGCAGCGTTAAGGTCCCCTGTCCCTCAAAACTGGGGTAATGCATTGGGTAAGTTAGGCCGCTGCGAGGCCCCTGTGAGTGTGAGGCCTTAGGCGACTGCCTAATTTGCCTAATTAAAGAGCCGCCTCTGACGACATCAATATATGAAACGTACGTCGAGGCATTCCTGGTCACGTTCAGCCAATTCCAGATTTGGCACAGAGGAGCGGTGGAACGCACGCTACACCTACCCACAAGAGTGAGACACAGTGCAGCTGGTGCTCCACGTCACATCTAGCTGCAATACGCTTGATTCCTTAGTGCCAAGGTCTCGGCACTTGCACAAGTAAGCGGCCATTTGGCTTTTGTTTTTAATCTGTTTTACAATAAATCGCAGAACTTCACTATGGCCCTTTTTCTTCATTTTATCCATGATAATTTCTTCTGTTGGAGTCCATTCTTGGCCAGTCCCATCCAGGTACCAGTACAGACCTTAGGCCACCAACTGTACTAAAGCTCCACCTGATCCTTCTTTCATACGAAGGGTCATGGTGGTATGGTAAGTAGGCACTTACCTCTATCTCTCACTGGGTGTTGTCAGTTTGATATCTGTTCCGTGGTGATGGTGTCTACTCTCAAGTCAACCATTTGATGCATGGACTTACCAATGCTTATCATTTAGTGACCATTGCTGCATTTTTTGGACCTGCTTGCACCTATTTTTTGATGTTGTCATTATATAAGCACTTGCACTTAAAATCACTATTATATTGTTGACCTTATAGTTAATATATTGTTTCAAACTAGAATTTGGAATTTATTTATCACTTACTATTAGCGCCCCCTTATTATTATACACCCCCCCTCATTCAGAGTATAGCAAAGTGAACCTTACTACACGATAAAACTGAAATAGAATACTTAAAATAAAAAATTACTCTGGCTTCTCATTGACAGTTTTTAGGGCAATGTCAGGATTAGCAGGAGAGGAGGAGGAGACAAGACATGGCATATTATCAGCAAACATTGAAAACTGGTTGCTCTGTCTCCGGTAATAGGAAGGAAAGAGAGGTTTTCCCAACCACTTAGATGAATCCTCCAGGTTCTCTGGCTGCATTGAACAGGCGCTCTGAAATAAAAGAGACAGACAGGGAGTTAACACATTAGCACAGCAAAGATGCCATTTATGATTTGTTTATTCACAAATGTTACTACAATTTACATTGGTCAACAGACTGTTATATTACTACATACAGTATCTCACAAAAGTCAAAAAATTTTATCTGACAACATCCTACCATCACACAATTCCCATCGGAAAATCTGATCGTATGTACGAGGCTTTACTCACCACTTGGATATTGTATTACCTGCAGTGCTCAAGTCCTGCGGGAACGCGTGGGAACGGAGTTCCTGCACTTTTTTCACAGCAGGAACTCCGTTCCCTTTGCAGGACTAGAGCAGCCAAAAGCAGCCAAACCACCCGAGCCAATCCTTCACTAAGCGGCGATGCCCAGCTCGAGTCACTGTCAGGGGCAGGCGAACCTTAGTAATCCTTTATGTTACTGGCCGCTTCCTGTATATGCATTAATCGGGTAGTGTGCGGGTATTCCCTCACTTCCTCGATGCCGCAATGTCTCCTGGGAGCTTTTGTCATTGTTCCCAGGAGACATTGCGGAGGTCTGCCGCGAGTTATCGCGGGATTTAGAAAAGAACTTCGCAGACCTCCGCAATGTCTCCTGGGAACCAGTGGCGGCTGGTGCTCAAAATTTTTAGGGGGGCGCAAACAAATGAAAAAAAAAAAGACAATTGCAGCCACACTGTGCCAATCAAAGGCAGCCACTGTGCCCATCGAAGGCAGCCACTGTGCCCATCAAATGCAGCCACTGTGCCATGCCATCAATTGTCGCCACTGTGCCATCAATTGTCACCACTGTGCCATCAATTGTCACCACTGTGCCATGCCAAACACAGTCACTGTGCCATCAAACACAGCCACTGTGCCATGCCATCAATTGTCGCCACTGTGCCCACATCAATTGTCGCCACTGTGCCCACATCAATTGTCGCCACTGTGCCCACATCAATTGTCGCCACTGTGCCCACATCAATTGTCCCCACTGTGCCCACATCAATTGTCCCCACTGTGCCCACATTAATTGTCCCCCACTGTGCCCACATTAATTGTCCCCCACTGTGCCCACATCAATTGTCCCCACATCAATTGTCCCCACTGTGCCCTGTAAAGATTGCCCCCCCCCCCCTCGCCCGGCACTTACCTTTCTGGGGTTCGCCATCCTCCTTCCACGGTCCCTCAATGTCTTCTGCCGCCCTTGATGATGCTTCAGCCAATCAGGTTACTGATAACCAGAATCAGTGAACCTGATTGGCTGAGACGGCTGTGCCATGCCCTGCATGCCACTTTTGACACATTTTTGGGACCATTGTCATTTTTACAGTGATCAGTGCTATAAAAATGCACTGATTACTTTGTAAATGACACTGGCAGTGAAGGGGCCAACCACTAGGTGGCACTGAAGGGGTTAAGTGTGTCCTAGGGATGTGTTCTAACTGTTAGGGGGCGTGGCTACAAGTGACACATCACTGATCGCTGCTCCAGATGAGAGGGAGCAGACGATCAGTGACACTAGGAAGAACGGGGAGATGCCTTGTTTACACTTGCCTCTCTCCGTTCTGCAGCTCTGTGACCCGATTGCGGGACACCGGCGGACATCGAGTCCGCGGGTCCCGAGGGCACGGTCACGGAGCTCGCGGCAGGGGTGTGCCTGCACCGCAGCCGCCGGGGCGTGTGTGCCCGCACGGCGGGAATGTCAAAGTGACGTAAATGTACGTTACTTTGCCCAGCCGTGCCATTCTGCCAGGAGCCGGTCGGGAAGCGGTAAACGATGTATATAATACAATGACGACATTTAGATAACAGGCATCAGCAGCACATTTTGCATAATGTAAGTATTATTAGTACTACTTACGCTAGAACGTGTCAGGTATTTGTAATACTTTATACCCATATATTTTTCAGCAGGGCCCCGATGTGATCCATCTCTGCAGAAAACAACATAATACAATTAGTAACTGTGCAATTTTTTTTCTAACACCATCTCTGTGATATTCCCATTGTATGAATCGCCTCATAGAAGGATCTCATTATTCAATGAACACACAAGAAAATAAAAATGATATTCAAATTAAAAATCCTTCGTACATTCCAGGCATAAAGGGCCAGATTCACAAAGAGTTACGTCGGCGTATCAGTAGATACGTCGTCGTAAGTCAGAATCTGCACCGTTGTATATTTAAGCGTATTCTGGAAACCAGATACGCTTAAATCAGGCTAAGATACGAGCGGCGACGCTGTCGTATCTTAGGGTGCATATTTACGCTGGCCGCTAGGTGGAGCTTCCGTTGTTTTCCGCGTCGAATATGCAAATGAGCAAGATACGCCGATTCACGAACGTATGTACGCCCGTCGCAATTAGTTACGCCGTTTACGTAAGACATACGCCGGCGTAAAGATAAAGCTGGTCTCTAGGTGGCGCAGCCCATGCAAAGTATGGACGTCGGAACAAGCGTATAATTTTACGTTGTTTGCGTAAGTCGTACGCGAATAGGGCTGTGCGTAAGTTACGTTCACGTCGTAGGCGGTGTTCGACGTATCTTAGGCATTCTATCCGACGCATGCGCACTGGCATACGTCCACGCACGGCGCATGCGCCGTACGTTCAAAACGTCAATTACGTGGGGGTCATGCTTTATTGACATAAAACACGCCCACCTCTTCCCAATTTGAATTAGGCGCGCTTACGCCGGCACATTTACGCTACGCCGCCATAACTTAGGACGCAAGTGCTTTGTGAATACAGCACTTGCCTCTCTAACTTGCGGCGGTGTAGCGTAAATACGATACGCCGGCTCAAACATACGCCGCCCTACGTGAATCTAGGCCAAAGAGTCAAACCACTTTTTGGCTTTATTCCAAAAACTATTTTTTATTTGCATTTAAGATCATTTTTTTTTTACTGCTCTGCAAATTCAGCACTGATTGTGGATATGATTCTGTTCAGCCCTATATGGATTTACCCCCCCCCCCATCTTCATGACCAGGCCATTTTTTTTGCTATGCGGCACTGTGCTTTTTTAACTTACAATGCAACACTGTACCCAAAGAAAATTTATATATATATTTTTTTTCAAACAATTGAGCTTTTTTTATGGTGGTATTTGTTCACCTCTGAGTTTTTTTGTGTTTTTTTATATAAAAGAAAAAAGACTGACAATTTTGAAAAAAAAAAAAATTTTTTTTACTTTCTGCTATAAAACATATCCCATAAAAAAATATTAAATAATCAAATCTCTTAATACATTTTGGCCAAAATGTATTCTTTGGCAAAAAAAAAAAAAAAAAATACCAAGTACTGTATATTGATTGGTTGGGTTTGTGTGAAAGTTATAGGGTTTAAACTATGGGATATACATTGCATCCAGAAAGTATTCACTTTTTCCATATTTTGTTGTGTTACAGCCTTATTCCAAAATGGAATAAATTCATTTTTTCTTCAAAATTCGACAAATATCCCATCATGACAATGTGAAAAAAGTTTGTTTTGAAAAAATCCCATGTACATAAGTATCACAGGCTCCTCCCATGTACATAAGTATCACATGCTCCTCCCATGTACATAAGTATCACAGGCTCCTCCCATGTACATAAGTATCACAGGCTCCTCCCATGTACATAAGTATCACAGACTCCTCCCATGTACATAAGTATCACAGACTCCTCCCATGTACATAAGTATCACAGACTCCTCCCATGTACATATGTAACATAGGCTCCGCCCATGTACATAAGTATCACAGGCTCCGCCCATGTACATAACTATCACAGGCTCCGCCCATGTACATATGTAACATAGACTCCTCCCATGTACATAAGTATCACAGACTCCTCCCATGTACATAAGTATCACATGCTCCACCCATGTACATAAGTATCACAGACTCCTCCCATGTACATAAGTATCACAGGCTCCTCCCATGTACATAAGTATCACAGGCTCCTCCCATGTACATAAGTATCACAGGCTCCTCCCATGTACATAAGCATCACAGGCTCCTCCCATGTACATAAGTATCACAGGCTCCTCCCATGTACATAAGTATCACAGGCTCCTTCCATGTACATAAGCATCACAGGCTCCTCCCATGTAAATAAGTATCACAGGCACCTCCCATGTACATAAGTATCACAGGCTCCTCCCATGTACACAAGTATCACAGGCTCCTCCCATGTACATAAGCATCACAGGCTCCTCCCCTTTAAATAAGCATCACAGGCTCCTCCCCTTTAAATAAGTATCACAGGCACCTCCCCTGTACATAAGTATCACAGACTCCACCCATGTACATAAGTATCACAGGCTCCTCCCATGTACATAAGTATCACAGACTCCTCCCATGTACATAAGTATCACAGGCTCCTCCCATGTACATAAGTATCACATACTCCACCCATGTACATAAGTATCACAGGCTCCTCCCATGTACATAAGTATCACAGGCTCCTCCCATGTACATAAGTATCACAGGCTCCTCCCCTGTAAATAAGTATCACAGGCTCCTCCCATGTACATAAGTATCACAGGCGCCTTCCCTTTACATAAGTATCACAGGCTCCTCCCCTGTAAATAAGTATCACAGGCTCCTTCCCTGTACATAAGTATCACAGGCTCCTCCCATGTACATAAGTATCACAGGCTCCTCCCATGTACATAAGTATCACAGACTCCATTCATGTACATAAGCATCACAGGCTCCTCCCATGTACATAAGTATCACAGGCTCCTCCCATGTACAGAAGTATCACAGACTCCATTCATGTACATAAGCATCACAGGCTCCTCCCATGTACATAAGTATCACAGGCTCCTCCCATGTACATAAGTATCACAGGCTCCTCCCATGTACATAAGTATCACAGGCTCCTCCCATGTACATAAGCATCACAGGCTCCTCCCCTTTAAATAAGTATCACAGGCACCTCCCCTGTACATAAGTATCACAGACTCCACCCATGTACATAAGTATCACAGGCTCCTCCCATGTACATAAGTATCACAGACTCCTCCCATGTACATAAGTATCACATACTCCACCCATGTACATAAGTATCACAGGCTCCTCCCATGTACATAAGTATCACAGGCTCCTCCCATGTACATAAGTATCACAGGCTCCTCCCCTGTAAATAAGTATCACAGGCTCCTCCCATGTACATAAGTATCACAGACGCCTTCCCTTTACATAAGTATCACAGGCTCCTCCCCTGTAAATAAGTATCACAGGCTCCTCCCCTTTAAATAAGTATCACAGGCACCTCCCCTGTACATAAGTATCACAGACTCCACCCATGTACATAAGTATCACAGACTCCACCCATGTACATAAGTATCACAGGCTCCTCCCATGTACATAAGTATCACAGGCTCCTCCCATGTACATAAGTATCACAGGCTCCTCCCCTGTAAATAAGTATCACAGGCTCCTCCCATGTACATAAGTATCACAGGCGCCTTCCCTTTACATAAGTATCACAGGCTCCTCCCCTGTACATAAGTATCACAGGCTCCTCCCATGTACATAAGTATCACATACTCCACCCATGTACATAAGTATCACAAGCTCCTCCCATGTACATAAGTATCACAGGCTCCTCCCATGTACATAAGTATCACAGGCTCCTCCCCTGTAAATAAGTATCACAGGCTCCTCCCATGTACATAAGTATCACAGACGCCTTCCCTTTACATAAGTATCACAGGCTCCTCCCCTGTAAATAAGTATCACAGGCTCCTCCCCTTTAAATAAGTATCACAGGCACCTCCCCTGTACATAAGTATCACAGACTCCACCCATGTACATAAGTATCACAGGCTCCTCCCATGTACATAAGTATCACAGACTCCTCCCATGTACATAAGTATCACAGGCTCCTCCCATGTACATAAGTATCACAGACTCCACCCATGTACATAAGTATCACAGGCTCCTCCCATGTACATAAGTATCACAGGCTCCCCCCATGTACATAAGTATCACAGGCTCCTCCCCTGTAAATAAGTATCACAGGCTCCTCCCATGTACATAAGTATCACAGGCCCCTCCCATATACACAAGTAGCACAGACTCCTCCCCTGTAAATAAGTATCACAGGCTCCTCCCATGTACATAAGTATCACAGGCTCCTCCCATGCACATAAGTATCACAGGCTCCTCCCATATACATAAGTATCACAAACTCCTCCCATGTACATAAGTATCACAGGCTCCTCCCATGTACATAAGTATCACAGGCTCCTCCCATGTACATAAGTATCACAGACTCCTCCCATGTACATAAGTATCACAGACTCCTCCCATGTACATAAGTATCACAGGCTCCTCCCATATACACAAGTATTACAGGCTCCTCCCATGTACATAAGTATCACAGACTCCTCCCATGTACATAAGTATCACAGGCTCCTCCCATGTACATAAGTATCACAGACTCCTCCCATGTACATAAGTATCACAGGCTCCTCCCATGTACATAAGTATCACAGACTCCTCCCATGTACATATGTAACATAGGCTCCGCCCATGTACATAAGTATCACAGGCTCCGCCCATGTACATAACTATCACAGGCTCCGCCCATGTACATATGTAACATAGACTCCTCCCATGTACATAAGTATCACAGACTCCTCCCATGTACATAAGTATCACATGCTCCACCCATGTACATAAGTATCACAGACTCCTCCCATGTACATAAGTATCACAGGCTCCTCCCATGTACATAAGTATCACATGCTCCACCCATGTACATAAGTATCACAGACTCCTCCCATGTACATAAGTATCACAGGCTCCTCCCATGTACATAAGTATCACAGGCTCCTCCCATGTACATAAGTATCACAGGCTCCTCCCATGTACATAAGCATCACAGGCTCCTCCCATGTACATAAGTATCACAGGCTCCTCCCATGTACGTAAGTATCACAGGCTCCTTCCATGTACATAAGCATCACAGGCTCCTCCCATGTAAATAAGTATCACAGGCACCTCCCATGTACATAAGTATCACAGGCTCCTCCCATGTACACAAGTATCACAGGCTCCTCCCATGTACATAAGCATCACAGGCTCCTCCCCTTTAAATAAGCATCACGGGCTCCTCCCCTTTAAATAAGTATCACAGGCACCTCCCCTGTACATAAGTATCACAGACTCCACCCATGTACATAAGTATCACAGGCTCCTCCCATGTACATAAGTATCACAGACTCCTCCCATGTACATAAGTATCACAGGCTCCTCCCATGTACATAAGTATCACATACTCCACCCATGTACATAAGTATCACAGGCTCCTCCCATGTACATAAGTATCACAGGCTCCTCCCATGTACATAAGTATCACAGGCTCCTCCCCTGTAAATAAGTATCACAGGCTCCTCCCATGTACATAAGTATCACAGGCGCCTTTCCTTTACATAAGTATCACAGGCTCCTCCCCTGTAAATAAGTATCACAGGCTCCTTCCCTGTACATAAGTATCACAGGCTCCTCCCATGTACATAAGTATCACAGGCTCCTCCCATGTACATAAGTATCACAGACTCCATTCATGTACATAAGCATCACAGGCTCCTCCCATGTACATAAGTATCACAGGCTCCTCCCATGTACATAAGTATCACAGGCTCCTCCCATGTACAGAAGTATCACAGACTCCATTCATGTACATAAGCATCACAGGCTCCTCCCATGTACATAAGTATCACAGGCTCCTCCCATGTACATAAGTATCACAGGCTCCTCCCATGTACATAAGTATCACAGGCTCCTCCCATGTACATAAGCATCACAGGCTCCTCCCCTTTAAATAAGTATCACAGGCACCTCCCCTGTACATAAGTATCACAGACTCCACCCATGTACATAAGTATCACAGGCTCCTCCCATGTACATAAGTATCACAGACTCCTCCCATGTACATAAGTATCACATACTCCACCCATGTACATAAGTATCACAGGCTCCTCCCATGTACATAAGTATCACAGGCTCCTCCCATGTACATAAGTATCACAGGCTCCTCCCCTGTAAATAAGTATCACAGGCTCCTCCCATGTACATAAGTATCACAGACGCCTTCCCTTTACATAAGTATCACAGGCTCCTCCCCTGTAAATAAGTATCACAGGCTCCTCCCCTTTAAATAAGTATCACAGGCACCTCCCCTGTACATAAGTATCACAGACTCCACCCATGTACATAAGTATCACAGACTCCACCCATGTACATAAGTATCACAGGCTCCTCCCATGTACATAAGTATCACAGGCTCCTCCCATGTACATAAGTATCACAGGTTCCTCCCCTGTAAATAAGTATCACAGGCACCTCCCCTGTACATAAGTATCACAGACTCCACCCATGTACATAAGTATCACAGACTCCACCCATGTACATAAGTATCACAGGCTCCTCCCATGTACATAAGTATCACAGGCTCCTCCCATGTACATAAGTATCACAGGCTCCTCCCCTGTAAATAAGTATCACAGGCTCCTCCCATGTACATAAGTATCACAGGCGCCTTCCCTTTACATAAGTATCACAGGCTCCTCCCCTGTACATAAGTATCACAGGCTCCTCCCATGTACATAAGTATCACATACTCCACCCATGTACATAAGTATCACAAGCTCCTCCCATGTACATAAGTATCACAGGCTCCTCCCATGTACATAAGTATCACAGACTCCTCCCATGTACATAAGTATCACAGACTCCTCCCATGTACATAAGTATCACAGGCTCCTCCCATATACACAAGTATTACAGGCTCCTCCCATGTACATAAGTATCACAGACTCCTCCCATGTACATAAGTATCACAGGCTCCTCCCATGTACATAAGTATCACAGACTCCTCCCATGTACATAAGTATCACAGGCTCCTCCCATGTACATAAGTATCACAGACTCCTCCCATGTACATATGTAACATAGGCTCCGCCCATGTACATAAGTATCACAGGCTCCGCCCATGTACATAACTATCACAGGCTCCGCCCATGTACATATGTAACATAGACTCCTCCCATGTACATAAGTATCACAGACTCCTCCCATGTACATAAGTATCACATGCTCCACCCATGTACATAAGTATCACAGACTCCTCCCATGTACATAAGTATCACAGGCTCCTCCCATGTACATAAGTATCACATGCTCCACCCATGTACATAAGTATCACAGACTCCTCCCATGTACATAAGTATCACAGGCTCCTCCCATGTACATAAGTATCACAGGCTCCTCCCATGTACATAAGTATCACAGGCTCCTCCCATGTACATAAGCATCACAGGCTCCTCCCATGTACATAAGTATCACAGGCTCCTCCCATGTACGTAAGTATCACAGGCTCCTTCCATGTACATAAGCATCACAGGCTCCTCCCATGTAAATAAGTATCACAGGCACCTCCCATGTACATAAGTATCACAGGCTCCTCCCATGTACACAAGTATCACAGGCTCCTCCCATGTACATAAGCATCACAGGCTCCTCCCCTTTAAATAAGCATCACGGGCTCCTCCCCTTTAAATAAGTATCACAGGCACCTCCCCTGTACATAAGTATCACAGACTCCACCCATGTACATAAGTATCACAGGCTCCTCCCATGTACATAAGTATCACAGACTCCTCCCATGTACATAAGTATCACAGGCTCCTCCCATGTACATAAGTATCACATACTCCACCCATGTACATAAGTATCACAGGCTCCTCCCATGTACATAAGTATCACAGGCTCCTCCCATGTACATAAGTATCACAGGCTCCTCCCCTGTAAATAAGTATCACAGGCTCCTCCCATGTACATAAGTATCACAGGCGCCTTTCCTTTACATAAGTATCACAGGCTCCTCCCCTGTAAATAAGTATCACAGGCTCCTTCCCTGTACATAAGTATCACAGGCTCCTCCCATGTACATAAGTATCACAGGCTCCTCCCATGTACATAAGTATCACAGACTCCATTCATGTACATAAGCATCACAGGCTCCTCCCATGTACATAAGTATCACAGGCTCCTCCCATGTACATAAGTATCACAGGCTCCTCCCATGTACAGAAGTATCACAGACTCCATTCATGTACATAAGCATCACAGGCTCCTCCCATGTACATAAGTATCACAGGCTCCTCCCATGTACATAAGTATCACAGGCTCCTCCCATGTACATAAGTATCACAGGCTCCTCCCATGTACATAAGCATCACAGGCTCCTCCCCTTTAAATAAGTATCACAGGCACCTCCCCTGTACATAAGTATCACAGACTCCACCCATGTACATAAGTATCACAGGCTCCTCCCATGTACATAAGTATCACAGACTCCTCCCATGTACATAAGTATCACATACTCCACCCATGTACATAAGTATCACAGGCTCCTCCCATGTACATAAGTATCACAGGCTCCTCCCATGTACATAAGTATCACAGGCTCCTCCCCTGTAAATAAGTATCACAGGCTCCTCCCATGTACATAAGTATCACAGACGCCTTCCCTTTACATAAGTATCACAGGCTCCTCCCCTGTAAATAAGTATCACAGGCTCCTCCCCTTTAAATAAGTATCACAGGCACCTCCCCTGTACATAAGTATCACAGACTCCACCCATGTACATAAGTATCACAGACTCCACCCATGTACATAAGTATCACAGGCTCCTCCCATGTACATAAGTATCACAGGCTCCTCCCATGTACATAAGTATCACAGGTTCCTCCCCTGTAAATAAGTATCACAGGCTCCTCCCATGTACATAAGTATCACAGGCGCCTTCCCTTTACATAAGTATCACAGGCTCCTCCCCTGTACATAAGTATCACAGGCTCCTTCCCTGTACATAAGTATCACAGGCTCCTCCCATGTACATAAGTATCACAGGCTCCTCCCATGTACATAAGTATCACAGACTCCTCCCATGTACATAAGTATCACAGGCTCCTCCCATGTACATAAGTATCACAGACTCCACCCATGTACATAAGTATCACAGGCTCCTCCCATGTACATAAGTATCACAGGCTCCCCCCATGTACATAAGTATCACAGGCTCCTCCCCTGTAAATAAGTATCACAGGCTCCTCCCATGTACATAAGTATCACAGGCCCCTCCCATATACACAAGTAGCACAGACTCCTCCCCTGTAAATAAGTATCACAGGCTCCTCCCATGTACATAAGTATCACAGGCTCCTCCCATGCACATAAGTATCACAGGCTCCTCCCATATACATAAGTATCACAGACTCCTCCCATGTACATAAGTATCACAGGCTCCTCCCATGTACATAAGTATCACAGGCTCCTCCCATGTACATAAGTATCACAGACTCCTCCCATGTACATAAGTATCACAGGCTCCTCCCATGTACATAAGTATCACAGGCTCCTCCCATGTACATAAGTATCACAGACTCCTCCCATGTACATAAGTATCACAGGCTCCTCCCATGTACATAAGTATCACAGACTCCTCCCATGTACATAAGTATCACAGACTCCTCCCATGTACATAAGTATTACAGACTCCTCCCATGTACATAAGTATGACAGGCTCCTCCCATGTACATAAGTATCACAGGCTCCTCCCATGTACATAAGTATCACAGACTCCACCCATGTACATAAGTATCACAGGCTCCTCCCATGTACATAAGTATCACAGGCTCCTCCCATGTACATAAGTATCACAGTCTTTGCCATGACACTCACAATGGAGCTCAGGTGCCTCCTGTTTCCACTGATCATCCTTGAGATGTTTCTACATCTTGATTGGATCCCACCTGTGTGGTAAATTCAGTTGATTGGACATGATGTGGAAAGGCACACACCTGTCTATATACAGTTGTGCTCATAAGTCTACATACCCTGACAGAATTTATGATTTCTTGGCCATATTTCAAAGAATATGAATGAAAACACAAAATCTTTTCTTTCACTCATGGTTAGTGTTTGGCTGAAGCCATTTATTATCAATCAACTGTGTTTTCTCTTTTTATATCATAATGACACCAGAAACTACCCAAATGACCCTGATCAAAAGGGCCGAAGGACCCGAAGGACCCAATGAGCACAGTGGTCTCCATCATCTGTAAATGGAAGAAGTTTGGAACAGCCAGGACTCTTGGTAAAGCGGGGCGCCCGCCCAAACCAAGCGGTTGGGGGAGAAGGGCCTTTGTCAGGGAGGTGACCAAGTGCGCATGCTCCAGTTCTCGGCGTAAAACATCAATGACGCCGACGTGTGCGTCATTGACGTAAAGTCGTATTCAAGAATGACTTACGACGTACCCGACGGGAAAACACGACGCGGACCCGACGCCATACTTAACATGGCCTACATGGGACTGGCGTAAGGTTACCCCTCATATAGCAGGGGTAACCTTACGCCTACGCAAACGGCATAAGCGATGGTTACGCAACGCGAAATCGTTCGGGAATCGGCGTATCAGGCTCATTTGCATAAACAAATGAGACCGTACACACGTCCGAGAAACTCGACGAGCAAAACACATCGTTTTGCTCGTCGAGTTCCTTGTGAAGCCGCCGAGGATCTCGGCGAGCCAAGTTTCCCCGTTGACTAACGAGGAAATAGAGAACATGTTCTCAATTTGGCCCGACGAGATCCTCGGCGGTTTTCTCGGGCCGAAAGTGTACACGCGGCCGAGTTTCTCGGCAGAATACGGCTCCGATCGAGTTTCTGGCTGAATTCTGCCGAGAAACTCGGTCGTGTGTATGGGGCCTGACAGATCTCCAGCATTTCTCTATGGAGAGAGGAGAATCTTACAGAAGAACGACCATCTCTGCAGCACTCCACCAATCAGGCCTGTATGGGGGAGTGGCCAGATGGAAGCACACAGACAAGATAACTAAGGAGGGCCATATTCTGAGTAAAGTGATTCTTAGAATCATTTTCGCATAGATACGCTGAAGATCCGACATGTGTAAGTCACTTACACTGTCGGATCTTAAATGTAATTACTCCGCCGGCCGCTAGGTGGCGTTTACGTTCAGGTCTCATTTGTTTATGCAAATGAGCCTGATACGCCGATTCCCGAACGAAATCGCGTCGCGTAACCGTCGCTTACGTCGTTTGCGTAGGCGTAAGGTTACCCCTACTATATGAGGGGTAAGTTTACGCCAGTCCCATGTAGGCCATGTTAAGTATGGCGTCGGGTCCGCGTCGTGTTTTCCCGTCGGGTACATCGTTTTACTAAGTCGTTCTTGAATACGACTTTACGTCAATGACGCACACGTCGGCGTCATTGACGTTTTACACCGAGAACTGGAGCATGCGCACTGGGCTATTTTAAGCCCGGCACATGCGCAGTTCGTTAGAACCGGGGGCGCGCTTAATTTAAATAGAAGCCGCCCCCTTGGATTTACGCGGGGATACGCCGGGCCAAATACACTCCGCCGCCCCAAACTACGGAGTAAGTGTTTGGGGAATACAGCACTTGCTCCTGTAGGTTGGGGCGGAGGAGTGTAAATGGCTTACGCGCCGCCCGCCCAAAAACTACGGGAATATGGCCCAGAGTGGCTATCGGAAAATTCTGTGAATGTCCTTCAGTGGCTAAGCCCAGACTTGAACTCGATTGAACATCCCTGGAGAAATCTGAAAATGGCTGCGCACCGACACTCTCAATCCAACCTGATGGAGCTTGAGAGGTCCTGCAACGAAGAATGGGAGAAAAAAAAGACGATTGCCGTTCTTCTGTTTACATCACATGATCAGCTGTCATTGGCTGACAGCTGATCACGTGGTAAGGGGCTGATCTGTGATCAGCCAAGGCTCATTGACTCTGTGATCACAAAGCACGCTGCGTGTGCCCCTCAGGGGGCGTGCAGGCAGCTCATACATTGTAGGACGTCTATTGATGCCCTCCTGGCAATTAAAGTGGATGTGAAACCAACATTTTTTATTTTTTTGATGTCACAATGTAGAGTATAAGATTTCCTATCATCTTTGCCCAGTCTTGCCACACAGAGTTAATCCAGCTCTGAGCAATCCTCTTTTTATTGTTCAGTGAAACAAAACAGACTTCCAGATAAAGACCAAAGTCCTTGCTTGAGTGACAGGTTATTTACATATCTTGTGCACTAGCTTGCAGACATGCACAGCTTCTGTAAAGTGCACAATTCACATCCCCCTCCCCTCTCCTCCTCTCCCGTCCAGCTCTTCCAGGATTGGCTGTCTTTCCTGTGTTTTGATTAAATGTTTTCAAAATATGGGGTGATCCACAGTTCAGTGTAAACAGCCATCAGAATATACATAGACAAGAAGCTGTGCATAATTGAGGAGAAGAAGCTGGGACAGCCGCACTCCAAAAACGTTCCTTTTTATTAAAACTGGTCACAGAACATCACACGCCACAGCAAACAATCAGGAAAATGCTAACGCGTTTCGCACTGTGCTTCGGTGCTTATTCATAGCTATGAATAACGAATAAGCACTGAAGCACAGTGCGAAACGCGTTAGACTTTTCCTGATTGTTTGCTGTGGCGTGTGATGTTCTGTGACCAGTTCTAATAAAAAGGAACATTTTTGGAGTGCGGCTGTCCCAGCTTCTTCTCTTCAATTTTGCATTAATTGCATTGCCGGGACCCACGGTTTGGATCCAGTGAGTAAAAGTTCATCTGAGCGGTTACTTGTCTTCTCAAGAAGCTGTGCATGTCTGCAAGCTAGTGCACGAGATATGTAAATAACCTGTCACTCAAGCAAGGACTTTGGTCTTTATCTGGAAGTTCTGGAAGTCTGTTTTATTTCATTGAACAATAAAAGAGGATTGCTCAGCGCTGGATTAACTCTGTGTGGCAAGACTGGGCACAGATGATAGGAAATCTTATTCTCTACATTGTGACATTAAAAAAAAAAGTGGTTTACTTTAAGGCCAACACTGTAGCCATCATTTGGCTATAGCGTGGGCGGGAACTGGTTAAACAAGCCGGTAATCAGCTGACAGCTGATGATGTTGTAAAGGGCTGGGGTCGAACTGTGATTAGCCAAGTCATGGGCAGCGCGAGCACAGGAGGACATCCATGCATGCCCTCCCGACCATTTAAGCCCACGTTTTAAATCGAACGTGTTATGGGAGCGTTGACACGTCCACTCATAGTAACAAGGCAGCAGGCATAAAGGTCTCCAGGAAAATGGGGGTGACCAGACTTACTCATAGCTAGGGTTGTCCCGATACCACTTTTTTAGGACTGAGTACGAGTACCGATACTATTTTTCAAGTACTCGCCGATACCGAATACCGATACTTTTTTTAAAATGTGTCTCCATATGCAGCTATGTCCCCCCACAGATGCAGCCATGTCCCCCCCATATCCAGCCATGTCCCCCCCCCCATATCCAGCCATGTCCCCCCATTGTCTCCCCCCATATGCAACCATTGTCTCCCCCCATTATCCAGCCACTGTCTCCCCCCATTATCCAGCCACTGTCTCCCCCCATGCAGCAATGTCTCCCCCCATATACAGCCATTGTCTCCCCCCATATGCAGCCATGTCCCCCATATCCAGCCATTGTCTCCCCCCATGCAGCAATGTCTCCCCCCATATACAGCCATTGTCTCCCCCCATATACAGCCATTGTCTCCCCCCATATACAGCCATTGTCTCCCCCCATATACAGCCTTTGTCTTCCCCCATATCCAGCCATTGTCTCCCATATGCAGACATTGTCTCCCCCCCATATCCCCCTTACCTGCATCCGCGCTGCAGCCGACTGATTAACACGCGCGGGGAGTGTAATGATTGGCGCCGCGCTGCGTACAGACACTCCCCCTTGCTCGGGATTGGACAGTTCACCCGAGCAAGGGGGAGTGTCTATACGCGGCGCGGCGCCAATCATTACAGCTGTAATGATTCGTGCCGCGCTGCGTACAGACACTCCCCCTTGCTCGGGTTTGGACAGTTCACCCGAGCAAGGGGGAGTGTCTATACGCGGCGCGGCGCCAATTATTACACTCCCCGCGCATGTTAAACAGTTGGCGGCAGCGCGGATGCGGCGGGATGCGACGTAACGGCGGCGGGATGCGGCGTAACGGCGGCGGCGGTGGGGGGGGGAGTATTCTATTTCGGTATCGGGGGTACGAGTACTCCCGCAAATACTCGGAATCGGTCCCGATACCAATACTAGTATCGGTATCGGGACAACCCTACTCATAATGCTTCCACAGGGAAATGCATGCTCTATGTCTTTGATAGCAAGTGCCTTCACATCCGGACGGGGTAAAATGCACACTGGGGCTTGGAGGGAAACGGCGGTGCATTCGAACTGTTCGGAGGAATTTGAGCACATCTAGTGTGTATACGAGCTGATCAAGCTGATGCCAGTCTGGGCACCCTGTAATGTCCATCCAATCAACTGAATTTACCACAGGTGGACTCCAATCAAGTTGTAGAAACATCTCAAGGATGATCAGTGGAAACAGGAGGCACCTGAGCTCAATTTTGAGTGTCATGGCAAAGGCTGGGTTCACACTACTACACTACTTTCATCCTACTTTGCTCTGTGTTCAATGTTTCCCTATGAGAGCGTCTTGTAGCGTCCTACACAAGTCGGTCCGACTTTGAAAATGCTCCCTGTACTACTTTTGGTCCTACATTGATCCTACTTCAGGCCCATTGAGTATCATTGAAGTCGGACCAAAGTAGTATCCTGTTCATGAAAGTAGGATGGATGTAGGACCAATGTAGGATAAATGTAGGACCAATGTAGCAGAGCAAAGTAGGATGAAAGTAGTGTAGTAGTGTGAACCCAGCCAAAGACTGTGATACTTATGTACATGGGAGGAGCCTGTGATACTTATGTACATGGGAGGAGTCTGTGATACTTATGTACATGGGAGGAGTCTGTGATACTTATGTACATGGGAGGAGACTGTGATACTTATGTACAGGGGAGGAGTCTGTGATACTTATGTACATGGGAGGAGTCTGTGATACTTATGTACATGGGAGGAGCCTCTGATACTTCTGTACATGGGAGGAGCCTGTGATACTTATGTACAGGGGATGAGTCTGTGATACTTATGTACATGGGAGGAGTCTGTGATACTTATGTACATGGGAGGAGCCTGTGATACTTCTGTACATGGGAGGAGCCTGTGATACTTATGTACATGGGAGGAGTCTGTGATACTCATGTACATGGGAGGAGTCTTTGATACTTATGTACACATTTGGCACCTTTCAGGGGGAGGGGGTGCAGATACCTGTATAATACTGTATATGCTCCCACTTCCAGGTATAGACTCTCTCAGGAGTCACGCTCCCCCCCCACCGCGCTGTCTTCTGGGAAACACACAAGTCCCAGAAGACAGCGGGGACCAGTGGGATCGCGCAGCGCGACTTGCGCATGCGCAGTTGGGAACTGGGAAGGCTTCACTTCCTGGATCCCTCACAGAGGATGGCGGCGGGAGCAGCCAAGAGCCGAACGATTGATCGGCCTCGGCTGCCAACATCGCGGGCACCCTGGATAGGTAAGTGTCCATTTATTAAAAGTCAGCAGCTGCAGTTTTTGTAGCTGCTGGCGTTTTTTATATTTTATTTTTTTTTAGGTGGACCTCCGCTTTAATTTTACATTTTTATTAGTTGAAGGGAATAACGCCTTACTTTACTACTGTTTTTTTTTTTATTCTCAATGTGTTTTACACTTAAAGGGGCAGCTGGTGTACCAACACATGCATCTCTTGATGGTTGGCGCCTTTGATATATATAAATACTCTAATTAGGATTGCCAAATTTTTGGCCAATCAACTGCTTTACTGCCTTTTTTATTTTTATTATTGAGGACTTTTCTGCCTTTTTTTGTTGCAACAGCGCTTTGATTTTGGGGTGGTGTCTTTAATTTCTTTTGAGCTTTTCTATTTTTATTTTATATTAATAAGGCTTTTTTTTTTTATTATTTCAGGTGGCCATAGCACAGAATTCACTTGTTATGCTGCGCACACACGACCGTTATTCATGTCATTGAAAAAAACAAAGTTTCCTCTCAAGCCTGCCTTACATACACACGATCGTAAGAAAAATGCTTGAGTAAAGCGTGGTGACGTACAACGCTTACGACGGTACTATAAAGGGGAAGTTCCATTTTAATGGCGCCACCCTTTCGGCTGCTTATGCCAATTTCCCCATCTCATAACTTGCTTCTGAGCATGCGTGTTTTTTTCCCCCTCGTTAAAGCGTACACGCGACTGTTTTTCACGAAAACGACGAGAAAAAAATAGAGCAGGTTCTAAATTTGTAACGCCCATTTTTTTTTTTCGTTGAGAAAAATGCTCTGGAGCCCACACACAATCGTTTTGCATAACCAATTTAAAAAATGGCATTTTTCTCGTCATGAAAAACAGTTGTGTGTACGCGGCATTACCGATTATTAGAGATGGGTTTGGGCGTGTTTGGGATCCTAGTCCCAACCCACCTACCCGTTCCCGCCAGGAAGCCGACACCGCACAGCGCTAATCACAGGTGGTGAGACATTTCCCGGTCCATAGCTGCACAGATCAGGAAATGTCTCACTGGCTGTGATTAGAGGTGTGTGGTATCGGATTCCTGTCGGGATCGGGTAGGTGAGTTGGGACTAGGATATCAAACACGCCCGTGCCCATTTCTACTGGTCATCTGCTGTTGGGGCTACCTTTTGTTCACAGCATGTCACTGCATTGTTACTGGCCCTGTAAAGTGTCATCAGACGTAAAACCTTTTTTTTTTTTACTCAATCCCTAGAATTCAGAAAGATTGATGCAGGCAGATATGGCAAAAGTGTCTCTTATGCATTCTAAAAGTGGCAAAGAATGCGCCAAATTCACGTCTAAAACTTGTACTTGAAATCGGCTCGTGGTGCGCCACTTTTAGAATGAACGTGAGACACTTTAGCAAAATGTGTCTGAGCCAGATTTAACCACTTCAATACCGGGCACTTCACTCCCTTCCTGCCCAATCCAATTTTCAGCGCTGTTGCATTTTGACTTCCAATTGTGCGGTCGTGCTACACTGTACACAAACAAGATTTTTATAATTTTTTTCCTCTGGGGTGTTTATTTTTTGCACTATAAAGAAAAAAAAGACCGAAAATGTTAAAAAAAGTTTTCTATGTTTCTTTTACAAAACTTTGTAAATAAATACATTTTCTCCTTCACTGATAGGCACTGGTGAGGCTGCAGTGACGGGCACTGATGAGGCAGTACTGATGATGTGGCACTGATGGTCACTGATGATGAGGCACTTATATGCAGTGAGTGAGTGAGTGAGAAACTTTTATAGCGCAACACATGCAAACTGAATCGCCTCTGAGCGCTTGGTATCCATTCCCTGGGCCCTCAGAAGAGATGGGTCTTGATCTTTCTCCTTAAGGCCAGGTGATTTACCTCCAATCGGATGGCGGTTGGTAGGGCGTTCCATAGTCTTGGTCCTTGGACCGCAAATCTTCGTTCTCCTTTGGACTTGTATCTGGCTTTGGGTATCTGGAGTCGATTTTGGTTGGTGGATCGCAGAATGCGATTGGTGTTGTGAGATTTTAGTTTCTCGCATAGATATTGGGGGGAATTTCCCAGAATACACTTATGCGTCAGACAGAGTGCTTTGAAAATGATTCTGTCTTTTACGGGCAACCAATGAAGGGATCTCAGTGAAGGCGAGATTGATTCCCATGTTTTTTTCCCAGTCACAAGTCAAGTGGCCGTATTTTGAACGACTTGCAGACGAGTGATTTGGTATTTTGGGAGTCCAGGATAGAGGGCATTTGCGTAGTCAAGTCTGGAGTTGATAAGTGTCGCCACCACGACTGCTATGTCTTTTTTTGGGATAAAGGGAGTGAGTCTGCGATAGGCAGCACTGATAGGCGGCACCGATATGCAGCACTGATGGCCACTCATGTTGGCACTGATAGGTGGCACTGGTTGACACTGATAGGCAGCACTGATATGTGGCACTGTTAGGCAGCACTGATCAGGGGGCACTGGCAGGCATCACTGATGGACACTCTCTATTGGGCATTGATTGGCATACCCGGAGGTCCTGGGTGGGTATCCCTGGTGATTCTGGGTGGGCATCCCTGGTGGTCCTGGGTGGGCATCCTCAGGGGGGCTGCATTGATAATCAAACAGTACAGACCCCCACGGTCAGGAGAGCCACCAATCGTCTCTCTCCTCTACTCGCATCTGGCAGTGTGAGTGGAGGAAAAGCAGATAAACGTCTGTTCCTATTTACACTGTAATCAGCTGTGATTGGACACAGTTGATCAGGTGGTAAAGAGCCTCCATCACAGGCTCTTTACTAAGACTGGAGATGCCATGTGTCAGACACACCACACCACCCGCAGGCAAGTGCTGCATGCCCCGCGGGCTTGTTATCCTGAAAGATGTCATATGACGCCCAGTCAGGATAACTGAACCACTTCCTGGCCGTCATTCTGCTGTAGGCCGGGCGGGAAGTGGTTAATTTATGTACGCCAAAAGAGAGCTGGTATTTAGTCGCTCCACCTTACATTTGATGCATTCAATGCGACACAAAAGTGGCGCATTTTATAACTACCTGAATTTGGTGCATTGCCAGAACCAGAAGTGTCACAAATGCTTCATGAATTTGGCGCAATACATTAACAAAGGGGATTAATGCCAGAAAAGTGGCAAAGCAGCTTTATCGAACCCCCCACCCCGAATATGTTAACTACTTACCTATCCCTGTCATAGATTAGTGAAGGTTCCAATTCATCATAGATGGTTGATGTGGCCTTCACAGGCAGCTCTTTTATATCTCGGGGGAGAGTCATTGCCGGTGGATCAATCAGCTTGTATGCCCCTTCCTGTCCAAAATGGCCGATGTAGGCTCCTCTTGTAGCGTGCCATATTCTACAAAAACATCATTACATCTGGTCAGGTCATAACACAGGAGGTAGAAGAAAGGAGCGCCAAGCTATAACATAAACCTACCTAATGGAGTCATCCTCTGAAGCAGATACTACAATGTTGTTATTGTCCTCATAAAAGAGGCCGGTGATTTTCATAGGATGTGCCCGCCAGCAAAGCTCTTCGTTTAACATCTTAAAGAATAAGATTACATGAAGCAGAGTGTTAGAATTGAGAACATTACATTGTTCATTTACTTCTTCCCTATCCACTTACCGTATTTGCCGGCGTATAAGGCGACCTCTTAATTTTGCAGCTAAAAGGTCGGTTTTGGGATATACTCTCCTTATAAGATGACCCCCTGACTAGTCTGTCTAGAAGCTGAGGGGTAGCCGGAACAACCGCTGACAGGAACAGGCATTCAGCTTTTTTCAAATCTCACTGTACTGATTACATGCCTCACCTCACTGTGCCCATTGCATGCCTCACCGCACTGTGCCCATTGCATGCCTCACCTCACTGTTCCCATTGCATGCCTCACCTCACTCTGCCCATTGCATGCCTCACCTCACTCTGCCCATTGAGGCCTCACTTTGCCAATCTCCATACCTTATCCCTGACATGCAGAGTCAGACTGCGGGCGTCCATTGTTAAAAAGCCACACCTCCTCCTCGTCCTGTTCCGGCCTCGGGCGAGAGGACCTCCGTGATAGGCGGAACACTGAACATAGGTGCTGATGGGAAACTGAGTGTTCCGCCTATCACGGAACAGGACGAGGAGGAGGCGTGGCTTTTTAACAATGGACGCCCGCAGTCTGACTCTGCATGTCAGGGATAAGGTATGGAGATTGGCAGAGTCAGACTGTGGGTGTCCATTGTTAAAAAGCCACGCCTCCTCCTCGTCCTGTTTCATGATAGGTGGAACACTCAGTTTCCCATCAGAGCCTGTGTTCAGTGTTCCGCCTATCATGGACGTCCTCTCGCCCGAGGCCGGAACAGGACGAGGAGGAGGCGTGGCTTTTTAACAATGGACGCTCGCAGTCTGACTCTGCATACAGTAATACTGGCGTATAAGATGACCCCCCGATATTTGGGGAATATTTTTAAGTATAAAAGGTTGTCTTGTACGCCGGAAAATACGGTATTCCTAACTATAATAACCCATAGAAACCGATCAGTATTGAACATATAGTGCATTGGGAATTCTGTTTGTCATCATTAAAGTGTAAGTTCACCTTTACAGAAAAATCTGTAAGGTGAACCTTTATAGGACCCCCTCTCCCGTTCTGATCCCCGATATTGCTGCCTCACGGCTCCATGGCTTAGTAATCCCCTCAGCTTTCTCTCGCCTTCTTCCCCGCTGAGAGGATGGGCTACACGGGTTCTGATTGGTCGGCGCCACCCATCCGACCAATTAAAATGCTCCTAAGCATCCCTCCTGATGGGGTACAATTAGGAGTTAAGCTCGGGTGATTTCTAAGCCCCGTGGGCCGCGAGGCGGCTATACTGAGGCTTATAACGGTAGATCAGCGATTTTTATGGTGACTGCGACATTATGGCGGACACATCGGACACTTTTGACGCTATTTTGGGACCATTGTCATTTATACAGCGAACAGTGCTATAAAAATGCACTGATTACTGTGTAAATGACACAGTGAAGGGGTTAACCAGTAGGGGAGCACTGAAAGAGTTAAGTGTGACCTAGGGATGTGTTCTAAATGTAGGGGGGGTGGGCTACGTGTGACATGACACTGATCACTGCTCCCAATCACAGGGAACAGTGATCAGTGTCCTGTCACTAAGCAGAACGGGGAAATGCTTGCTTACATCAACATTTCCCCGTTTTTCTCTCCATGAGACTATCACGGGACTCCCGGTGGACATCGAGTCCGAGGGACCCGCTTTCACACTCATGGAGATCGCCATGCATGCTCCCACAATGCTGCATCTTAAAGGGGATGTACCTGTACGTCCATATGCCCAGCCAAGCCATTGTGCCGACGTATATCGTTGTGCGCTGGTCGGCAAGTGGTTAAGGACTCATGTACACTGCTGATGGTAAACAGACGTGTAGGGGAGGTTGGGGCGTTTTTTTCTATGTTATCTTATCAGTACATGTACACAGGGTCTTTATAGTCATTTCTAGGAATGCCAAATGCTTGTAACAGTGTGTAAAGGCGGTAGGTAACTTGCATTTAGAAGCATTTTTGTTCATAGGCGTTTAAATGGGGAAGAGAGAGAGAGAGAGAGAGAGAGAGAGAGAGAGAGAGAGAGAGAGAGAGAGAGAGAGGGAGAGTGTAACGTCACACCAATAACTTTCCACTAAGTACAACTATAGTTGCTTCTTTCCCAGTCAACTCTCTTCCTTCTTCCTGAATATCCTCTCACTTCCTGCAGCCTTGCTCTCCACGGTGGTTGCGGAGGTGCGCCACCTAGTGGCACTTCCTGGTCTGCTCCTGTGCGGCCTATTTAAACTCCCATTACTGACAGTATGGTGTTCCTCTATTGCTGACAGTACGCCACTGTCAGCTGGGCTTCCAGACTCACCTGATCTAAGCTCCAGCTTCCTGAACTGGACCACCAGGACTCCTTGTTCGCTACAGCTCACAGCAACCAGGTCCAGGCTCCCAGGACGCTCATCCATGCCCAGCTATCTGCAACCGCAAGTACTCTGCTATAGAAACCAATTGCTAAACGCTGATCTCCATACTTGCTACTTTGCTTCCAAGTTCATGTTTACTGCTATGCTGCCAAATGCTATGGAGATCTGCTGAAGTCTCTACTATAGCTTTCATGTTAAAGTTCATTACTATAGATATCAATTACTATGCACTGCTCTCCATACTTGTCGCTTGCTTCCAAGTTATGTTCACTGCTATGCTAATCTGCCAATTAATATGGAGATCCACTAAAGTCTCAACTATAGCTCTCATGTTAAAGTTCATTGCTATAGACATCAATTACTATGCTTTGCTCTCCATGCTTGCCGCTCTGCTTTCAAGCCTGTGTTCATTGCTAAAGTACTAAGGAGTTTCACCCAAGTCTGAATTGCACCTCACATGTTATGCTCACTGCTATAGATACCAATTACCTGCTTTGCTTCCATGCTTGAGTTCATTACTAACCCCTAGTATGCAGTCCCAGTACTGCGGCTATACTTATCCTGATACCTGTTCTATACCATTAATACCAAGATTTACTTTCATGTTGCTTATGCTGGAATAAGCACTATTTACTTTACTGAGGCTGTGATGATAGAACCCAAACTCTTAACTGAGTAAGGAGTGAAACCTGGGTTCGAACCTGAGAAGTCTCCGCAGTTGCGATCCATAGACCTGAATTGAATTTGGCGTAACGTTACAGAGAGAAATTGAGAGAGAGGGAAAATGAGAAAGAGAGAAAATGAGAGAGAGAGAAAATGAGAGAGAGAGAAAATGAGAGAGAGAGAAAATGAGAGAGAGGGAAAATGAGAGAGAGAGGATGAGGAACACTTCCTGCTACATTGCCCCAAGTACTCATCAGTGAGGGACACTCACTTCCAGAGACTCTCCTCTCTCATCCCGGACTTCAACTCTACAGAAGAGAAGAGGAAACTCCAATTTCTACTGGGAGAAGAGGAGCCAATGGTGAAGATAGCTACCCAATATGTGACAGCGTGTCACAGACTGAGAGGGACATGAAAAACCGAGGACTTAAAGTGGTTGTAAACCCACAATTATTATTTTTTTTTCACCTGAAAGGCAAAAGCCATAATGAGCTAGTATGCACCGCATATTAGCTCATTATGAAATACTTACCTCGGAACGAGGTGAAGAGAACTTACCTGGTCCACGCCGAGCGAGATGTCATCTTGCCTCAGCGTGTCTTCCGGGTATCGCCGCTCCAGCGATGTGATTGGCTGGAGCGGCGAAGTTGGCATGCGCGCGGGAGACCTCAAACCGGCAAGGTCCGGTGGCTGCCGGCCCTTTAGCAGAGGATCCCCGCTGCGCATGCGCCACTGCAATCAGCGGCGCATTGCGGGGGGAATATCTCCTAAACCGTACAGGTTTAGGAGATATTCTTTATACCGACAGGAAAGCCATATTATTAGGGTGACCATATTTCCAAACTGCCATTCAGGGACACACCCCCTTTCTCATTTCCCCCCCAAAAAATGAGGGGGGGGGGCAGGGGGAAATGTAGTCTCGGGGTTGATGGGGTATTTGGCGGCGGGTTATTTGTCAGGTGAATGTGCCACTTGCCACCAGATGCAGTGCCGCTTGCCACCCATAGCCTGCCACCAGATGCAGTGCTGCTGTCACTCCCTCTGCATGAGCCGCGTGCAGAGAAGAAAAGGAGTGGCGTCACTATCTGGAGAGTGAAGATCACACCAGTCCCTGCTGCTTGCCGCTGGGTGCCAGAGAAGGAGGAGGTGCCGAGGTGGGTTGGGACAGCAGTGCTGCACTAGGCGCAGGCCTCGCTCCCAGTCTCACTGTCCGAGAGTAAATTGTCACTGGTTGCAAGACGCCAGGCCCTAGCAACCAGTTCCGGAAATGTAGTTATTAGTTAGTAGGGGGTGGCTGTGTCCTCTATTTTATTCCGGGACATTGTATTGTCCCAGAATGAAGCTGCCCGGGACCCGGGACAGACATGCCAATTGCGGGACAGTCCCGGGCAATCGTGGGCACCCTACTTATTATAGGCTTACCTGTAGGTAAAAGTTACAAAACCCCCTATACAACCACTTTAATCCTTTCACAGACTTATGTCTCTTCCCCTTTATACTACCCCCCCTTCCTTTTTTCTTATACAGACTCAACTGCTTTGGCAATGCTAACATGTATTTGGTCCTGCCAATAAAGCTTTTTTTAATTTGAATTTGAGAGAGAGGGAGAGAGAGAGAGAGAGAGAGAGAGAGAAAAGAGAGAGATAGAGAGAAAGAAAGAGGGGGGAGAGAGAGAGAGAGACAATGAGAGATAGAGGGGAAATGAGAGAGAGGGGAAAATGAGATAGAGAGAAAAAAAGAGAAAGAGCGAGAGGGAGAGAGACAAGGATTCTGGAAAGTATATATTTTCCCATTGTAAATGGTTAGAAATGATTCCCCATTGAAAACGCTTCTAAACGAAAACGCCCCTAAACGCGGCATGTAAAAGTGGCAAAACTGATGTAATGTCGGTTACTAGCTGTCAAGTTACATTGTTCAGAAGAGGTTTTCAAATGTCCCGTGTACATGAAGCCTAATATTGCGTACACACGGTCGGAATTTCTGCCAGCAAAAGTCCGATGTGAGCTTTTCGTCAGAAATTTTCGACTGTGTGTAGGCTCCATCGGACTTTTGTTGGTGAAGTTTCCGCCAGCAAAAGAAATTCCGATCGTCTGTAGCAATTCTGACGCCCAAAATTCCGAAAATTCCGACACGTGCTCGGAAACAATTCGACGCATGCTCGGAAGCATTGAACTTAATTTTCTCGGCTTGTCGTCGTGTTTGTACGTCACCGCGTTCTTGATGGCCGAAAGTTCAGAGAACTTTTGTGTGACCGTGTGTATGCGAGCCAAGCTTGAGCGGAATTCCGTCTGAAAAACAATTAAAGGTTTTTCCGAAGCAAAATCCGCTCGTGTGTACGGGGCGTAAGAGTTGAAAATGTAAGGTATTGTACACTGTTAAATGTTTTTTGCTGTTTAACCACTTGCCACTTCTCACCACTTTTCCTTGGGTGCATCGTGTGTCATTTGCACATTGGAAATGTATTCATACTATTGTGTGACACTATGAGATAACTAAATCTAATATGTTGTGTTATTATTCATTTGTGTTTGCACGGAGTCACTTTACATGTAAGTTCAGTATACATCAGTGGTTTTGCGCAGGTTCACTTTTTAAGAAAGTTTAGCGCAACTTATTATTGTAAGTTGTTGTAAATCCATGAGAATATATATTTGTATATGTTGCACATATACTACTGCGCTGATTCGGTGCAAAATTTTACTTTTAGCCACTAAAAATATAACACTTCCAATCTATTTACAAACACAGATCATTAAAATATGCAAAAACACCAATGTGCTCGCGATATATGATCACGGATGATACAAATTTTATAAACATGCACAAAAAAAGTCCAATATTTCCAAATTCCCAAAAAATTTTGCCAATATTCTTGAGTGAAATTCTGTGACTTTTCACCCTTTTTGTGTCACCACCACCTCTTATGTGCTAGACTCTCACCAGATTAAGGTAGGTTTATAGCCTGTAATTGTTATCTAGGTGTGTGTCTCCGCAACAACTATAGCTATTGCCGTCTCCCCTTCGAGGTATGTATCAGATCAACATGCAGCACAACTTTTGCATCCACTTCAGCCTCCGGCTGCTTTCCTTATTCCAAAAGAAGAAAACTCCATATGGTGTAGTATGTAAAAGTAAGGCAGTTTATTTTGTAACATAAAAAATCATCACTCACATTTCCAGGTGCCTAGCCGGCACTAGTCTGTCCAGTGTTACTGCTACGGTATTCCTTCGGCGTGCGTTCCACGCCTCGTTTGTGTGTTGTTCAGTACGCGGAAGTGCAGTGGAGGTGACGCGTGACGTATTTCCGGTCGAAGGAATTACCCATAAGCCGCTACGCGTTTCGCATGTACGCATGCGTCTTCAGGAAGCTTCCTGAAGACGCATGCGTGCATGCGAAACGCGTAGAGGCTTATGGGTAATTCCTTCACGACTGGAAATACATCAAGTGTCACCTCCACGGCAACCTCCAGTAACTCTGGACAGACTAGTGCCGGTTAGGCACCTGGAAATGTGAGTGATGATTTTTTATGTTACAAAATAAACTGCCTTACTTTTACATACTACACCATATGGAGTTTTCTTCTTTTGGAATAAGGAAAGCAGCCGGAGGCTGATGTGGATGTAAAAGTTGTGCTGCATGTTGATCTGATACATACCTCGAAGGGGAGACGGCAATATTGCTATAGTTGTTGCGGAGACACACACCTGGATACCAATTACAGGCTATAAACCTACCTTAATCTGGTGAGAGTCTAGCACATAAGAGGTGGTGGTGACACAAAAAGGGTGAAAAGTCACAGAATTTCAGTCAAGAATATTGGCACAATTTTTGGGGAATTTTGAAATATTGGACTTTTTTTGTGCATGTTTATAAAATTTGTATCATCCGTGATCATATATCGCGGGTCACGTTTTGAGCACATTGGTGTTATTGCATATTTTAATGATCTGTGTTTGTAAATAGATTGGAAGTGTTATATTTTTAGTGGCTAAAAGTAAAATTTTGCACCGAATCAGCGCAGTAGTATATGTGCAACATATACAAATATATATTCTCTATATTATCACGCCTCCTGGAGGTGTTTACAGTAACTGCAGCAGTTATAGTACATTTATAAGTATGAGGCCCTGTACACACGACAGAGTTTCTCGGCAGAATTCACAGAGAAACTCGGTCAAAACCCAGATTCTGCCGAGAAACTCTGTCGTCTGTACACTTTTGGCTCCGAGGAGCTCGTCGAGAAAATAGAGAACATGTTCTCTATTTTCTCGTTGTTCTATGGGAGAAGGCGGCCCGCCGAGCTCCTCGGCGGCTTCATCCCAGAACTCGACGAGGAACTCGACGTGTTTAGCACGTCGAGTTCCTCGGCCGTGTGTACGGGGCCTCACAGTTTTTGCGCCGGGGACACAACACACACATATGTTGTAAATCCATGTATGCGATTTTTGTGGTGCCCTTCTCGTTTCCCCAATGTACATGAACGTGTTTTAAGAAAATGACTTACCATAATTATTTCTTTATCAGCTTCTTGAATTTTATAAAGCTTCCACAATCTGATGTATCCCTCTATTAGCAATGAAATATTGATTAGAACATTGTGCTCTGAGTGTGATCTCCAGACGAATAAGCAAGTTTTTTTTTTTTTTACCTAAATAAATTATTAGACTACAATGTAATCAACATATTCATTTTAACATACATTTAAGCCCTGTACCCATATCTGAGTTGCGCCGTTTTCAACCGCGATCGCCGTGCTGCACTCCTCCGCAGGCACGAGAAAGAGCGGTGAGACTGGGCCGATGTCAAATGATGGCGCCCCAGAATAAGAAGCGGATGTATAGTAAAATGACAGCAGGAGGTAGCTAAAGGGGTTGTAAACCTTGGCCCAGATTCTCAAAGGACTTACGACAGCGTAGCGCCATGCACGCCATTGTAAGTCCGAATGAGAGCCGTCGTATCTATGCGGCTGATTCTTAGAATCAGTTAGGCCCCGTACACACGACCGAGTTTCTCGGCAGAATTCAGCCAGAAACTCGATCGGAGCCGTATTCTGCCGAGAAACCCGGTAGTGTGTACACTTTTGGCCGAGGAAACCGACGAGTAACTCGTCGAGCCAAATAGAGAACATGTTCTCTATTTCCTCGTTAGTCAATGGGGAAACTTGGCTCGGCGAGATCCTCAGCGGCTTCACAAGAACTCGACGAGCAAAACGATGTGTTTTGCCCGTCGAGTTTCTCGGACATGTGTACGGGGCCTGACGCATAAATTTGGCTAAGATACGAGCGGCGTAAGTCTCTTACACCGTCGTATCTTAGGGTGCATATTTACGCTGGCCGCTAGGTGGCGCTTCCGTAGATTTCCGCGTCAAATATGCTAATGAGCTAGATACGCCGATTCACGAACGTAAATGCGCCCGGCGTAGCAAGATACGTTGTTTACGTAAGACATACGCCGGCGTAAAGTTACCCCTCATAAAGCAGGGGTAAGTCATGTTAGGTATGGACGTTGGAAATGTCGGAACAGCGTCGTGTTTTACGTCGTTTGCGTAAGTCGTCCGTGAATGGGGCTGGACGTAAGTTACGTTCACGTCGACTAGGCATTGAGCGGGCGTAATTTAATTTGAAAATTCAACGTGATACTGAGCATGCGCACGCATGCGCCGTTTGAAAAAAGCGTCATGTACGTGGGGTCATGATTAGTTTACATGAAACACGCCCCCCCCTTGTTCCTCATTTGATTTAGGCGCGCTTACGCCGGCAGATTTACGCTACGCCTCCGTAACTTTAGATGCAAGTGCTTTGTGAATACAGCACTTGCCTCTCTAAGTTGCGGCGGCGTAGCGTAACTACAATACGATACGCCCGCCTACATTTACGCTGCTGACTGAGAATCTGGCCCCTTGTGTTTTTTCATCCTATTCATTAAGATGAAAAAACACCTTGCAGTGTCCGGCCCCCCTGAGCCCCCCCCGTTTTACTTACCTGGGCCCCGAATTTCCGTGGGCGCAATCCCGCATCGCTCTCTCCGCGGCTTCTCAGCTCTTTATTGATTAAATCAAAGACTGGTCAACACAAAGGGCACAGTACAGGGGGGAATGCAGAAGGTCACAGTACAGGAGGGGTCAGGGGGGCACAATACAGGGGGGGTCAGGAGGGCACAGTACAGGAGGGGACAGTTCAGGAGGGCACAGTACAGGGGGGTCAGGGGGGCACAATACAGGGGGGGTCAGGAGGGCACAGTACAGGAGGGGACAGTTCAGGAGGGCACAGTACAGGGGGGTCAGGAGGGCACAGTACAGGAGTGGACAGTTCAGGAGGGCACAGTACAGGGGGGTCAGGAGGGCACAGTACAGGGGGGTCAGGAGGGCACAGTACAGGGGGGTCAGGAGGGCACAATACAGGGGGGTCAGGAGGGCACAGTACAGGAGTGGACAGTTCAGGAGGGCACAGTACAGGGGGGTCAGGAGGGCACAGTACAGGAGGGGTCAGGAGGGCACAGTACAGGAGGGGTCAGGAGAGCACAGTACAGGAGGGGTCAGGAGAGCACAGTACAGGAGGGGGGTCAGGAGAGCACAGTACAGGAGGGGGGTCAGGAGAGCACAGTACAGGAGGGGAGTCAGAAGAGCACAGTACAGGAGGGGGGTCAGGAGAGCACAGTACAGGAGAGGGGTCAGGAGAGCACAGTACAGGAGGGGGGTCAGGAGAACACGGTACAGGAGGGGTCAGGAGAACACGGTACAGGAGGGGTCAGGAGAACACGGTACAGGAGGGGTCAGGAGGGCACAGTACAGGGAGGGGTCAGGAGGGCACAGTACAGGGAGGGGTCAGGAGGGCACAGTACAGGAGGGGTCAGGAAAGCACAGTACAGGAGGGGACAGTACAGGAGGGGGGTTAGGAGAGCACGGTACAGGAGGGGGGTCAGGAGAACACGGTACAGGAGGGGTCAGGAGAACACGGTACAGGAGGGGTCAGGAGAACACGGTACAGGAGGGGTCAGGAGGGCACAGTACAGGGAGGGGTCAGGAGGGCACAGTACAGGGAGGGGTCAGGAGGGCACAGTACAGGAGGGGTCAGGAGAGCACAGTACAGGAGGGGTCAGGAGAGCACAGTACAGGAGGGGGGTCAGGAGAGCACAGTACAGGAGGGGAGTCAGAAGAGCACAGTACAGGAGGGGGGTCAGGAGAGCACAGTACAGGAGAGGGGTCAGGAGAGCACAGTACAGGAGGGGGGTCAGGAGAACACGGTACAGGAGGGGTCAGGAGAACACGGTACAGGAGGGGTCAGGAGAACACGGTACAGGAGGGGTCAGGAGGGCACAGTACAGGGAGGGGTCAGGAGGGCACAGTACAGGAGGGGTCAGGAAAGCACAGTACAGGAGGGGACAGTACAGGAGGGGGGTTAGGAGAACACGGTACAGGAGGGGGGTCAGGAGAACACGGTACAGGAGGGGTCAGGAGAACACGGTACAGGAGGGGTCAGGAGAACACGGTACAGGAGGGGTCAGGAGGGCACAGTACAGGGAGGGGTCAGGAGGGCACAGTACAGGAGGGGTCAGGAGAGCACAGTACAGGAGGGGTCAGGAGAGCACAGTACAGGAGGGGGGTCAGGAGAGCACAGTACAGGAGGGGAGTCAGAAGAGCACAGTACAGGAGGGGGGTCAGGAGAGCACAGTACAGGAGAGGGGTCAGGAGAGCACAGTACAGGAGGGGGGTCAGGAGAACACGGTACAGGAGGGGGGTCAGGAGAACACGGTACAGGAGGGGTCAGGAGAACACGGTACAGGAGGGGTCAGGAGGGCACAGTACAGGGAGGGGTCAGGAGGGCACAGTACAGGAGGGGTCAGGAAAGCACAGTAGAGGAGGGGACAGTACAGGAGGGGGGTTAGGAGAGCACGGTACAGGAGGGGGGTTAGGAGAACACGGTACAGGAGGGGTCAGGAGAACACGGTACAGGAGGGGTCAGGAGAACACGGTACAGGAGGGGTCAGGAAAGCACAGTACAGGAGGGGACAGTACAGGAGGGGGGTTAGGAGAGCACAGTACAGGAGGGGGGTTAGGAGAACACGGTACAGGAGGGGTCAGGAGAACACGGTACAGGAGGGGTCAGGAGAACACGGTACAGGAGGGGTCAGGAGAACACGGTACAGGAGGGGTCAGGAGAACACGGTACAGGGAGGGGTCAGGAGGGCACAGTACAGGAGGGGTTAGGAAAGCACAGTACAGGAGGGGACAGTACAGGAGAGGTCAGGGGAGAACGGTCCATGCAAAATAATTTCAGAAGATCAGCAGTGTTGCAGCAAAAAATGTGCAACATAAAAAAAAAAAAAAAGAAAAAAAACATGGCAATGGTTTATGACACGGTGCTGCAGCAAACTAAATGCCAAGTTCGAGATTTTAGAACTCTCTGATTTTCTGCTATTATAAATATAGAAAAACATTTAATATACCTTCCCTACTGAAGATATTGTATAATTTTAAGTCTTATTCTGGTCACTTTTCAAGTTACACTTAATATTTGACAGCTTGACCAAACACGCACGGCGCGCACCCACCTGCATTGCCGGTTATGATGAGATTGCCACATTTATCTGAACACAGAGCTGTGATTGGTCGGGGAGGGTGCTTTGTAAATAGTAACTCCTCGCTAATCAAATCACCCTGAAAAGTAAGACATTTAAACATTTATTATGAAACCTTTATTGATATTTTATATCAGGGCCATCCAATAAAAAATCATAAACAGAGTTTTAAATTTAAAGTTAAATTTCACACTTAAAGCAAATCTTCACCCAGACCCGAGAAAGTAAAGTAAAGGCAACGATTCTATACCTTTGGAAATGGCAATTTAACCACTTCAGCCCCGGACCATTTGGCTGGCCAAAGACCGGGCCACTTTTTGCGATTCGGCACTGCGTCGCTTTAACTGACAATTGCGCGGTCGTGCGACGTGGCTCCCAAACAAAATTGGCGTCCTTTTTTCCCCACAAATAGAGCTTTCTTTTGGTGGTATTTGATCACCTCTGCAATAAGCGTATATTGATTGGTTTTCACAAAAGTTTTAGGGCCGGATTCAGAAAGACTGGCGTAATTTTAGGCGGGCGTAGCGCATCTCATATACGCTACGCCGCCGTAACTTAGAGAGGCGAGTACCGTATTCAGAAAGAACTTGGGGCCATATTCCCGTAGATTGTAGGCGTGCGGCGCGTAAGCCATTTACACTCCGCCGCCCCAACCTACAGGAGCAAGTGCTGTATTCCCCAAACACTTGCTCCGTAGTTTGGGGCGGCGTAGTGTATTTGGCCCGGCGTATCCCCGCGTAAATCCAAGGGGGCGGCTTCTATTTAAATTAAGCGCGCCCCCGATTCTAACGAACTGCGCATGCGCCGGGCTTAATATAGCCCAGTGCGCATGCTCCAGTTCTCGGTGTAAAACGTCAATGACGCCGACGTGTGCGTCATTGACGTAAAGTCGTATTCGCGGACGACTTAGTAAAACGACGTACCCGACGGGAAAACACGACGCGGACCCGACGCCATACTTAACATGGCCTACGTGGGACTGTCGTAAGGTTACCCCTCATATAGCAGGGGTAACCTTACGCCTACGCAAACGACGGTTACACGACGCGATTCCGTTCGGGAATCGGCGTATCAGGCTCATTTGCATAAACAAATGAGACCTGAACGTAAACGCCACCTAGCGGCCGGCAAAGTAATTACATTTAAGATCCGACAGTGTAAGTGACTTACACATGTCGGATCTTAAGCGTATCTATGCGAAAATGATTCTAAGAATCACTCGCATAGATACGCGGGCCAAAAAAGAGAGGGCCATATTATCATAGAAGTTACGATGGAGTATCTCAGGATACTCCGGCCCATATTCTCTCTAAAAATCCGCGGGCTGCGCTTAAGGCACTTACACTCCGCTGTCCCAACTTACAGGAGCAAGTGTTGTATTTCCCAAACACTTGCTCCGTAAGTTGGGACGGCGGAGTGTAAATGCCCCGGCGTAGCCTGGCGGATCTCCAAGGGGGCGGCTTGTATTCAAATTAAGCGCGCCCCCGATTCTAATGAACTGCGCATGCGCCGGGCTTCAAAAAGCCCAGTGCGCATGCTCCAGTTCTCGGCGGAAAACGTCAATGACGCCGACGTGTGCGTCATTGACGTAAAGTCGTATTCAAGAACGACTTACGGAAACGACGTACCCGACGAAAAAACACGACGCGGACCCGACGCCATCCGTAACATGGCCTACGTGGGACTTGCGGAAACTTACTCCTCATATAGCAGGAGTAAGTTTCCGCTTACGCAAACGACGTTAGCGACGGTTACGCGACGCGAACTCGTTCGGGAATCGGCGTAGAAGGATCATTTGCATACGCAAATGAGTCCTTCACGTAAATGCCATCTAGCGGCGGCCGGCGTCATTACATTTAAGATCCGCCAGTGTAAGTGACTTACAGATGGCGGATCTTAAGTGTATCTATGCGAAAATGATTCTGAGAATCAGTCGCATAGATACGCGGGCCAAAAAAGGGAGATACGATGGAGTATCCTGAGATACTCCATCGTAACTTCTATGAGAATATGGCCCGCTGTCACTACTCCTGTCAGCCTTATAGTGGAAGAAACTTGTGGTTCCTCCATCCTTACAATACACGCTGCGCCCAGGGCACCCGTCCCTTCTGCCCACCCCTTGTTCTGACCCTGGCACCACACAAAAGTGCCAACTCCTAGGGGATTGGAGCGCTGATTAGCCTTCTGCAGGCCACAGCATTCAGAAGCTGCAAAACTCTGCGTCCAAGGTCTGTGGTTAGAAACCCTTTGTAAAGAGGAGAGCAAGGGGAATGGCCAGGGCCGCCATCAGGGGGTACAGGCAGTACACCTGTAAGGGGCCCGGATGGCAACCCCCCTTTTTTTTGTAAGGGGCCTGGAGGTCCCCAGGGCCCCGAATGGCAACCCCCCTTTTTTATTTTTTTTTATAATTTTTTTTTTATATTTTTTTTATTAGTTTTTTTTATTAAAGGGCCCAGAGGTCCCCAGGGACCTGATGGAAACCCCCCTTTTTGTAAGGGGCCTGGAGGTCCCCAGGCCCCCCGGATTGGAAACCTCCCCCCTTTTTTTTTTATATATTTTTTTTTATTAAAGGGCCCAGGATGGCTAACCCCCCCCCCCTTTTTTTTATAACGTTTTTTTTTTTTTAATTTTACATATTTAATTTTTTTTATTAAAGGGCCCAGAGGTCCCCAGGGCCCCGGATGGCAACCCCCCTTTTTTTATATATATATTTTTTTATATATTTTTTTTATAATTTTTTTTATTAAAGGGCCCAGAGGTCCCCAGGGCCCCGGATGGCAACCCCCCTTTTTTTATATATATATTTTTTTATATATTTTTTTTATAATTTTTTTTATTAAAGGGCCTAGAGGTCCCCATGGCCCCGGATGGCAACCCCCCCCCTTTTTTTAAATATATATATTTTTTATATATATTTTTTTTTATAATTTTTTTTTATTAAAGGGCCCAGAGGTCCCCAGGGCCCCGGATGGCAACCCCCCTTTTTTATATATATATTTTGTTATATATATATATATTTTTTTATAATTTTTTTTTATTAAAGGGCCCAGAGGTCCCCAGGGCCCCGGATGGCAACCCCCCTTTTTTATATATATATTTTGTTATATATATATATATTTTTTTATAATTTTTTTTTATTAAAGGGCCCAGAGGTCCCCAGGGCCCCGGATGGCTACCCCCCTTCTTTTTTATAAAGTATTTTTTTATTTTACATATTTAATTTTTTTTTATTAAAGGACTCAAAGGTCCCCAGGGCCCCTGGATGGCTACCCCCCCTTTTTTTTTGTTCGTCAGCCCCCAAAGCCCCCCAACCTCAATTTGCAGCAGCACCCCTTCTCAATTCATAACCCCCCCCCCCCGGTTCTCAATTTTCTCTGCTCCAGGGGGCCCATGCCCGAAGCTGTGTAAGGGGCCCCATAATTCCTGATGGCTGCCCTGGGAATGGCACCTTACTGTATAATGGATGTTATCCTTACAAATCGGATTTAAAAAGAAGCCATGCTATAAAATATATTCTAGTATAAATCTACCTTAGTGTTCCATAAATAGAGATGTCCGTTTTCGTGACCTGAAAGTATGAGTGGGGAGTCTTCCTCGCCATCTGATGACGCCGTATTCCCGCCCGCAGAGTCATGTGTCTCTATAACACCAATTTCTATCGCTGTACATTCATCTGCAGAAAGATACAAACACTACAATGGAATAATGTGTGTAGAAATAACAATACAGATACAAAGTAATATGTAAGAAGTGTAGCCACAGCTCTTTTTGTCTGTACTTCTCCTGTAGATCACAGGAGGGCCGTTCGTTCTGCACTCTGCGGCCCGTTTTCAGCAGACAGCGGGCTAAAGCCTGCTGTTGGCTGAGGTCACAGAGCCGGTGCAGGATTGGCAAAGTGGCCTTGACTGGCAGCTGGCTCAGCCTCTTAACAAGCCACTGAGAGCCTGAGCCAGCCTCCCCCCCCCCTCTTCCAGTGAGCACTGGAGGGGCAAGGCAGAGAGCCTGGTGAGCAAGAGCTGAGCGATCAGTGGTGTTTGATTTCTCAGTTCTCAGTCTAGAGCCGGCAAGGGAAAGATGCAGCATTTGCCTAGGTGAGTATAATTTAGTTTTTTTTTTCAGTAATATTTCTCTTTTAAATTATATATTCAGGCCCAGATTCTCGTACGAGTCACGCCGGCGAGTTACTCTCCAGATACGCCATCGTAACTCTGAGTTTGAGGCGTCGTATCTATGCGCCTGATTCTTAGAATCAGTTACGCATAGATTTGTATTAGATCCGACCGGTGTAAGTCTTCTACGCCGTCGTATCTAAGTTGCATATTTACGCTGGCCTCTAGGTGGCGCTTCCGTCGATTTACGCATCGAATATGGTATTGAGCTAGATACACCGATTCTCAAAACGTACGTGCGGCCGGCGCATTTTTTACGTCGTTTGCGTAAGGCTTTTGTCGGCGTATAGTTACCCCTGCTCTATGAGGCGTAGATGAGGCGTAGATGAGGCGTACCAATGTTAGGTATGGATGTCGGAACAGCGTAACATTTTTCACGTTTTACGTCGTTTGCTTAAGTTGTCCGTGAATGGGGCTGGACGTAAGTTACATTGACGTCGACTAGGCATTGAGCGGGCGCAATTTAATTTGAAAATTCGACGTAATACTGAGCATGCGCGCGCATGCGCCATTCGAAAAAAGCGGCAATTACGTGGGGTCACGATTAATTTTCATAAAACACGCCCACCACTTCCACATTTGAATTGGGCGGGCTTACGCCGGCCCAGTTACACTACGCCGGCATAACCTAAAGCGCAAATTCTTTGAGAATACGGGACATGCCGCTCTAAGTTACGGCGGCGTAGTGTATCTCAGATGCACTACGCCCGCCTAAAGATAGGCGATTCTACGAGAATCTGGGCCTCAGTGTTGTACCATTGCAGCGGACACCAACTAAACAAAGCAAGAAAAATGCCTTTGTTTTCCAAAGTATTCATTCTGATTACTACAGACAACAAAGACATTTTAATTTCCCTATTAACCACTTCAGCCCCGGACCATTTGGCTGGCCAAAGACCTGAGCACTTTTTGCGATTCGGCACTGCGTCGCTTTAACTGACAATTGCGCAGTCGTGCGACGTGGCTCCCAAACAAAATTGGCGTCCTTTTTTCCCCACAAATAGAGCTTTCTTTTGGTGGTATTTGATGACCTCTGCGGTTTTTATTTTTTTCGTTATAAACAAAAATAGAGCGACAATTTTGAAAAAAAAATCAATATTTTTTACTTTTTGCTATAATAAATATCCCCAAAAAAGATATAAAAAACTTTTTTTTCCCTCAGTTTAGGCCGATACGTATTCTTCTACCTATTTTTGGTAAAAAAAAAAATTGTAATAAGCGTTTATCGATTGGTTTGTACAAAAGTTATACCGTCTACAAAATAGGGGATAGTTTTATTGAATTTTTATAATTGTTTTGTCTGCAGGTAGCACATGCGTTATGGGCCATAACGCATGTGCTGGGCCATAACGCATGTGCTGCCTGCAGAGACAGTGCCACCCATGCTGCCAATGCCGTAATGTGCTGCAGACAGTGCCACCCGTCCTGCCAATGCCATAATGTGCTGCAGAGACAGTGCCACCCATGCCATGCTGCCAATGCCATATTGTGCCGAAGACAGTGCCGCCAATGCCATAATGTGCTGCAGACAGTGCCACCCCTGCTGCCGGTGGCATGGGTGGCACTGTCTTTGGCACAATATGGCATTGGCAGCATGGCATGGGTGGCATTATCTGCAGCACATTATGGCATTGGCGGCATGGGTGGCACTGTCTCTACAGTACATTAAGGCATTGGCATGTCCCGCTGTCAAGTCGCTTGGCCAGGGGTAGGGGCAAGGGTGGGGCTGAAGGAGGGACCAGGGGCAGGACCAGGGGTGGAGCTAAAGGGGGCCCCGTCAGGTAGGCTGTACGGGGGCCCCCATGATTTCTATCAGCGGCCCTGCCCGAACAAATAAAGAGACCAAAACTCCCCAATTAAGACAAACACAGCAATGACTTACCTCAGGTGAAACATGGAGATGAAACAGAGCCTCCTACATAAGTTGTACCTGTCTATCTACAACCCTCTCTTCTCTACAAGTGTTGAATTGTAAAGCTTGTCTGAAGCCTCGTACACACGCTCGGTTTACTCGGCAAGAACCAGCAAGAAAACTACTGGCAGAGCTTTCTTGACGAGTAAACCGAGCGTGTGTACGAGGTATTCAGGTTTCTCGTCAAGAAAACTGCCTAAAATCTCGACGAGAAAAATAGAGAACCTGCTCTCTATTTTCTCGTCGTGATTCTCGGCAGTGTTTTCCTGCCGAGAAACCTGAAAGTGTGTATACTTACCTGTCGCCGTGGAAACCCGCGCATGCTCAAAATTACTTTGTCGCATGCGCGGTAGGTAGGGTGCAGCAAGATGGCGGCGACGGCATCGAATGTGACGAGCGCATGCTCGTCGTACGCGATGACATCACCGCGTTCTTGCCTTCCAAAAGAACCGCGGTTCTTTTGAAATGAGCATGTGTACACTCGGGCGGCAAGAGATTCTTCCCAAGAATCCCATCAGGAAAAACGACGTTGTGTACGAGGCTTGAGAGTTTAGAAAAAAGGGGGCGGAGAGCCATTAATAAAAAAGTAAAATTAAAAAAGGATTTACATAAACTTTATTCAACATTTTATGTCAAAACACATACTGACCGGTATCGGCTTCTGAGGTCTTCGTCTTTTCCTACATAGAAAACATAACATTTTCTAAGTCACTAAAACAAGAGCAAATTATCGCGGTGTTGTGTGTTTTGAAAAAAAAATTCAATATTTTTTACTTTTTGCTATAATAAAAATCCCCAAAAATATATAAAAAATAACTATTTTCTTCCTCAGTTTAGGCCGATACGTATTCTTCTACATATTTTTAGTAAAACAGGCGTGCATCTTATTTACGCTACGCCGCCGCTACTTAGAGAAGCAAGTGCTGTATTCACAAAGCACTTGCGTCCTAAGTTACGGCGGCGTAGCGTAAATCGGCCGGCGTAAGCGTGCGTAATTCAAAGTAGGCAGGTCGTGGGCGTGTTGTATTTAAATTAAGCGTGACCCCATGTAGATGCATGGCCGAACGAACGGCGCATGCTCAGTATCACGTCGTATTTACGCCCAAAGATACGTCGGCTCAATGCCTGTGATGTGAAAGTAACCTACGCACAGCCCCATTCACGTACGACTTACGTAAACAACGTAAAAAGATACGCTTGTTCCGACGTCCATACCTTGCATGGGCTGCGCCACCTAGAGACCAGCTTTATCTTTACGCAGGCATATGTCTTACGTAAACGGCGTAACTAATTGCGACGGGCGTACGTACGTTCGTGAATCTGCGTATCGTGCTCATTTACATATTCGACGCGGAAATCAACAGAAGCGCCACCTAGCGGCCAGCGTAAATATGCACCCCAAGATACGACGGCGTAGGAGACTTACCCCGCTCGTATCTTGGCCAAATCTATGCGTAACTGATTCTATGAATCAGGCGCATAGATACGACAGCGGCCATCCGGACTTACGACGGCGTATCTGGAGATACGCCGTCGTAAGTCTTTGAGAATCTGCCCCATAGCGTCTACAAAATAGGGGATAGTTTTATGGCATTTCTATAAAAAAAAATGTACTATTAATGGCGGCGAGCAGCGATTTTTATCATGACTGTGACATGGCAGCGGACACATTGGACACTTTTGGTGCTATTTTGGAACCATTCACATTTATACAGCGTTCAGTGCTATAAAAATGCACTAATTACTGTGTAAATGACACTGGCAGTGAAGGGGTTAACCAGTAGGGGGCGCTGAAGGGGTTATGTGTGTCCTAGGGATGTGTTCTAACTGTGTGGGGGAGGGGCTACGTGTGACACGACACTGATCACTGCTCCCGATCATAGGGAGCTGTGATCAGTGTCCTGTCACTAGGCAGAACAGGGAGATGCCTTGTTTACATCAGCATTTCCCCGTTCTTCCTCTCTATCAGACGATCGTGGGACTCCCGGCGGACATTGAGCCAGCAGGACACGCGGTCAGATGGAGACGGAGCTCGCGGCGGGCGCGCTGACGCATATAGTCCTGCAGCGGTCGGCAATGGGTTAAGTAGTTTGGGAACAAACATTAAATGCAGCCACTAAATATTTCTAATAAATTCATCACCAGAGCAGTACATTTAGTAGAACGTACTTGTAATGAATTGCCTTCTTCTTGTCCTGAGATATCTTGGGATGACATGCTGCTTGACCTGTAAATTAAAAACATGCTGAGAGGGTTTTTCATATTTAAAGAGGAACTGCAATCTGCTGATTTATGATTTTATTTGATTATAGTGAACAGCAGTGGTGGTGCGCTGATATTGGGCGCAGGAGCGCCTCCCCCCTCTCTCCTGCACCGCCACTGAAACAATACATAGATTCATGCATTGCATGAATCTCTATGTATTGTCGCCGCCGCCCACTATTCAAATGGCCGGCCCCCTGGTGAGCGCCGGCCATCTGAATAACAGCAGTTGGTTTGTTTTTGGAAGTGTCTATCGGAGCCAGCGGCTCTGATTGGCTTCCCGATTACAGCCTGTTTGTTGGCTCTAAACGTCTTCCAAATAGTTAACCAGGGGACGCAGGGGGTGTGCGCTCCCTGGTTAACACTGACAGGCGTCTCAGCCAATCAGGTTCACCGGGTCTGGTTACCGGTAACCTGATTGGCTGAAGTGTCATCGAGGGCGGGAGAAGACATCAAGGGACAGTGGAAGGAGGATGGCTGACCCCAGAAATATAAGTGGGGGGCAATTTGGCAGCATTTTACAGGGCACAGTGGCGACAATTGATGGGCACAGTGGTGACAGTTGATGGGCACAGTGGTGACAATTGATGGGCACATTGGCGACAATTGATGGCACAGTGGTGACAATTGATGGGCACAGTGGCTGCAATTAATGGGCACAGTGGCTGCAATTGATGGGCACAGTGGCTGCAATTGATGGGCACAGTGGCGACAATTGATGGGCACATTGGCGACAATTGATGGGCACAGTGGCTGTGTTTGGCATGGCACAGTGGTGACAATTGATGGGCACAGTGGCTGCGTTTGGCATGGCACAGTGGCGACAATTGATGGCACAGCGGTGACAATTGATGGGCACAGTGGCGACAATTGATGGCACAGTGGCTGCGTTTGATGGCATGGTGCAGTGGCGACAATTGATGGCACAGTGGTGACAATTGATGGGCACAGTGGTGACAATTGATGGGCACAGTGGCGATAAATTATGGCACAGTGGCAGCATTTGATGGCATGGGATAGTGGCGACAATTGATGGGCACAGTGGCTGCAATTGATGGGCACAGTGGCTGCAATTGATGGGCACAATGGTGGCATTTGATGGGCACAGTGAGGCTGCGATTTTTTCTTTTTTTGTTTGTTTGCGCCCCCCAAAAAATTTTGAGCACCAGCTGCCACTGGTGAACAGTAAATAGGTCCAGACAGTGGTGTATCATCCATATGGGTGCAACATGTGCACATGGGCCCAAGAGGAGAAGGGGCCACTCTGCTCTGACCCACTCCGCACCCATAGATGAGACAAGCCCGAGGCGCTGAATCCATAACAAGTTAACAGAAAATTGTTCTTTTGTTTCAAACTTTAAGACGGATTACCTGGATGTGTTCAAAATGTTCTTCTTTTTGGGAAAAATAAACAATATCGCATTTATTTTCCTTCCTGCATTCAGGACGGGTGCCGGGTTTGTGCTGCTAATACTTTCTGCAGAGTTCTTGCTGAAGCTAAAAACACAATCTAGTATTACATTTCATAAGAAATGCACAAAAAACATTGATTTGTCTTTTCTTATAAACTACAGGAAATGTACAATTAGTTAATAACTCCGGACCTTATTTATTCTTAAAGCGGAGTTCCACCCTGAAAATGAACTTTCAATTAACAGCTTTTTTTTTTTACTCACTTCTTTCTGGCTGTTGGTAGGCAGATTTTGTAATCAGCCTACTTCCTGGTCCTAGGTGGTTCAACTTCCTGTCCTAAGACCCCATTGCCTCCTGGGAAATAATGACACTCATTTCCCAGGAGTCTCTGGGCATTACTGTGCCTAGAAATCGCCCAGCATGCACCTCTCCCTGAAAACCAGGAAGAAGAAGGAACTGGGCTTCACATGCCCACACATTATGATGGATACGCCCACACATATGATGGATACGCCCACACATATGATGGATACGCCCACACATATGGATACGCCCACACATATGATGGATACGCCCACACATATGATGGATACGCCCACACACACATGATGGATACGCCCACACACATATGATGGATACGCCCACACATATGATGGATACGCCCACACATATGATGGATACGCCCATACATATGATGGATACGCCCACACATATGATGGATACGCCCACACATATGATGGATACGCCCACACACATATGATTGATACGCCCACACATATGATGGATACGCCCACACATATGATGGATACGTCCACACATATGATGGATACGCCCATACATATGATGGATACGCCCACACATATGATGGATACGCCCACACATATGATGGATACGCCCACACATATGATGGATACGGCCACAACATGAGCTGGAGGATAGAAGGCAAGTGTTTGCAATGATTTCTGGAACGATTGGGGAGCTTTTAACCACTTAAGCCCCGGACCATTATGCAGGTAAAGGACCTGGCCAGTTTTTGTGATTCGGCACTGCATCGCTTTAACTGACATTTTGCGCGGTCGTGCGACGTGGCTCCCAAACAAAATTGGCGTCCTTTTTTCCCCACAAACAGAGCTTTCTTTTGGTGGTATTTGATCGCCTCTGCGGTTTTTATTTTTTGCACTATAAACAAAAATAGAGGGCCAGATTCACATAGGTTAGCGGATCTTTAGATCCGCGCAACCTATGTGATTTAAAATCTGCCGCCGCAAGTTTTTGAGGCAAGTGGGTAATTCACAAAACACTTACCTCAAAACTTGCGGCGGCGTATCGTAAATCCCCCGGCGGAATTCAAATTCCGCGGCTAGGGGGAGTGTACTATTCAAATCAGGCGCGTCCCCGCGCCGATTTAACTGCGCATGCGCCGTCCGCGAATTTTCCCGGCGTGCATTGCTCCCAATGACGTCGCTAGGACGTCATTGGTTTCGGCGTGAGCATAACTGGCGTCCTGAGCTTTTGTGAATCGACGTACGCAAACGACGTAAGATTTCAAAATTCAACGCGGGAACGACGGCCATACTTAACATTGGCTGCGCCTCATAGAAGCAGGGGTAACTATACGCCGGAAAAAGCCGAACGCAAACGACGTAAAAAAAAAAAACGCCGGGCGGTCATTTGTTTGGGAATCGGCGTATCCCCTCATTTGCATAATTGTCGCGTAAATAAACCAAAACACCACCTAGCGGACGGCCAGGAATTGCAGCCTAAGATCCGACGGTGTAACACAATTACACCTGTCGGATGTTAGGCATATCTATGCGTAACTGATTCTATGAATCAGTCGCATAGATACGACCGTCGGAACTCAGAGATACGACGGTGTATCAGGAGATACGCCGTCGTATCTCTATGTGAATCTGGCCCAGAGCAACAATTTTGAAAAAAATGCAATATTTTTTACTTTTTGCTATAATAAATATCCCCCAAAAAAGATATAAAAAAACTTTTTTTCCTCAGTTTAGGCCGATACGTATTCTTCTACCTATTTTTCATTAAAAAAAAACGTAATAAGCGTTTATCGATTGGTTTGCGCAAAAATTATAGCGTTTACAAAATAGGGGAAAGATTTATGTCATTTTTAATATAATTTTTTTCTTACTAGTAGTGGCGGCGATCTGTGATTTTTATCATGACTGCGACATTATGGCGGACACATCGGACACTTTTGACGCTGTTTTGGGAACATTCACATTTATACAGCGATACAGTTTACAAAATAGGGGATAGGTTTTGGTATTTTTATTAATATTTTTTATTATTTTATCTAATGGCGGCGATCAGCGATTTTTTTCGTGACTGTGACATTATGGCGGACACATCGGACAATTTTGACACATTTTTGGGACCATTGTCATTTTCACAGCAAAAAGTGCTATAAAAATGCACTGATTACTGTGAAAATAACAATTGCAGTTTAGGAGTTAACCACTAGGGGGCGCTGTAGGGGTTAAGTGTGACCTCATACGTGTTTCTAACTGTAGGGGGGGCGGGGCTGGACGTGTGATGTCATTGGTTGTCTTTCCCTATATCAGGAAACAGACGATCACCGACATTGCCACAATGAAGAACGGAAAAGGTGCGTTTACACTCACCTCTCCCCGTTCTTCAGCTCCTGTGACCGATTGCGGAACACCGGCGGTGATCGGGTCCGTGGGTCCCGCGGAGCTTCGGACTAAGTCACGTGCGCGCACCGGCGACCCACGGCTGGGCTCTTAAAGGCGACGTACTTGTACGTGCTTGTGCCCAGCTGTGCCATTCTGCAGACGTATATGTGCAGGAGGCGGTCCTTAAGTGGTTAATGACATCCCAGTCTTAGTCCGTAGGGTTCAAAATTGAGTTGGCCCAACCTCTGCAGCTATACCAGCTTCAACTCTTCTAGGAAGGCCGTCCACAAGGTTTAGGAGTGTGTCTATGGGAATGTTTGACCATTCTTCCAGAAGAACATTTGTGAGGTCAGAGACTGATGTGGATGAGAAGACCTGGATGTCTCTAATTCATCCCCATGTATTCCATCGGGTTGAGGTCCTTCACCCTAAACTGGCTCATCCATGTGTTTATGGACCTTGATTTGGAACAGGGAGTGGGCATCTCCAAACTGTTCCCATAAAGTTGGGTGCATTACACTTTCCAAAATGTCTTGATATGCTGACACCTTAAGAGTTCCCTTCATTGGGAAGAATGGGTCAGATTCACAGCCGAGATACGACGGAGTATCTCTCAGAGTATCTATGCGACTGATTCATAGAATCAGTTACGCATAGATAGCCAGAAGATCCGACAGGTGTAATTGTTTTACACTGTCGGATCTTAGGATGCAATACCGCGGCCGCCGCTGGGGGGAGTTCGCGTCGTAAACCAGTGTCGGGTATGCAAATTAGGAGTTACGGCGATCCACGACGGTTTTTCGCGTTCGCTACTTTGCCGCTAGTCTAGTTTCCCGTCGCAAAGTTAGGCGTAGTTTTTGGTGCCTTAACTTTAGTCAGCAAACGTATTGCTGTCTAAAGTATGGGCGTCGTTCCCGCGTCGAAATTAAAAATTTCACGTCGTTTGCGTAACACGTCCGGGAATACGGAATTACGCTACACACGTCGCCGTTCGAAAAAATGACGTCACTTCGCGCAAAGCACGGCGGGAGTTACGAAACGGAGCATGCGCAGTAGGTCCGGCGCGGGAGCGCGCCTAATTTAAATGGCACACGCCCATTTAAATTACGCAGGCTTACGCCGGAGGCCGCGGCGTAGTTTTAATCGCAAGTGCTTTGTGAATCAGGCATTTGATGAAAACTTGCGGCGGTGTAACGTATCTACGATATGTTACGCCGCCGCTAGTCTACGTGAATCTGGCCCTAAGAGGCCAAGCCCAACCCCTGAAAAAAGGGATTTTTAAATACAGCTTACCTGTAAAATCCTTTTCTTGGAGTACATCACGGGACACAGAGCGGCATATTCATTACTATGTGGGTTATATGGAGTACCTTCAGGTGATGGACACTGGCAATCTCAAACAGGAAATGCCCCTCCCTATATAACCCCCTCCCATAGGAGGAGTACCTCAGTTTTGTAGCAAGCAGTATGCCTCCCAAAATGGTCCCCATAAGAGGGGTGGGAGCTCTGTGTCCCGTGATGTACTCCAAGAAAAGGATTTTACAGGTAAGCTGTATTTAAAAATCCCTTTTTCTTTATCGTACATCACGGGACACAGAGCGGCATTCATTACTATATGGGATGTCCCAAAGCAATGCTTTAATGAGGGGAGGGAGACATCTTCCCAAGACAACAGGATTTAATTTAGAGATATACTCAAAAAATAATAATAAATCCAACTTAGTCGAGAAAAATTAAACTTAAATTTAAATTTTAACTCAAGGGTGCCCCCGATTCTGAGGGTCTTAAATCGCAGCCTGCAGCACCGATTGCTCAAAGGCTGTATCAGCATTCCTTCTAACATCCACCTGGTAAATTTTTTTAAACGTGTGGACTGAAGACCAGGTTGCCGCCTTGCAAACTTGAGCCATAGAGATCTGATGGTGTGCTGCCCAGGAGGCGCCCATGGCCCTGGTAGAATGAGTCTTTACCGACAAAGGAGGAGTCAACCTCTTCAAGCCGTAGGCCTGAGTGTTTAACTGTTTAATCCACCTCGAGATGGTGGATATTGCAGCTGCCTGCCCCTTCTTGGGCCCATCTGGCAAATTGAACAACACCTCTTGTTTTTCAAATCTTCTCTGTAGCTTTAAGATCGGCCTTCCTGGCCCTGACAATACCCAAGGTATGCAGCAACCCTTCCTTTCTGGAAGTAGGTTTAGGAAAGAAGGATGGTAATACCAAATCCTGGTTTAGATGAAACTGGATATAACCTTTGGTAGGAAGGAAGGATGAGGGCGGAAAACCGACCCTGTCCTTATGCAAACTAAGATATGGTTCCTTACAGGATAAGGCTGCCAGCTCCGCTACTCTTCTGGCGGAAACTATGGCGACCAAAAATACTGACTTCCTTGTCAGTGAAACCAAAAGAATTTAAGCCAACCGCTCAAAAATGTTGTTTCTGTAAACTTGACAGAACAAGATTTAAATCCCACGGACAAAGCGGGGATTTAACTGGAGGTTTAATACGCAAGACCCCCCGCATGCAGGTCTTAACCAGCGAGTGAGTGGCTCAAAAGGTTGTTTCTGTAAACTTGACAGAACCTGATTTAAATCCCACGGACAAAGCGGGGATTTAACTGGAGGTTTAATACGCAAGACCCCCTGCATGAAGGTCTTAACCAGCGAGTGGGTGGCCAGCGGCCACTGAAACCACACTGACAAAGCTGACATCTGTCCTTTAATTGTGTTTAATGCCAGGCCTTTATCCACTCCTAGCTGGAGAAAAACTTAAACACTCGATCAATGGTATACTTGCGGGAAAGCCATTACTTGGACTCACACCAGCCTACGTAGGTTTTCCAGATCCTGTAATAAATCACCCTGGAGACCGGCTTTCTAGCCCTGACCAGGGTAGAGGTTACCTGCCTAGACAGCCCTCCACCCCTGAGACTCAGGGATTCAGCCGCCAGGCCGTCAAATTTAGACGCCGTAACGCAGGGTGGAGGATCGGGCCTTGTGAGAGTAGGTCTGGCCGTAGAGGAAGCGTCCAAGGGTCTCCCACTGCCATCTTTAGGATTAGTGAGTACCATGCCCTCCTGGGCCATGCTGGAGCTACCAGGATGACTGGTTTGCGCTCCACCCTGATCCTGGGCAACAGGCGGGGTAGTAACTGTAGCGGGGGAAAGGCATACAGAAGTTTGAACTGATGCCAAGGGCACACCAACGCATCGGTTCCGCAGGCCATCGGATCCCTTGTCCGGGATATGAACCCGTCTAGTTTCTTATTGAACCTTGATGCCATGATATACATGTCTGGCACACCCCACTTCTGACAGATTGTCCGGAAGACCTGGGGATGTAGAGACCATTCCCCTGGCGACAGAGTTTGGCGACTTAGGAAGTCCGCCTGCCGGTTGTCCACTCCGGGAATGAATATTGCCGATATGCAGGGTACATAAGCTTCTGCCCATAAAAAAATTAAGCTCACTTCTCTTTGAGCGGCGCGACTCCTGGTTCCCCCTTGGTGGTTTATACAGTGATGAAAATAAGTATTTGAACACCCTGCTATTTTGCAAGTTCTCCCACTTGGAAATCATGGAGGGGTCTGAAATTGTTATCGTAGGTGCATGTCCACTGTGAGAGGCATAATCAAAAAAAAAAAATCCAGAAATCACAATGTATGATTTTTTTAACTATTTGTTTGTATGATACAGCTGCAAATAAGTATTTGAACACCTGAGAAAATCAATGTTAATATTTGGTACAGTAGCCTTTGTTTGCAATTACAGAGGTCAAACGTTTCTTGTAGTTTTTCACCAGGTTTGCACACACTGGAGGAGGGATTTTGGCCCACTCCTCCACACAAATCTTCTCTAGATCAGTCAGGTTTCTGGGCTGTCGCTAAGAAACACGGAGTTTGAGCTCCCTCCAAAGATTCTCTATTGGGTTTAGGTCTGGAGACTGGCTAGGCCACGCCAGAACCTTGATATGCTTCTTACAGAGCCACTCCTTGGTTATCCTGGCTGTGTGCTTCGGGTCATTGTCATGTTGGAAGACCGAGCCTCGACCCATCTTCAAAGCTCTAACTGAGGGAAGGAGGTTGTTGCCCAAAATCTTGCAATACATGGCCCCGTTCATCCTCTCCTTAATACAGTGCAGTCGCCCTGTCCCATGTGCAGAAAAACACCCCCAAAGCATGATGCTACCACCCCCATGCTTCACAGTAGGGATGATGTTCTTGAGATGGTACTCATCATTCTTCTTCCTCCAAACACGGTTAGTGGAATTATGACCAAAAAGTTCTATTTTGGTCTCATCTGACCACATGACTTTCTCCCTTGACTCCTCTGGATCATCCAAATGGTCATTGGCAAACTTAAGACGGGCCTTGACATGTGCTGGTTTAAGCAGGGGAACGTTCCGTGCCATGCATGATTTCAAACCATGACGTCTTAGTGTATTACCAACAGTAACCTTGGAAACGGTGGTCCCAGCTCTTTTCAGGTCATTGACCAGCTCCTCACCTTTCTTAGGATCATTGAGACCCCCCGAGGTGAGATTTTGCATGGAGCCCCAGTCCGAGGGAGATTGACAGTCATGTTTAGCTTCTTCCATTTTCTAATGATTGCTCCAACAGTGGACCTTTTTTCACCAAGCTGCTTGGCAATTTCCCCGTAGCCCTTTCCAGCCTTGTGGAGGTGTACAATTTTGTCTCTAGTGTCTTTGGACAGCTCTTTGGTCTTGGCCATGTTAGTAGTTGGATTCTTACTGATTGTATGGGGTGGACAGGTGTCTTTATGCAGCTAATCACAAATTGTGATTTCTGGAATTTTTTTTTTTTGATTATGTCTCTCACAGTGGACATGCACCTACGATGACAATTTCAGACCCCTCCATGATTTCCAAGTGGGAGAACTTGCAAAATAGCAGGGTGTTCAAATACTTATTTTCCTCACTGTATATGCCACAGCTGTGGCATTGTCTGATTGTATCCTCACCGGGGACCCCTGCAATTTGGTTGTCCAAGCCTCGAGGGCTAGCCGAGCTGCTCTGAGCTCCAGGATATTGATGGGCAGCTGCTTGTCCGCCTCTGCCCAAGTACCTTGGCGAGTGCTACCATCCAAGACCGCTCCCCAGCCTTTCAGGCTGGCATCTGTGGTCACTATCTTCCAGGCTATGGGGGTGAAAGATTTTCCCTTTAGCAGATTCTGAGGGTTTAACCACCAGCCCAGACTTTGCCGGACTCTTGATCATAGAGTTAAAGGAAACTCCAAGGCCTGGGCCTTCTTGTTCCAAGCTGTTAGAATGGCTGCCTGTAGGACGCGAGTATGGCTCTGTGCGTAAGGTACCGCCTCGAACGTGGCCACTAGCTTGCCTAGTAAACGCATACATAGGCGAATGGTTGGCTCTCTTTTGCTTAGAACCAATCGAATCAATTCAAATATTCCAACTGTTTTGAGGGTTGAAATGCTGATTTTTCTCGGTTTAGGATCCAACCGAACCTCTCCAGGTACTGAACCGTGAGGGCTACTGCTTGCTCCAAGCAAGGAGCCGAGTGATCTATGATTAAGAGGTCGTCCAAGTATGCTAGGACCGTGACCCCTTGGATTCTTAGATTGGCTAGAATTGGAGCCAGGACCTTCGTGAATACCCGGGGGGCCGTAGCCAGCCCGAAAGGGAGCGCCACAAATTGGAAGTGACGCTGGGCCACCGTGAAGCGCAAAAATCTTTGATGTGGCTGAAAGATCGGTATATGAAGGTAAGCGTCTTTTATGTCTATAGACGCCAGAAAGTCGTCCTTCTGGAGCGCGGCGGCTGCTGACCGAACGGATTCCATCCGAAATGACTGGACCTTTAGGTAAACGTTTAGACTCTTTAGGTCCAAAATGGGTCTGACATCGCCGTTGGGTTTTGGTATGACAAACAGATTGGAGTAGAAACCTAGCCCCTTCTCTTGGGCTGGTACCTCTACTATCACGCCCTGGCGAAGCAGACGATCCAATGCCGCTAGCAGCAAGGCCTTTTTTGCTGGATCGTTCGGAACCCTTGATTCCTGGAAATGAGGCGGAGGAAACTTTTGAAACTCTAATCTGTAGCCTGTGGCCACAGATGACTGGACCCATTTGTCGGGGATGTCGGCTTCCCAAACCTCTGCAAAGAGACGAAGCCTTCCCCCCACTCGAGTGAGTGGGGGCGCCCCTTCATAAAGCAGACTTAGGGGCTGGCTTTGTTGGTTTGCGAAACCATGGCTTCTTGCCCCCAGGGGCCTGTCCCTGCGACTTATTGTTAAAGTTGGATCGCGCAGGAGGCCGTCGATACTGCCTGGAATTTGAGGTACTCGGCATAGGGGAAAGCTGCCTTTTAAAGGCGGGCCCCCGGAACCTCTTTTTTACTGGTAGAAGGGTACTTTTGCCACTTGAAATAGTCTGAATGTATTTATCCAGATCTTCCCCGAAGAGTCGCCCTCCATGGAAGGGGAACCCCGCCAGCAGTTTCTTGCATGGTGGTTCGGCCGCCCAGTTCTTTAACCATAAGAGCCTCCTCATATGCACCAAACATAGAGATAGACGAGACGCCTGTTGGATGGAGTCCTTTAAAGGAACTACCGCAAAGCACAAAGCTCTGGGAATATCAGATAACTCCTCAGCCTGCTGGGCAGGAATGTCCTTAAGCATCTGTTTTGTCTGGTCCTTTAAAGCCTGACAGACCCCGATAGCAGCCACAGCTGGCTGTACCACTGCTCCTGCCGTAGCAAAGGAGGCTTTCAAAAGTGATTCTAAACGTTTATCCACCGGGTCTTTAAACATTTGTATGTTTTCCACTGGGCACGTTAATGATTTATTTACACAGGAGATGGCTGCGTCCACGGCTGGGAGCTCCCATTTTTTGGCAAATTTCTCCTCCATAGGGTAGATAATAGAAAATCTTTTAGGCGGCAGAAAAATTCTGTCCGGCCGTACCCAATCCTGGAAGATTAACTCCTCTAACAGAGGATGGACCGGAAAAACTGCGTTGCTCAAGGGCGCTTTTAAGGATCCCAAAGAGGAAACCTCCGGAAGCTGAGGCTCTGGTAAGGGCATCTTAAAGGCCGAGCGGACCATGTCTGTCAAATACTGTATCCATAAACTCTCCGCTTGGGAGGCTGAAAATGGTTCCTCTACAGTAGATTCCTCAATGTCTGAACCCTCTAGGTTCTGGTCCAATTGATCCTCCTGATCTTCTAACTCCTCCGGGGAAAGAACCTCATTATCCGAGGATACACCCTTAGGCGAAGGGGATCTAGTCCGCTTCTTGCCTGGCATAGATCTGGTGATCATAGCTGCCAATCTTTCCTCTAGCCCTCCTAGGGAGACGGCTAGCATCTCCTCTGTGATAAACACAGGGTTGGGTGGATCTGGGCCAGCCTCAGCACCAGACCCCCCTACTGGCTCACCCAAGGCACCCACCACTGCTTGGTTGACAGGTGGGGAGAGTACCGGCATAGCTTGACTCGTATCCTCAGAATCCGAGGGGGAACCCTTTGGTTTTTTGACCCCTTTTGCCCCTTTTGATCCCGAGCCTTTGGGAGCCATGGTACAATACCGAGGTACCCCCGTATACAACAACTAACTGTTGTAATCAGGAGATAATATATGTGGTTTAAGGAACAACAGTACTACTGATGACCAAAAACCTGGTGGGGAATCCAGTCAGTGCTTTTTTTTTTTTTTTCAAAAGAAAAGTTTTTTTTTTTTTTTTTTTTCAATTACTATATATATATATTCTCTTTTTTTTTTTTTTTTTTTTTAAAGCACACTGTCCCCCACAAAAGAATTTGCTAGTATCCACCTGCTGCCATAAGGATTTTTTAGGCTGGACAAAATTAAGCTAGTTCTGAATTCCAGAACTGCAATACTCGCTTGCGCCACCGGGTGTCACTGTTCTCAGCCGCAGCGCTGCCGCTCTGTGTCCTCCTTGTTCCAGGCTCAGACTGAATGAGCTGTACATCACAGAGGAAGGGACGCCCCTTCCTCCTATGAACCTGACGCCCCGCCCCCCCCCCCTCCGAAATGGCACGAAATTTTGTTATTTCTCATGCACGCGCCCGCGCGCGCGCCCGCTATCGGGGGGGGGGGCCATCTGGAAGACACCAGGAGTCCTGCTTTGCAGGATACATGCCACAGCGCAGAGGAGCCTTAAAGCATCCCTTTACCGGACACAGAGCGGGCTAGGGGAATTCCCCTCCCTTCAGCTGCCTGCGGCCTGACACCCAGCCAGGTAGGAACTCTTGGTAGGTTAAGACCTAAGTTCTGGGAAAGGTATAGGCCCACAGCCCCCTTTACCCACCTAGCGCGCAGCCAGATGGTTACCTGCAAACAGACCAGGGAATCCAATATTTGGGGGGTAAAATATCCAGACCATCCTGTCTTTCTTAGACATAGTGGCCCCAACTGCCAATGCCAGAGCATACACAGGCTAACCTCCCCATAGATCCCTGGAGGGCCCGCTGTCGAACCAAGTCCCGCAGGCCCCCCCTCTTACCTGCTCCATGCCGCAGGACCTTGCACAGCAAGCGGTCCAATCTTCACCCATCTCCGTGGGTAGCGTAGTAGACCTTCAGGCTCTGGGATCCTGGAAGGAACCCACTGTCCTGGACCTATACAGCACCCTGGCAAACAGGTTACTTTAGGCACTTTAACAAAAAAGGCTCTAAGTCCTGGGCCCAGGGTCCAGCTCTCTAAAGAGAGAAGCGTTATAGGCAAAACCCCCGGCTTGGGGGCCCGGGTACAGTCCACTTTGGCACTGAGGCACTTTGGACAGATCCGGTTAGCCTGCCTTGATCCCAAGGATGTGGAGGCAAAGCTATTCCGTGACCAACACCTAAGACACTGGCGAAAAAACTGAGGTACTCCTCCTATGGGAGGGGGTTATATAGGGAGGGGACTTCCTGTTTGAGATTGCCAGTGTCCATCACCTGAAGGTACTCCATATAACCCACATAGTAATGAATATGCCGCTCTGTGTCCCGTGATGTACGATAAAGAAAACAACCCCACACCACAATCCCCTCCTCCACCAAATGATTTGGACCAGTGCACAAAGCAAGTTCCATAAAGACACGGATACTTTTGGTAATTCAGGGCTGGATTCACAAAGAGTTACGCCGGCGTATCAGTGGATACGCCGACGTAACTCGCAATCTAAGCCGTCGTATGTTTAAGTGTATGCTCAAACTGAGATACACTTAAACCTAGCTAAGATACGACGGCCTGCGCCGTCGTATCCTAGGGTGAAATTTTTCCGCTGGCCGCTAGGCGGCGCTTCCGTTGATTTGGGCGTAGAATATGTAAATGACTAGATACGCCAATTCACGAAAGTACGCTTACTCGTCGCAGTAAAGATACGCCATTTCCGTAAGAGGTACGCTGCGTAAAGATAAAGCTACCCCCTAGGTGGCGTAGCCATTGTTAAGTATGGCCGTCGTTCCCGCGTCGTTTGAAAATTTTACGTTGTTTGCGTAAGTCGTCCGTGAATGGGGCTGGACGTAATATACTTTCACGTCAAAACCAATACGTCCTTGCGGCGTACTTTGGAGCAATGCACACTGGGATATGTACACGGACGGCGCATGCGCCGTTCGTAAAAAACGTCAATCACGTCGGGGTAACCAATCATTAACATAAAACACGCCCCCCTCATCCTCATTTGAATTAGGCGCGCTTACGCCGGCCCCATTTACGCTACGCCGCCTTAAGTTAGGAGGCAAGTGCTTTGTGAATACAGCACTTGCCTCTCTAACTTACGGCGGCGTAACGTAAATACGATACGCTACGCCGACATAAAAATGCGCGGATCTACGTGAATCCAGCCCTTAGTGTATAAGCTTTGGGCACCAAGGCTTTGAGTGGGGTATCCCTTTTTTTACACCTCCTAAAGACCCCCCAAAGCTAAAGGCCATGCAGGCTGGTCTCATCATCACAGGAGGCCACAAGCTTCCTGCACCTTTGCAACAAGGATTCCATTGGATGAACTAGATGGACTTTTTTCAACCTGATTAACTCTCAGTGGCGGCTGGTGTTTTTTTTTTTTGGGGGGGATGCCAAACAATCCACCTGACCCTACCCCCCCTTCCGGTCGGTAGGGTCGCGGATGGCAGGTCACAGGTGACACCCCCCGGTCAGTGAGTCAGTCGGGGGCCCCACACTTACCCCATCTCGTGGGCAGCGGCGGCTTCTCTCAGGGCTGCTTCTTCTACCTCCTCTCCTCCGTACGCTGTGCGTCTCCTGCCGGCCAATCCCATCAGATCTCCTTTCGGCCAATCAGGTGACGGGTCTCAGGACCCACTTCCTGATTGGTCAGGAGGAGATTCAGTGTTACAATAGTGAACATTCATTCGCTATTGTAACACAACTGAGTGGGCTCGGAGCGCAGTGCTCTGTTTCCACCGAGACCACCCTTTTTTTAAACCTATTAGACCCTCTGGCTCTAATGGCGTGCTTCATAAAAAGAAAAAGAAAACCCCATTGGAATCCATGCACTTGGCGCCCTGTATGTAGATCAGGGGAGACAGATGCATGGATAGGGGGAGGTGGCGCTTGTGCGCCCCTAGTGGATGGGCTGCCACTGCTAACTATATAACCAGTCCACATGCCTGGGGAAATTGGACTTGCAGAGTTAGGAAGGAGCAACTATGTTTTTTTATTCATTAACTGAAAAAATAGAAACGCGCCAAATACAGTGGCACCTTGGTTTAAAAGTAACTTGGTTTGAGAGTGTTTTGATTTGCGAGCAACTTTTTTTTTAAATTCTGACTGGGTTTGCAAGTGTTGACTCGCAAGACGAGCAGAATTCAAGCTAAATAGGCCTGCAGTACCTCATTTAGCCTGAGGTACGGGGGCGCAGAAGCCGAGCAAAGCCGAAAATAGGCCTGCAGTACCTCATTTGGCCTGAGATACGGGGGCGCAGAAGCCGAGCAAAGCCGAAAATAGGCCTGCAGTACCTCATTTGGCCTGAGGTACGGGGGAGCAGAAGCCGAGCAGAGCCGAAAATAGGCCTGCAGTACCTCAATTGGCCTGAGGTACGGGGGAGCAGAAGCCGAGCAGAGCCGAAAATAGGCCTGCAGTACCTCATTTGGCCTGAGGTACAGGGGCGCAGGAAACAAGCCAAATAGCTGGATTCAGAGAGACCAGCTTAATGTTGAGGCAGCGTAGCGTATCGCATATACGCTACGCCGCCGTAAGTCAGAGAGGCAAGTGCTGTATTCACAAAGCACTTGCCTCCTAAGTTACGGCGGCGTAGCGTAAATGGGCCGGCCTAAGCGTGCCTAATTCAAATGTGGAACAGGGGGGCGTGTTTTATGTAAATGACTAGTGACCCGACGTGATTGACGTTTTTAACGAACGGCACATGCGCCGTTCGCGGCCATATCCCATTGTGCATTGCTCCAAAGTACGCCGCAAGGACATATTGGTTTCGACGTGAACGTAAATTACGTCCAGCCCCATTCACGGACGACTTACGCAAACAACGTAAAAATTTAAAAGTTTTACGCGGGAACGACGGCCATACTTAACATTGGCTAGGCCAGCTATTTGTTCGACTAACTTTACGCCGGCGTATCTAGCTCATTTGCATATTCTACACCGAACTCAACGGAAGCGCCACCTAGCGGCCAGCGTAAATATGCACCCTAAGATACGACGGCTTAGGAGACTTACGCCGCTCGTATCTTAGCCTAATTTAAGCGTATCTGGTTTCCAGAATACGCTTAAATTTACGACGGCGTAGATTCAGAGTTACGACGGCGTATCTACTGATACGCCGTCGTAACTGTATCCGAATCTAGCTAAAAGTGTCCTCGGGCCTTTTCGGACGTTTTCGTCACTCTCTGGCGCCCCCCACCCCCACCTCTGGCCACATTTGGTACTGCATCCCATTGAAGTCAATGCAGAACAAATTATTTTTGTTTCCATTGACTTCTATGGGAAAATTCGCTTTGATATGCGAGTACTTTGGATTACGAGCATTCTCCTGGAACGGATTATACTCGTAATCCAAGGTTCCACTGTAATTCAGATTTAAAAAAAAAAAAACATTGAACTAAAGGCTGTAATGTAACAAAATAGGTAAAAAGCCAAGGGGGGGAATACTTTTGCAAGGCACTGTAGATAAGGGTGTATTTACATTTGTTTTATGGATAAGGCTTCCATACTGTACAGGCTGATCTCTCCATGTGTGCTTCCAGTGGCCATGAGAAAACACCTTTCCAGCTTTACAGCATCAAAACAACGGCTTGTTCTTCTCAGTGACACAATCTGTAGGTAGATTATGATAAAAGTTAGATAAATTACAATATTATGACTTTGGGTATCACACATCAATTGTGTTCATAAGGATCCAATCACAATAGCATAATGCATACTGTATATTTTTTTAACCAATCGTTATTTGCCTTTTTTACATTGTTACATAGTAGGTGAGGTTGAATAAAGGCAATAGTAAATCCAGGGCCGCCATCAGGGGGGTACAGGCAGTACACCTGTAAGGGGCCCCGAGGTCCCCAGGGGCCTGGAAGGCACCCCCCCTTTTTTTTTATATATTTTTTTTTATAAAAAAAAAAATAATTAAATATATTTTTAATTAAAGGGACATTTTTTTTTTCAGAGGTCCGGAGGTCCCCAGGGGCCCGGATGACAACCCCCCTTTTTGTTCATATTTTTTTTATATATATAATATTATTTATTATTAAAGGTCCCAGAGGTCCCCAGGGCAAAAAAAGTAAAAATTAATTAAAAAAAAAAAATTATATTATTTTATTTCTTTTTTTTTTATATATATTTTTATTAAAGGGCTCAGAGGTTCCCAGGGCAAACACCCCTTTTTTTTGTATATAAAAGTTTATTTTTTTTATTTTTGATTATATATTTTTATTTATTTATTTAGTTTATTAAAGGGCCCAGAGGTCCCCAGGGCCCTGGATGGTAACCCCCCTCCCTTTTTTTTTTATAAATGTTTTTTTTTTATATATATATATATATATATATTTTATTTATTTTTTATTAAAGGGCCCAGAGGTTTCTTTTTTTTTTTTATTAAAGGGCCCAGAGGTCCCGGATGGCAACCCCCCTTTTTTTGTCATTTCTTTTCATTAAAAAAAAAATGATTAAAGGGCAAAGAGGTCCCGGATGGCAACCTCCCTTTTCATAAAAAAAAAAATTAAAGGGCCCAGAGGCCCCCAGGACCCCAGATGGCAACCCCCATTTAAAAAAAAATATATATATATTTTTTTATATATATATTTTTTTTTTTTTTTTTTTATTAAAGGACCCAGAGGTCCCCAGGGCCCCTGATGGCTACCCCCCTTTTTTTATATATATTTCTCTTTATTTCTCCTGTTTTTTTTTTTGTAAAGGCCCCCTCGCTTCTCAATTAGCGGCAGCCCCCCCGCTTCTCACTTTCAGGCGGCAGCACACACCCCCCCCCCCCCCCGTTCTCTGCCTGAAGCTGTGTAAGGGGCCCCATAATTCCTGATGGCGGCCCTGAATAAATCCAGTTCACCCTGTGTAGGCGTACGTGTGTCAGTGTCTATAATTATTTCCCATATCCCTGTATGTTGTGCTCAAGGGGACACTGGCAGGAAATGACACTGGCAGGGAAGGGGGTTGAACACTAGGGGGCGATCAAGGGGTTAAGTGTGTCCTCGGGAGTGTGCTCGCGGGAACTCGATGTTCGCTGGCAGGCCCGCGATTGTGGTGTGGAGAGGCAGAACGGGAAGATGCCTTGTGATCCCGGGGCCACTGGTTGGGCACCCCTGATCTAAAGGTTCTTTCTTTTCATCACATTTTTTTCACTGTGTTTTCTTTTTCATGTTTGCATGTTGATTTCCATGCATTCTCCTATAGGGACCAGAGCAACTCTCGCTATACTGGGGTCCTGGTCCAGCCATGTCTTTCACCCACACTCTATTTCCCTTTCTATAGCCACAGTGTCATAATCTTTATGACAGTACAAATGGGCACTGATGATGAGGTAATTATATACAGCGCTGATGGGCACTGATAGGCGGCACTTATATGCAGCGCTGATGGGCACTAATGGGCACTCATAGATCGGCACTAATGAGCACTCATAGGTGGCACTGATGGCACTGATAGGTGGCACTGATGGGCACTGATGGGTGGCACTTATATACAGCGCTGATGGGCACAGATAGGCAGCACTTATATGAAGCGCTAATGGGCACTCATAGGTCGACACTAATGAACACTCAAAGGTGGCACTGATAGGTGGCACTGATGGGTGGCACTTATATGCAGCGCTGATGGGCACTGATGAGGAGGCATTTATATACAGCACTAATGGGCACTGATAGGCGGCACTAATATGCAGCGCTGATGGGCACTAATAGGTGGCACTGATGGGCACTCATAGGTCGGCACTAGTGAGCACTCATAGGTGGCATGGATGGGCACTGATAGGTGGCACCGATGGGCACTCATAGGTCGGCACTAATGAACACTCATAGGTGGCACTGATGGCCACTCATAGGTCGGTACTAATGAACACTCATAGGTTGCACTGATAGGTGCCACTGGTGGGCACTTATAGGTGGCACTGATAGATGACACTGATAGGCAGCACTGATCAAAAGGCACTGACAATCAGCACTGATGGGCACAGTGTGCCATCCTAATGGGCACTGATTTGCACTGATTGGCACCCCTGGTGGTCAAAAGTGGGCATCCCTGGTGGTCTGAAGTGGGCATCCCTGGTGGGTCTGCGCTGATAATCAATGCACTCTCAGGAGAGCAGCCGGTCGGCTCGCCTCGACTCGCACCTGTCAGTGCTGGTAGAGGAAAAGCCGACAATTTCACTGTGATCAGCTGTGATTGGGCACAGCTGATCACGTGGTAAAGAGCCTACGTCATAGGCTTTTTACCGGGATCAGAGATGCAGTGTGTTATGTCAAGACACCACACCACCGATCGCTGCACTGCGCGCCCCTAGCGGCTTACCCTGCTGGGTGACATATGACGTCCAGTCAGGATAATACAAGCATTATCGCCCGCCCGCTATATGGCGGGCGGGCGAGCGGGCAGTGGTTAACCCTTCACAAATATACACTATATCATATACAGCTTTGCAAATAATGCAGATGGATTTTCTGATATGCAAAGGATTTACCTCCCTTATCTGACCCGGGCAAGTATTGGTACACATTTCTTCAATGTAAAGAAAGACCCTTTGCCCGTATTTCATCTCCAAGGAAAATAGACTGACGTGTATACCTGCTCTTCAGGTCCATCAGGTGGCATTACATTCTCGTCCAATCGCATGTCCAGCATCGATTGTAATGTTGTATGCCATACATCCGTGTCCTGGCCAAATTCAGTAGCTACAAACAACTCAGGATCATCTTCTTTACCCTTTCAGAGATGAAAATGGATAATAGTAATTCTAAATGTGCAAATATTACAGTTTTAAATTAGTAAAAGTTTCAAATTTTTTCAAACCAAAGCCAATTTAATAGCTTTTGAAAAGTTTTGCTTGGATTCTGAAAGATAGTACGTGTACATTTATTGATATTGAATAGGGTTGTCCCGATACCACTTTTTTGAGACAAGTACTCGCCGATACCGAATATCGATACTTTTTTTTAATGTCACGTGACAGTGGCGTTATTTTTTTTTATAGTGATATATTTATATATATATTTTAGGGGGGGGGGGGTACTGGATTGTCAGTGTGTTTTTTTATTTTTTATTATTATTTACATTTTATTTTTTAAATTATTTATTGCAATTTTTATTTCTTTTTTTAAATCAGCCCTGTTGAGGGGGTTTGGTGAATTATCAGGGGGTCTCAACAGACCTCTGACATCTCCCCTCTGAGACAGGGAAAGGGACTAGGGACACAGATTCCCCAGTCCCTTTCTCAGCAGCCTCAGCTGCGCTGAAAATGAATGGACAGAAGACAGCTGCTTCTCTTCATTCATAAACTGAAACATTGTAATCACAGTTTACGATGTTTCAGTTATGTGAATGGACAGAGTCAGTAATCACTGACTCTGTCCATTCGGAACAGTAAGGAGCCGGATTTACCGGCTCCTACCTCCGCTCTCCATCCGGACAGTTCCAGGGGGTGGAGGAGGAGTACGGAGGGAGAGAGAAACACAGAGGGGGACACAGGGGAGAAGGAAACACCGAGGGGGACTCGGAGGGAGAAGGAAACACAGAGGGGGACACGGAGGGAGAAGGAAACACTGAGGGGGACACGGAGGGAGAAGGAAACACCGAGGGGGACACGGAGGGAGAAGGAAACACAGAGGGGGACACGGAGGGAGAAGGAAACACAGAGGGGGACACGGAGGGAGAAGGAAACACCGAGGGGGACACGGAGGAAGAAGGAAACACTGAGGGGGACATGGAGGGAGAAGGAAACACAGAGGGGGACACGGAGGGAGAAGGAAACACCGAGGGGGACACGGAGGAAGAAGGAAACACCGAGGGGGACACGGAGGGAAAAGGAAACACCGATGGGGACACGGAGGGAGAAGGAAACACCGAGGGGGACACGGAGGGAGAAGGAAACACAGAGGGGGACACGGAGGGAGAAGGAAACACCGAGGGGGACACGGAGGAAGAAGGAAACACTGAGGGGGACACAGAGGAGAAGGAAACACCGAGGGGGACACGGAGGGAGAAGGAAACACTGAGGGGGACACGGAGGGAAAAGGAAACACCGATGGGGACACGGAGGGAGAAGGAAACACCGAGGGGGACACGGAGGGAGAAGGAAACACAGAGGGGGACACGGAGGGAGAAGGAAACACAGAGGGGGACACGGAGGGAGAAGGAAACACCGAGGGGGACACGGAGGGAGAAGGAAACACTGAGGGGGACATGGAGGGAGAAGGAAACACAGAGGGGGACACGGAGGGAGAAGGAAACACCGAGGGGGACACGGAGGAAGAAGGAAACACTGAGGGGGACACAGAGGAGAAGGAAACACCGAGGGGGACACGGAGGGAGAAGGAAACACTGAGGGGGACACGGAGGGAAAAGGAAACACCGATGGGGACACGGAGGGAGAAGGAAACACCGAGGGGGACACGGAGGGAGAAGGAAACACAGAGGGGGACACGGAGGGAGAAGGAAACACAGAGGGGGACACGGAGGGAGAAGGAAACACCGAGGGGGACACGGAGGGAGAAGGAAACACTGAGGGGGACACGGAGGGAGAAGGAAACACAGAGGGGGACACGGAGGGAGAAGGAAACACAGAGGGGGACACGGAGGGAGAAGGAAACACCGAGGGGGACACGGAGGGAGAAGGAAACACCGAGGGGGACACGGAGGGAGAAGGAAACACAGAGGGGGACACGGAGGGAGAAGGAAACACTGAGGGGGACATGGAGGGAGAAGGAAACACCGAGGGGACACGGAGGAAGAAGGAAACACAGAGGGGGACACGGAGGGAGAAGGAAACACAGAGGGGGACACGGAGGGAGAAGGAAACACCGAGGGGGACACGGAGGGAGAAGGAAACACAGAGGGGGACACAGAGGGAGAAGGAAAAACTGAGGGGGACACGGAGGGAGGGAGACTGCAGATAAACAGAGTGGGACTGGAGGAGGACACGGGACAGTCAGCAGTGATCGTGTGTGGGGGAGTTACAAGCACCGATCACCGCTGATTTTAAAGCAGCTGAAAGCCGCAGGGGGAGGGGTGAAGAGAGAAGCGGAGAAATTACTTTTAAATCTATACAGCGGTGATCGGTGCTTGTAACTTCCCCACGCACTGATCACCGCTGACTGTACAAGTATCGGGTGAAGCATCGGGAGCATTTGCTCGAGTACAAGTACTCGGGCAAATGCTTGGTATCGGTCCCGATACCGATACTAGTATTGGTATCGGGACAACCCTAATATTGAAGCCATGTTTTTTAACCACAGAGTGCAAACGCTGTACTCTGGCGCCCCCCACCTCTGGCTACATGCGGTATTGCATGCCATAGAAGTCAATGCGGAACGAATTATCTTTGCATCCATTGACTTCTATGGGGAAACTTGCTTTGATATGCGAGTGCTTTAGATTACAAGCATTCTCCTGTAACAGATTTTACTCATAATCCGGGGTTCCACTGTATTTGTATGTAGCACTACCCCCGTAGGAGCTGCTGGATTAGATTCGGGCCTTGCACGTTACCTCAACATTCATTGTCTAGGGGAGGAAAGTCTGTAAAGAACTCCAATGTCCACACAAGTTGTAAGACCTTTAGCAGTTAAGTTTGATTTTTTTCTCATGACTTGCAGTAAAGTAGAAGGATGGAGGAGCAGGGGAAGGTTCAGGCGCATAGTACAGATCACTGGGGAGAACTTCCAAGTTCCAAAAAAGTCACCCACCACTTCCTCTTGAGTGGGTATTGATCACCCAGATAGGTCCCTCTCACCTGGCCCAGCAGCCAGGATGAAGCATGAACAATGATCAGTCTCTGCCACAGACTGGTTGCAAGCAAAAGTGAACGATTCCGGAATCCTCTGCCACAGGATTTGGTACCCGGATATCCAGCCTTACAGTATTAAAGCCTTTAAGCCAACCCTGCACACTATAAGGTTTTCGTAGACTACGGTGCATCCTCCAATGAGGTTACCAGGCCTCTCCCAAAGTACCAGCCTTCCGCTCGTTCCCTCCCAGGACAGATCCTCCCCTGGGTTCCTCCATTGAGCGGCTTCCTCCCGCAGGACAGACAGCACAGGATCACCTTCAAAGCGTAGGCCCCAGTTAGGACGACTGGGCTTACCTGACAGGAACGCAGCCTCGGGTCAACATGGCCCAGAGACCAAAAATCATGCAGCACATACCTCGCGCCAGGAAGGCCACGAGGCAAAAAAAGGGACCCCAAAATATTGCGTTTGCCCCTTAAGTATCCTTCCATAGCATGCCCATCTTCAATGGAAACAAAGATAATTAGTTCCGCATTGACTTCTATGGCATACAATACAGCATGTGGCCAGTGGGAGACCACTCCCACTGGGCTGTTCCCGGAGAAAGACACCCAATACACCCTGACCTGCTTGAGTTCCAACATTGGCCTATGGTGACAACGCCACTCATAGGCAAACAAAGGGAAATAACTCCAAGCACAGCCAAAGACGGAACATAGGCTGATTTAGCCTTAATTAACAAAGTCTGAGCTAATTATCAGCTCAGACACCCACTAAATGTAACATAGCGCCTGGTCATCAGGTGCAGGGCGCTACATGTAGTTTAATGTAGGTCAGTGGCGGCCCGTCCATAGGGGGCGCCCGGGCGCCGCCCCCCTCCCCCAGTCAGTAATAAAAAAAAAAAAATGTTATTTAAACATGTCCCTTTAAGGGAAAAAAATGCAAAAAAAGGTCCCTATGTGCACTATGTCCGGGGCGCCGGGCATAATGCAGTATGGGTAGCGCCACGTCTGTGCAATCACGGCATTGCAGACGTGGCGCTACATTGGAAGCAAAAAAATGCCTTTGTGGCGCGCTCCACCGCGCCACTTGCTTCTGGCGCGATGGACTGTATTGTTATGGCTGGGCGGGTGCACACACTTTCTGTGTGCACCCACCCGTCTCTATGCTAGTTCCGACGTCACTGGAAGAACAGGAAGTGACGTCGGGACTCTCAGCTCAATGCGCCCGGAACAGTGGAACAGGTAAGCTGAGTTATGCAGCTCAACATGCCTTACATTCCTCTCTCTGCAGTGCATTGTATACGGCGGCGGCACAACAACGGACCCCCGCTTATTGAAAGTTTATGTATTCTAAATGTTCGGCGAATAAAGCGGACCGGCCCCCCCTCCCCCCACTTATTCAAGTTGTTTGTATATGTAATATTCTACAGAAATATCAGCCGGAACGCTTTTTTTTTATATTTAATCGGCGGAAATAGGGGCCAACCATTCCCCCCCACCCGCTTATTCACGCTTATTTTTTTTTTTATTTAATCGGCGGAAAAAGTTTTTTTTTTTCCTACTTAACATTATTACATTAACCCCCCTCCGCTTATTGGCGGAAATAGCGGCGAACACAAACCCCCCCCGCTTATTATGAAATGTCTTTAATACGTAAGAATTACTGCACAAATAGCGGGCATCAACTCCCCCCAGTTATTAAAAAAAACTTTTTTTTATACTTCATTTGTGACAAAAATAGCGTCCGTCAACACCCCTCCGCTTACCCACTGATGAACATTTCTTTTATATGTTAAAAATGTATTACAGCACAAATAGCGGGGGATCAACACTACCCCACCAGACCACTCCCCGCCCCCCCCCCCCCCAGTTAATAAAAAAAATAAACTTAATGTGCGGAAAAATATCATCCGTCAACACCAACCCCACCCCCCCCCCCCCGGTTATTAAAAACAATTGCAAATTGTCCTGCGACTTGGGACTGGAAAGTTGCAGGATAAGTCTGACCCGTTGAGAACCGTTCATATCTGTGCAACTTCAAGTCACAGCGACTTCGAAGTAGTCCCTGCATTACTTTTGTCCCACTTTAATGTGACTTGAGGTCCATAGACCTCCAGAATACACAGGCATTGCTTCAAGTCGCTGCAAAATCGCATCAAAATTGTGGCACAATCTTGCGACTTTCAGGCTAACACAGTCTGAAAGTTGCACAATTCTGCCGCAATTTTGATGCGACTTAAAGCAATGCCTGTGTATTCTGGAGGTCTATGGACCTCAAGTTGCATCAAAGTGGGACCAAAGTAGTGCAGGGACTACTTTGAAGTCGCTGTAATCTTGTGCAGTATGTCTGCAGTCTCTGGTAATCTCGTGCAGTATGTCCGCAGTCTCTGGTCATCTCGTGCAGTATGTCTGCAGTCTCTGGTCATCTCGTGCAGTATGTCCGCAGTCTCTGGTCATCTCTTGCAGTATGTCCGCAGTCTCTGGTAATCTTGTGCAGTATGTCCGCAGTCTCTGGTCATCTCGTGCAGTATGTCTGCAGTCTCTGGTCATCTCGTGCAGTATGTCTGCAGTCTCTGGTCATCTCGTGCAGTATGTCCGCAGTCTCTGGTCATCTCTTGCAGTATGTCCGCAGTCTCTGGTAATCTTGTGCAGTATGTCCGCAGTCTCTGTAATCTTGTGCAGTATGTTCGCAGTCTCTGGTAATCTTGTGCAGTATGTCCGCAGTCTCTGGTAATCTTGTGCAGTATGTCCGCAGTATCTGGTAATCTCGTGTCCCCATTTAGAGTCCTTCATTACTAACAGTGTAATTTTTAGTTTGTTTGTGCCGATCTGTAAGGTAACCTTTTTCCACTTAACCAGTTCCAGACCGGCTCATGCAGTCGAACCTTGGTGTAAGAGTAACTTGGTTTGAGAGTGTTTTGATTTGCGAGCAACTTTTTTTTTTAATTCTGACTGGGTTTGCGAGTGTTGACTCGCAAGACGAGTAGAATTCAAGCTAAATAGGCCTTCAGTACCTCATTTGGCCTGAGGTACGGGGGCACAGGAGCCGAGAAAAGCCGAACATTGGCCTGCAGTACCTCATTTGGCCTGAGGTACGGGGGTGCAGGAGCGGAGAAAAGCCGAACATTGGCTTGCAGTACCTCATTTGGCCTGAGGTACGGGGGCACAGGAGCCGAGAAAAGCAGAACATTGGCCTGCAGTACCTCATTTGGCCTGAGGTACGGGGGCACAGGAGCTGAGAAAAGCCAAACATTGGCAGGAGCTGAGAAAAGCAGAACATTGGCTTGCAGTACCTCATTTGGCCTGAGGTACGGGGGCACAGGAGCTGAGAAAAGCTGAACATTGGCCTGCAGTACCTCATTTGGCCTGAGGTACAGGGGCACAGGAGCCGAGAAAAGCAGAACATTGGCTTGCAGTACCTCATTTGGCCTGAGGTACGGGGGCACAGGAGCTGAGAAAAGCCAAACATTGGCCTGCAGTACCTCATTTGGCCTGAGGTACGGGGGCGCAGGAAACGAGCCAAAGTGTCCTTGGGCCTTTTCGGCCGTTTTCTACGCTCTCTGGCACCCCCCCACCTCTGGCCACATGCGGTATTGCATCCCATTGAAGTCAATACAGAACAAATTATTTTTGTTTCTATTGACTTCAATGGGAAAACACGCTTTGATATGCGAGTACTTTGGATTACGAGCATTCTCCTGGAACAGATTATGCTCGTAATCCGAGGTTCAACAGTACTGCGGCAGAATGGCTATCCTGGGGCGAAATCCCGTATATATACGGCTTTGGCCAGGAGTGCCACCAGAGGGCGTGCGCGCACCAACGGTTTAGAAACCCCTGGCTCAGATGATTTTTCATTTATATTTTTTATATTACAAGAGAATTCATGAAGAAAAGTTGAATTTTTTTCTGACTGAACTGAACATGGCTCTTTATCCATGCAAACATACATGAGCATCTTACCAAACTGATAACATTAAACTAGTAGGACAGTTTAAAAAATAAAAATGTTGAAAAACCTGAATTATTTTTATATTCCCACTTTTGTCCAAGGCAATAATAATATGTTGGTTGTCATGACTTATTTTGTAGCTTAGCTGACAGATGCCTCGCTCTTCATCCTTATTTCCTTCTTTGTTTGGCTTCAGGACTTTAACTTGACTGCCATTTTCAAACTTCCAAATTTTAACTGAACCTAAAAGAAAAATGTAACGTTTAATTTTCATGTCAACTACAAACTACCGTATTTTCCAGCGTATAAGACGACTTTTTGCATCTAAAATCATGCCCCAAAAGTCGGGGGTCGTCTTATACGCCGGGTACCTGTCTGTCAGACGGCGGCCATCCATTATTCAAAAGCCGCGCCTCCTCCTCAGACTGTTCCGTGATAGGCGGAACACTAATTTTCCCAGCAGAGCCTCTGTTCAGTGTTCCATCTATCACGGATGCCTTCTCATTCACGGCCTCGGACGAGAGGACATCCGTGATAGACGGAACACTGAACAGAGGCTCTGCTGGGAAAATTAGTGTTCCGCCCTTTACGGAACAGCCTGAGGAGGAGGCGCGGCTTTTGAATAATGGACGCCCGCAGCCTGAGAAACTCTGCAAACAGGAGAAGGTAGGAAGATTGTCGAGGCAGGCATACTGGCACAGTGAGGCAGGCATACTGGCACAGTGAGGCAGGCATAATGGCACAGTGAGGCAGGCATAATGGCACAGTGAGGCAGGCATACTGGCACAGTGAGGCAGGCATAATGGCACAGTGAGGCAGGCATAATGGCACAGTGAGGCAGGCATACTGGCACAGTGAGGCAGGCATACTGGCACAGTGAGGCAGGCATACTGGCACAGTGAGGCAGGCATAATGGCACAGTGAGGCAGGCATACTGGCACAGTGAGGCAGGCATACTGGCACGGTAAGGCAGGCATAATGGGATAGTGAGGCAGGCATACTGGCACAGTGAGGCAGGCATAATGGCATAGTGAGGCATGTATAATGGCACAGTGAGGCATGTATAATGGCACAGTGAGGCATGTATAATGGCACAGTGAGGGGTCATCTTATACAGTGAGTATATCCCAAAACCAGCATTTTAGCTGGAAAATTAGGGGGTCGTCTTATACGCCGGCAAATACGGTAGGCAATATATTTTCTAGAAAGTTACCAAAACTGGACCAAGGGCCAGGCACACATTTTCATGCCAAAACTAATGCATTAAGCTCCTGAGGTCCACCTCCCTCTCATAGCAGAAAAACCCATGGGTTTTCACTTTACTCTCTGGGAAACCCACATGACTGCTGGATTAATAACTCCAATTGCAGGGAGAAAGGCATCCTCAGCTTCCTCTTTCTTAGGGATGAGCTTTATGTTCGACTTCGGCGAACAGCGAACAATTTGGGGTGTTTCGTGGCAAATTTGAAAAGCCGCGGAACACCCTTTTGAAAGTCTATGGGAGAAATCAAAAGTGCTAATTTTAAAGGTTAATATGCAAGTTATTGTCCTAAAATGTGTTTTGGGACCCGGGTCCTGCCCCAGGGGACATGTATCAATGCAAACATTTTTAAAAACTGCCTTTTTCGGGAGCAGTGATTTTAATAATGCTTACAGTGAAACAAAAGTGAAATATTTCTTTAAATTTCATACCTGGGGGTGTCTATAGTATACCTGTAAAGTAGCACATGTTTCCCATGTTTAGAACTGTCCCTGCACAAAATGTAATTTCTGAAGGAAAAAAAGTAATTTAAAACTATCCGTGGCTATTGATGAATATTCAGGTCCCGGCAATACAGATGAAAGTCATTAAAAAAAACGGCAGGGGTGCCCCCCAAAAAACAGCAGGGGTGCCCCCCAAATTCCATATTCGGCCCTTCAGGTCTGGTATGAATATTAAGGGGAACTCTGCGCAAATTTTTTTTAAATAGCGTGGGGTACCCCCCAAAAATCCATACCAGACCCTTCAGGTCTGGTATGGATTTTAGGGGAACCCCGCACCTAAATTAAAAAAAATGGTGTGGGGTTCCCCCCAAAAATCCATACCAGACCCTGAACCAAGAAAAAAAAGCGTGGGGGTTCCCCCCAATTTCCATATCCGGCCCTTCAGGTCTGGTATGGATTTTAGGGGAACCCCGCACCTAAATAAAAAAAAATGGCGTGGGGTTCCCCCCAAAAATCCATACCAGACCCTTATCTGAGCACGCAACCTGGCAGGCTGCAGGAAAAGAGAGCACCCCCTCCTCCTGAACCGTACCAGACCACTGCGCCTGAAAGAATGGCAGTTTTTAAAACTCTTTTTGCATTGATAGATGTCCCCTGGGGCAGGACCCGGGTCCCAAAAAACACCTTTTATGACAATAACTTGCACATTAACCTTTAAAATTAGCACTTTTGATTTTTCATGTTCGTGTCCCATTTTAACAGTGTCTGCGTGTTCGAACACATTTTTTGCCTGTTCGCATGTTCTGGTGCGAACCAAACCGGGGGGGGGGGGGGGGTGGGAGTTCGGCTCATCCCTACTTTTTCTGTGTTATTGTCAGGAAAGGAGAATATGCCGGGAGGTTCCTGTGTTGGTTCTTATTCCTTCTTTGAGATTCATCTTTATTGTCTGACAGCAGTGGCGGCCCGCCCATAGGGGGTGCCCGGGCGCCGCCCCCCCCCCCCCCCCCCTCCTGTAGGCACAAAAAAATAATTTGTTCAATGGCCCCTTTAAAACTTTAAGAAGAAAAAAATTCCTTTAATAAAATAACATAAGATTGAGCGCCGGCCACCATTGCCCTATGAAGCGCCACGTCAATGCAATCTTTAGATTGCAGACATGGCGCTTCATTTGCGGGCTTTTATCCTGCCTTATGGATGCATTGCAAAGCGCTGAATAGCTTCCTATGGGCGCCGGGAGCACTAATAGTATTACTAGTGTTACTTTCGGCCGGGAGAACCGGAAGTGACGTCACGCGGCTGGCAGCTCAGTACACTGCCCGAGCGGAGCTGCAGTGCAAAGGTAAGTCGATCTGCCGATGGATGCCTCGTTTCATTGAATGACATTACAATATGGATTGGAATTCAGATCGCCCCCCCCCAAAGTCATCAGCGGTGCACTGCCTGATCCCATTCCCCACCCACCCACCTCAGAGCCTGTTATTGTAGTTAGACTGCTGGGACTTGTAGTTCTCTCTATCTTCTCCTGGGGCTCATGGAGAAGATGGAGATTGGAGAACTACAAGTCCCAGCAGGTTATACATACAATAAGGCTCTGAGGTGGATGGGTGTGGATGGCATGCACCTGAGCCCAGGAGAAGATGGGGAACTACAAGTCCCAGCAGGTTATAATAAAAGGCTCTGAGGTGGATGAATGTACAAGAAGTGGGAGGGGCCAATCGTGGAGGGGCGGGGGTCTTGCACCCTCCCCATCCTAAAACTTCACCAGCCGCCACTGTCAGACAGAGCGAGTTTTGACCACTCTGAATATGGGGGTCACTGGCATTCCAGTAGGCCTCTAGTGTGGACCTTTCTTTGGGTGTCACCCTGGCTATTCCTGGATCCCTTTCCAAGCACACAAGAAGTTATTGTTGGAGACTCTTAAGCCTCGTACATACGATCGGATTCCATCGGAACAAATCCATGGAATTTTGTGCGAAGGGCGTTGGCCGTGAACTTGTTCTGCATACAGACAGCAGAACTTTTTCAGCCAACATACACTAAACAACATTGTTTTTCAGCTCTAAATACTATCTTATATTTCAAGACTTTTTTAATCCAATGCTACCTTCTTTTTTTTCTTTTCTTTTTTTTTTTTAACATTTTGGACCAAGACATTTTTTTCTTTTCTCTGTTTGATGGAAAAAGGAATGGATCGTACCATCAATAGCTCCTGTAGCAAAATGAAATCCGCTGATATCAAGAGCGGCAGTGGTCACTTCAATAGTTGGCCCATGAGCATTTTTTATTTTATAAACTTGAGCGCCTGTCTCCATTTCCCACACCTGCAAGGAATGAAATTCAATATATTAGCATGTCAGTCATTCAGTTGCTTCATTGAGCCTAGGTTCACACTGCTGCGAATTCAAAATCGCGGTAAAATGAGCGATTTTACCACGATTTTGCGGCCGCGATTTTGCCGCGATTTCGGCCGCAATTTAATGTAAATCGCGGCCCGAAATCGCAAAAAATAGTACAGGAACTACTTTTTGAAATCGCAGATGCGGCGTCGCACTGATTAGGACAGTGCCATTGCCGACAATTGCCGCCGATTTGAGATGCGATTTGACATGTCAAATCGCATCTCAAATCGTTCCAAATCGTACCCAGTGTGAACCAGGGCTGAAAGTGGAGGTTCACCCGGAACTAACATTTTTCAACCTTAGATTCCTGCTCTTTTTGTCTAGGGGAATCGGCTAGTTGTTTTAAAATCGAAGTCGTACTTACCGTTGTAGAGAGCGATCTTCTCCGCCGCTTCCGGGTATGGGCTGCGTGACTGGGCGTTCCTATTTTGATTGACAGTCTTCCGACAGGCTTCCGACGGTCGCATCCATCGTGTCACGATTTTCCGAAAGTAGCCGAACGTCGGTGCGCAGGCGCAGTATAGAGCCGCACTGACGTTCGGCTTCTTTCGGCTACTCGTGACGCGATGGATGCGACCGTCGGAAGCCTGTCGGAAGACTGTCAATCAAAATAGGAACACCCACTCCCGAAGACCCATATCCGGAAGCGGCGGAGAAGATCGCTCTCTACAACGGTAAGTACAGCTTCGATTTTAAAACAACTAGCCGATTCCCCTAGACAAAAAGAGCATCAATCTAAGGGTGGATTTTTTTTATGGGTGAACTCCCGCTTTAACCTTTTGCAGAATTCCAACATGATAACGACCCCAAACACACCTCCAAGGTCTGGAGACATGCTTGGCCCGTCCATCACCTTTACCCTCAGCTTCTTTAGCAAGGCAGTTGCTTTTCTAAAGAAGCTGAGGGTAAAGGTAATGGATGGGCCAAGCATGTCTCCAGACCTAAACCCTATTGATCATCTGTAGGACATCCTCAAAGGGAAGGTGGAGGAGCACAAGGTCTCTAAGAGCCGGTTCACACTGGGGCGGCGCGACTTCGGGAGCGACTCGGCAAGGCATCCTGAAGACGACTTCAGAGGCGGCTTGCAAAATTACTTCTGTATAGAAGTCAATGCAGGTCGCCCCGAGTCGCCCCTGAAGTCGTACAAGAACTTGCGTCGCTCCTTTTGGAACGGTTCTATTGAATACAATGGGACGTGACTTGTCAGGCGGCTGAGTTGCCCCAGTGTGAACCGGCTCTTACTTCCACCAGCTCCGTGATGTCGTCATGCAGGAGGGGGAAGAGGACTTCAGTGGCAACCCATGAAGCTCTGGTGACCTCCATGCCCAAGAGGGTTAAGGTAGTGCTGGAAAATAATGGTGGCCACACAAAATATTGACACTTTGGGCCCAATTTGGACATTTTCACTTAGCGGTGTACTCACTTTTGTTGCCAGCAGTTTAGACATTAACCGCTTGATGGCACGGCTGGGCACAAGGGCATACATGTACGTCCCCTTTAAGCCGACCCGGTCCTCTTCTCCGTGACCGTCCCCGCGGGAACAGCGGACCTGATTGCCGCCGGTGTCCCGCGATCGGGTCACAGAGAGGAAGAACGGGGAGAGGCAAGTCTTTTCTTTTGGACACGTTTACAATCAATATGTAATGTGGCACAGATGCACAGGTGTTTATCATCTTACCTGCTATCTATGGACTTTCTATTTTCAATATTTTGGACTTTTTATTAATCCATTCAAGAGTCAAAATCCAAATTCAGTTTATGTTTTTTTGATCTAAGTGTTATTTGTTTTTTTCTTTTGATCACCATCACCATGATTGCTGAGGGGTGTTGAGGTGACTGCATGTGGCACCTTAGCGGCCATCATATGTCACTGTTTTGATATAGCAGTTAGCCTTTATATATAACACTAGAGATTACCCACTTGCATACGTTTGTGTTTGTCAAGAAGGGTGGTTGAGGTAGCGCGATTTATATTTTTCTTAAGTGTCAACAAACCTTCCCTGTTCTTCCTAGTGAGCCTGTCACTGATTGTCTGTTCCCTGTCATAGCGAACGACGATCAGTGACGTCACACGCCCCCCCCCCCCACAGTAAGAATCACTCCCTTAGGGCACACTTAACCTCTACAGTGCCCCCCTCCTGGTTAACCCCTTTACTGCCAGTGTCATTATTACAGTAATCAGTGCATTTTTATAGCACTGTTCGCTGTAAAAATGACAATGGTCCCAAAATAGTGTCAAAAGTGTCCGCCATAATGTCGCAGTCAAGATAAAAATCGCTGATCGCCGCCATTACTAGAAAAAAAAATATTAGTAAAAATGCAATAAAACTATCCCCTATTTGGTAGACGCTATGGGCCAGATCCACGTAGATAGGCGTAAATATAAGCGGGCGTAGCGTACCGTAGTTACGCTACGCTGCCGCAACTTAGAGAGGCAAGTGCTGTATTCACAAAGCAATTGCGTCTAAAGTTACGGTGGCGTAGCGTAAATGTGCCGGCGTAAGCGCGCCTAAATCAAATGAGGAACAGAGGGGCGTGTTTTATGTAAACTAAGCATGACCCCACGTAAATGACGCTTTTTTCGAGCGGCGCATTCGCGCGCATGCTCAGTATCACGTTGAATCTTCAAATTAAATTACGCCCGCTCAATGCCTAGACGACGTGAACGTAACTTACGCAAAGCCCTATTCGCGAACGTTTTACGCAAACGACGTAAACAACGGAAATTTTGATCCTGTCCCGACGTCCATACCTAACATTGCGTACACCTCATAGAGGCAGGGGTAACGTTACGCCGAAAAAAGCCTTACGTAAACGACGTAAAAAAATGCGGACGTACGTTTGAGAATCGGCGTATCTAGCTAATTTGCATACTCTACGCGGAAATCAACGGAAGCGCCACCTAGCGGCCAGCGTAAATATGCACTTAAGATCCGATGGCGTACTAAGACGTATGTCAGTCGGATCTAGCCCACATTCAGTCGTATCTTGTTTTGTGGATACAAAACAAAGATACGACGGCGCATCGTAGAACTTACGCGGCGTATCAATAGATACGCCGCCGTAAGTTCTTTGTGGATCTGGCCCTATAAATTTTGCGCAAACCAATCGATAAATGCTTATTGAAATTTTTTTTTAACAAAAATATGTAGAAGAATACGTATCGGCCTAAACTGAGGAAAAAATATATTTTTTTATATCTTTTTTGGGGATATTTATTATAGCAAAAAGTAAAAAATATAGCATTTTTTTTAAAATTGTCGCGCTATTTTTGGTTATAGGGTAAACAATTAAAACCGCAGAGGTGATCAAATACCACCAAAATAAAGCTCTATTTGTGGGAAAAAAAGGACGCCAATTTTGTTTGGGAGCCACGTCGCATGACCGCGTAATTGTCAGTTACAGAGACGCAGCGCCAAATCGCAAAACGTGGCCTGGTCTTTAAGTTGCATAATGGTCTGGGGGCTTAAGTGGTTAATGGCTGTGTGTTGAGTTATTTTGAGGGGATGGTAAATTTACACTGTTATACAAGCTGAAGTTACACTCACTTCACAACATTGTAGCAAAGTGTCATTTCTTCAGTCACATGAAAATATAGAATAAAATATGTACAAAAATATGAGTGGTGCGATGAACTATATGCAATAAAAATGATGTATCAATAAAATTTACCTTTACAATAGACCCAGAACAGATGCTAAGAACCTTGTGAACAATTGGATTATAAACAAGAGCGTTGATTGGGCAATCGTGGGAATGAGGATTCTTTTTTTTGTTCCAAGTCAAAGGCCAAATATCCAACACACTTGAACCTGAAAAACATAAATCTTTTTGTTATATTCTTATTGTAAAAAACAATGGGCCTGATCCACAAAAACCCTGCGTAACTTAACTTTTGACATTTAAGTTACACCGCCGCAAAATCTCTACCTAAGTGCCCGATCCACAAAGCACTTACCTAGAAATTTTGAGCGGTGTAACTTAAGTGCCTCCTTCGCAAGGCGGTCCTCCTCTCCGGGGGGCGTTTAAAATTTAAATGAGGCGCGCTCCCGCGCCGGCCGTACTGCACATGCGTGTGACGTAATTTTCCCGACGTGCAGCGCGCAAACGTAATTTACGCCGGGCTTTGTGGATTGCGACGGGACACTAAAGTTGCGACGGGTGAAAAAAAAAAAAGCGCCGGGAAAACAAAAACAAAAAAGAAAAATTGTCAGCGTCGCTCAGCATGCATTCCTGAGAGGGAGAACTCCATGCCAATTTTCAAAGCAAAAACCGGCATGGGTTCCCCCCCCAGGAGCATACCAGGCCCTTAGGTCTGGTATGGGTTGTAAGGAGACCCCCCTACGGGATACGGGTCTTAACAGACCTCTGATATCTCCCCTTTGAGAAAAAGAAAGGGACTAAGGACAGTCCCTTTCTCAGCTGCACTGAAAATGAATGGAGAGAAGACAGAGGCTCCTATCCATTCATAAACTGAAACATTGTAAACACAGGTTACAATGTTTCAGTTATATGAATGAACAGAGTCAGTAATCACTGACTCTGTTCATTCGGAAAAGGTAGGAGCTGGGTTCAGCGGCTCCTACCGCCGCTCTCCATCCTGACAGAGGGGGTGGAGGAGGAGGACATGGAGAGTGACACTACGGAGGGGGGACACGGAGCATGGAGGGGGAGAGCGGAGCATGAAGGAGGACAGCTGCGGCATGGAGGGGGACAGCTGCGGCATGGAGGGGGACAGCTGCAGCATGGAGGGGGACAGCTGCGGCATGGAGGGTGACAGTAGCGGCACGGAGGGTGACAGCAGCGGCACCGAGGGTGACAACAATGGGACAGTGGGGACAACAGAGGCACAGAATGGGACAGCAGAGGCACGGAGGGGGAGAGCAGCGGCACAGAGGGGGAGAGCAGCGGCACGGAGGGTGACAGCAGTGGCACGGAATGGGACAGCAGAGGCACGGAGGGGGAAAGCAGCGGCACGGAGGGGGAGAGCAGAACCGAGGAGGATAGCAGCGGCACGGAGGGGGAGAGCAGCGGCACGGAGGGGGAGAGCAGAACCGAGGAGGATAGCAGCGGCACGGAGGGGAGAGCAGCAGGACGGAGGGGGGACATGGAGCATGGAGGGGGAGCGCAGAGCCAAGGAGGATAGCAGCGGTACAGAAGGGGGGACACAGAGCATGGTGGGGGAGAGCAGAACCCAGGAGAATAGCAGTGGCATGGAGGGGGGACACGGAGCGTGGAGGGGGAGAGCAGAATGGATGGGGGGAATTGGAGGAGGATACAGGGAAAGTCAGGTATCGGGTGAAGTATCGGAGCATTTTCCGTCCCGATACTAGTATCGGTATCGGGACAACCCTACCGCGTACACACCATTGGAATCGTGGATTTTTTTCCGACGGAATGTTGGCTCAAACTTGTCTTGCATACACATCATCACACAAATGTTGCTCGGAAATTCCGATCGCCAAGAAAGCGGTGATGTACAACACTGAAAAAAAGGAAGCACTCTGATTCCGAGCATGCGTTGAATTGATTCCGAGCATGCGTGGGATTTTTGTGTGTCGGAATTGGATACACAAGATCGGAATTTCCGACAAGAACTTTTGTTGTTGGAAAAATTGAGAACCAGCTCTCAAACATTTGCTGTCGGAAATTCCGACAGCAAATGTCCGATGGAGCCCACACACGGTCGGAATATCCGACCAAAATCTTGGATTACAAACAAAATCCGTTCCAGGAGAGTGCTCGTAATCCAAAGCACTCGCATATCAAAGCGAGTTTTTCCATTGAAGTCAATGGAAACGAAAATAATTTGTTTTACATTGACATAAATGGGATGTAATACCGAATGTGGCCAGAGGTGGGGGGTGCCAGAAAGCGCTGAAAACGTCCAAAAAGGCCCAAGGACACTTTGGACTCGTTTCCTGCGCCCCCATACCTCAGGCCAAATGAGGTACTGCAGGCCAATGTTCGGCTTTTCTCGGCTCCTGCGCCCCCGTACCTCAGGCCAACGCTCTTAAACCAAGTTACTCTTAAACCCAGGTTCCACTGTGTGTATATATATATATATATATATATATATATATATATATATATATATATATATAATTAGCAGAGAATCTAGAGAATAAAATGGCGATTGTTGCAATATTTTATGTCACACTGTATTTGCGCAACGGTCTTTCAAACGCAGTTTTTGGGGAAAAAATACACTTTCACGAATAAAAAATAATAATTTAACAGTAACGTTAGCCCAATTTTTTTTTGTATAATGTCAAAGATAACGTTACGCCGAGTAAATAGATACCTAACATGTCATGCTTTTAAATTGCGCACATGGAATGGTGACAAATGGCTAAAAATCTCCATAGGTTTAGAAAAAATTTACGGTTACCAGGTTAGAGTTACAGAGGAGGTCTGGTGCTAGAATTATTGCTCTCACTCTGACGATCGGACGATCGCGCGCGAGAGAGAGATAGATCAAGGCAAAGTGTTAAAGAGGAAGTAAACCCTCTTTTTTCTGCAAAAAAAAAACGTGCAAGAGAAAGGCATAATGAGCTAGTATGCATAACATACTAGCTCATTATGAATGCCTTACCTGAGATCGAAGCCCCCAAAGAGTTCCTCTTTCCCCTTCGCCGCTGCCATGTTGCCTAACACCGCGTACACACGATCAGTCCATCCGATGGGAACGGACCGATGGACCGTTTTCATCGGTTAACCGATGAAGCTGACTGATGGTTCGTCGCGCCTACACACCATCAGTTAAAAAAACGATTGTGTCAGAACGCGGTGACGTAAAACACAACAACGTGCTAAAAAAAAAAAAGTTCAATGCTTCCAAGCATGCGTCGACCTGATTCTGAGCATGCGTGGATTTTTAACCGATGGTCGTGCGTACTAACGATCGTTTTTTTCCCATCGGTTAGGAATCCATCGGTTAAATTTAAAACAAGTTGGCTTTTATTTAACCGATAATTAAATAACCGATGGGGCCCACACACGATCGGTTTTGACCAATGAAAACGGTCCATTCTCATCGGTTTAACCGATCATTTGTACGCGGCATAATAGTCTCTTACGTGTATCGCCGATCCGGCGCTGTGACTGGCTGGAGCGGCGATGACGTCACTCCCCCGCATGCGCGGGACCGGCATGATTCCCGTCACGATCCCATTCATAAAACCGGGACGCTCAGTGCGCCTGAGTTTTCTGCAAATATCTCCTTAAGCGTGTAGGTTTAGGAGATATTTCTTGCACCTACAGGTAAGTCTTAATCTAGGCTTTATCTGTAAGTGCACGTTGTCAGAGTGGCTTTACAACCACTTTAACCTCCTGGGACCCGCGCTATAGTCAAATGACGGCTACAGCGCGGATCCCAAAATCCAACAGGACGTCAATTGACGTCCGCCCCTTTGGGCATTCCCCGCGCGCGCTCCAGAGCGCGCTGCGGGGAAACTCTGTGTTGGCCGTGTCCCTTGGACACAGCCAATTACAGATCGCCGTGAACGGCCAATCAGAGTGGCCGTTTGCGATGCGATCTGTGCGGCCAATGAGAGATGATCTCATATGTAAACATATGAGATCATCGCTCATTGCCGTTTTACACAGAGACAGCGTCCTGTCTCTGGAGAGGAGACCGATCTGTGTCCCTTGTACATAGGGACACAGATCGGTCACCCCCCCCAGTCACCCCCCTCCCCCCACAGTTAGAACACAATGCAGGGATACATTTAACCCCTTCCTCACCCCCTAGTGTTAACCCCTTCAATGCCAGTCACATTTATACTGTAATTAGTGCATATTTATAGCACTGATCGCAGTATAAATGTGAATGGCGCCAAAAATGTGTCAAAAGTGTCCGATGTGTCCGCCATAACATCGCAGTCCCAATAAAAATCGCAGATCGCCGCCATTTCTAGTAAAAAAAATAAAATAATAAAAAATAATAATTCTGTCCCCTATTTTGTAGGCGCTATAACTTTTGCGCAAACCAGTCGCTTATTGCGATTTTTTTTTTTTTTTACCAAAAATATGTAGAAGAATATGTATCGGCCTAAACTGAGGAAAAATTTTTTTTTTTTTTTTTTTAAATTGGGATATTTATTATAGCAAGAAGTAAAAAATATTGTATTTTTTTCAAAATTGTCGCACTTTTTTGTTTTATAGCGCAAAAAATAAAAACCGCACAGGCGATCAAATACCACCAAAAGAAAGCTCTATTTGTGGGGGAAAAAGGACGTCAATTTTGTTTGGGAGCCACGTCGCACGACCGCGCAATTGTTAGTTAAAGCGACGCAGTGCCGGAAGCTGAAATTTCACCTGGGCAGGAGGGGGGTATATGTGCCCAGTAAGGAAGTGGTTAAGGCTCGTTAGGAACAGAGGTCTGCACTGTGTGAATATCGGGATCCCCACATTGTCACTTTGAGTGAGGTAGCAATTGTGGCTGTGCTGGGGGAGCGGGACACAGACTCTGCGGTGTCCCCTCACAAATGCTGCATTTTCATAGGAGTAAAAGGTGTGTCAAGATCCCAGTGTATCAAGTGGAACTGTGCAGGGCAACGGCTCACTTCTTAGTTGCTATCTTTTGCATGCCCGCGGTCCCTGTGCCAGTGGCGGCTGGTGGGCTTTTTTTTGGGGGAGGCAGCAAAACCCCCCCCCCCCCATGGGTGGCTGGTGACGGCACTAACCACCTCCCCTTCCTGCTCTCTGTCTGGCGGTCGGTCCGGCACTTACCCCATCTAGGTGGCAGGTGGCATGTGGTTGCCTGTGGCTCTAGTGTCCTCTCCTCCAGCACAGTGGTTTCTGCCGCGCGTCTCCTCTCTCCTCCTCCTAGGCGCTAAGTGTCCAATAGGATCGCCTGACGATTTGGCCAATAGGAGAAACGGGTCTCACGACTCTCTTCCTGATTGGCGGGTAGGAGATTTAGTGTGAAAATAGTGAATATTCATTCGCTATTGTCATATAATTGGGTGTGATCAGGGCACAGTGCTCTGCGCCCTGAGCCCACCCTTCTATGAAGCCTATTAGAGCCTCTGGCTCTAATAACGTGCTTCAAACCCCCCCCCCCCTCATTGGAATCCATAGTCCCGTGCCCTGTATGTAGATCAGGGGGCCGGACACATGGAAAGGTTGATGAAGCATGAGACTAATTTTAGTATCAGGCCTTGGAGATGGAAAAGAGCAGTCCTGCTCTTTGTAATAGAGAGATCAGTTCGTCGCCACTCTAGCCAGAGTGGGTAAAGTGCCCCCGGACAGACTTTTACCACAGGCCTGGCAGCCGAAGAGTCACTTGCAAATGGCTGGGAGGAACAGACCTCTGCCACAGGCCTGACTCTGGACCTCTGCCACAGGCCTGACTCTGGACCTCTGCCACAGGCCTGACTCTGGACCTCTGCCACAGGCCTGACTCTGGACCTCTGCCACAGGCCTGACTCTGGATCTCTGCCACCCACAGGCCTGACTCTGGACCTCTGCCACAGGCCTGACTCTGGACCTCTGCCACAGGCCTGACTCTGGACCTCTGCCACAGGCCTGACTCTGGACCTCTGCCACAGGCCTGACTCTGGACCTCTGCCACAGGCCTGACTCTGGATCTCTGCCACCCACAGGCCTGACTCTGGACCTCTGTCACAGGCCTGACTCTGGACCTCTGCCACAGGCCTGACTCTGGACCTCTGCCACAGGCCTGACTCTGGACCTCTGCCACAGGCCTGACTCTGGACCTCTGCCACAGGCCTGACTCTGGACCTCTGCCACAGGCCTGACTCTGGACCTCTGCCACAGGCCTGACTCTGGATCTCTGCCACCCACAGGCCTGACTCTGGACCTCTGCCACAGGCCTGACTCTGGACCTCTGCCACAGGCCTGACTCTGGACCTCTGCCACAGGCCTGACTCTGGACCTCTGCCACAGGCCTGACTCTGGACCTCTGCCACAGGCCTGACTCTGGATCTCTGCCACCCACAGGCCTGACTCTGGACCTCTGTCACAGGCCTGACTCTGGACCTCTGCCACAGGCCTGACTCTGGACCTCTGCCACAGGCCTGACTCTGGACCTCTGCCACAGGCCTGACTCTGGACCTCTGCCACAGGCCTGACTCTGGACCTCTGCCACAGGCCTGACTCTGGACCTCTGCCACCCACAGGCCTGACTCTGGACCTCTGTCACAGGCCTGACTCTGGACCTCTGCCACAGGCCTGACTCTGGACCTCTGCCACAGGCCTGACTCTGGACCTCTGCCACAGGCCTGACTCTGGACCTCTGCCACAGGCCTGACTCTGGACCTCTGCCACAGGCCTGACTCTGGACCTCTGCCACCCACAGGCCTGACTCTGGATCTCTGCCACCCACAGGCCTGACTCTGGACCTCTGTCACAGGCCTGACTCTGGACCTCTGCCACAGGCCTGACTCTGGACCTCTGCCACAGGCCTGACTCTGGACCTCTGCCACAGGCCTGACTCTGGACCTCTTCCACAGGCCTGCCTCTGGACCTCTGCCACAGGCCTGACTCTGGACCTCTGCCACAGGCCTGACTCTGGACCTCTGCCACAGGCCTGACTCTGGACCTCTGCCACAGGCCTGACTCTGGACCTCTGCCACCCACAGGCCTGACTCTGGACCTCTGCCACCCACAGGCCTGACTCTGGACCTCTGCCACCCACAGGCCTGACTCTGGACCTCTGCCACAGGCCTGACTCTGGACCTCTGCCACAGGCCTGACTCTGGACCTCTGCCACAGGCCTGACTCTGGACCTCTGCCACAGGCCTGACTCTGGACCTCTGCCACAGGCCTGACTCTGGACCTCTGCCACAGGCCTAGCGATTTAGGGCGCAATAATTGGATTGAGCGAATCCTCCCAGTAAATTCAGTTGAAGCCACCAGTTGACAGCTGCAATATACCTGTCAGTACCGTGGTGACCAGATCCCCGATGGTTCGTTCAGGCCTCCTGGATAACCTCTCTTTGGGTTCTCCCTGAGCCGATCCGGACCCAGCAAGTCGCTGGGTCCCCTTTCATCATCAGGATGGAGCTCCGCATGGTGTGCAACTCCAGCCAGGTAGGCCATGGTGGCGGGGTCCTTGGATGCGCGCACCCTGAAGGCGGATGCCGCACCTACAACTCGGACCCCGCGAAGAGAACACAAATAAATGGCGGCTGCCACATATATACCCCTCCCCAGCATGTCCAGCGAGGGAAAACTCCTCTAATTGGCTGCTGGGGAAAAGTGGCTCTGCCAGAACCTCTCTAGCGCCAACTGTCGCCCAGGGGTGGGATCACACCCCTGGAACGCAGACTGACCTACAAGACAGTTCAGAAATGACAGCAGCCCTGCAATTTAACAAATTGTGAATGGGAGCAAAATAACTCTCCCATTCCCCACTAACTTTAGCGTAGTGCCCGTACTGAAAGTAAAGGGGGCGCTACACAAGGAACAGCTTTCTAGCAACCATGGAAGTGTACAGTCCATATTTAATTAGCCTTACCAGCGAGTAGTCTACTGTTTCCATCGTCAAATACCATTGAATTTATTCTGAGATCTCCAGGTCCCTGCTGTGTATCACAAAAAATTTCGAGCAATGCTTGGGTTTGTATATCCCATACTCTATATTCCTGAAACACATACATGCAGAGATTATTTCATCAGTCAGGCCCAAAGATATACTTTAGTTCATATTTTAAGGATTACCATGATACCAAACATGTATTAGCCACTTCAATACCGGGCATTTTCACCCCCTTCCTGCCCAGACCAATTTTTCGTTTTCAGCGCTGTTGCACTTTGAATGACAATTGCGCGGTCATGCAACACTGTATCCAAATGAAATCTTTGGCCCAGCTTCTTAAAGGACTTACGACGGTGCAGCGCCATGTACGCAGTCGTAAGTCCTAATCCGCCCCGTCGTATCTATGCGTCTGATTCTTATAATCAGTTACGCATAGATATCCATTAGATCCGACAGGCGTAAGTCTGTTACGCCGTCGGATCTAAACTGCATTTTTTTTTGACCGCTAGGTGGCGCTTCCGTCGAATTCCGGGTCGAGTATACAAATTAGCTAGATACGCGAATTCCCGAACGTACGCGCGGCCGACGCAGTAAAGTTACGACGTTTACGTTAGGCTTTTCCCGGCGTATAGTTGCCCCTGCTATATGAGGCGCAGCCAATGTTAAGTATGTCCGTCGTTCCCGCATCGAAATTTGAAAAAGTTACGTCGTTTACGTCGTCCGTGAATGGGGCTGGACGTCATTTACGTTCACGTCGAAACCAATGACGTTCTTGCAATGCACACTGGGAAATTCCACGGACGGCGCGTGCCAAAATTGCACGGAGATACGAGAATCTGGCCCTTTATGTTTTTTCCCCCACAAATAGAGCTTTCTTTTGGTGGTATTTGATCACCTCTGTGATTTTTATTTTGTTTGCGCTATAAATAAAAAGAGCAACAATTTAAACAAAAACACAATATTTTTTACTTTTTGATTTAATAAATATCACAATTTTTTTTAGAAACATTTTTTTTCCCTCAGTTTATCGATATGTGGCCCGGGGAGCAGAGAGATGACATGTCTCATCGCCCCGCGCCTGCCCTGCATCCCTGCAGGTGAGGTGGCAAGTGACAATCTGCATCTGGTGGCAGGCAAGTGGCATTCCACAACTTGTGGCAAGTGACAATCTGCAATGCGTGGCAGGTGATGTGGCAAGTGACAATCCGCAACGTGTGGCAAGTGACAATCCGCAACGTGTGGCAAGTGACAATCTGCAACGTGTGGCAAGTGACAATCCGCAACGTGTGGCAAGTGACAATCCGCAACGTGTGGCAAGTGACAATCTGCAACGTGTGGCAAGTAACAATCCGCAATGTGTGGCAAGTGGCAATCCACAATGTGTGGCAAGTGACAATCCGCAACGTGTGGCAAGTGACAATCCGCAACGTGTGGCAAGTAACAATCCACAATGTGTGGCAAGTGGCAATCCTCAATGTGTGGCAAGTGACAATCCGCAACGTGTGGCAAGTGACAATCTGCAAGGTGTGGCAAGTGACAATCTGCAAGGTGTGGCAAGTGACAATCCACAATGTGTGGCAAGTGACAATCCACAATGTGTGGCAAGTGACAATCCACAATGTGTGGCAAGTGACAATCCGCAACGTGTGGCAAGTGACAATCTGCAAGGTGTGGCAAGTGACAATCCGCAACGTGTGGCAAGTGACAATCCACAATGTGTGGCAAGTGACAATCCGCAACGTGTGGTAAGTGACAATCCACAATGTGTGGCAAGTGACAATCCGCAACGTGAGGCAAGTGACAATCCGCAACGTGTGGCAAGTGACAATCCACAATGTGTGGCAAGTGACAATCCGCAATGTGTGGCAAGTGACAATCCACAATGTGTGGCAAGTGACAATCCGCAACGTGTGGCAAGTGACAATCCGCAACGTGTGGCAAGTGACAATCCGCAACGTATGGCAAGTGACAATCCGCAATGTGTGGCAAGTGACAATCCGCAACGTGTGGCAAGTGACAATCTGCAACGTGTGGCAAGTGACAATCCACAATGTGTGGCAAGTGACAATCCGCAACGTGTGGCAGGTGACAATCCACAACGTGTGGCAAGTGACAATCCGCAACGTGTGGCAAATGACAATCCGCAATGTGTGGCAAGTGACAATCTACAACGTGTGGCAAGTGACAATCTACAACGTGTGGCAAGTGACAATCCGCAACGTGTGGCAAGTGACAGTCCGCAACGTGTGGCAAGTGACAATCCGCAACGTGTGGCAAGTGACAATCTGCAACGTGTGGCAAGTGACAATCCACAATGTGTGGCAAGTGACAATCCGCAACGTGAGGCAAGTGACAATCCGCAACGTGTGGCAAGTGACAATCCGCAACGTGTGGCAAGTGACAATCCGCAACGTGTGGCAGGTGACAATCCACAACGTGTGGCAAGTGACAATCCGCAACGTGTGGCAAGTGACAATCCGCAACGTGTGGCAAGTGACAATCCGCAACGTGTGGCAGGTGACAATCCACAACGTGTGGCAAGTGACAATCCGCAACGTGTGGCAAATGACAATCCGCAATGTGTGGCAAGTGACAATCTACAACGTGTGGCAAGTGACAATCTACAACGTGTGGCAAGTGACAATCCGCAACGTGTGGCAAGTGACAGTCCGCAACGTGTGGCAAGTGACAATCTGGAACGTGCGGCAAGTGACAATCTGGAACGTGCGGCAAGTGACAATCTGCAATGTGTGGCAGGTGATGTGGCAAGTGACAATCCGCAATGTGTGGCAAGTGACAATCCGCAACGTGTGGCAAGTGACAATCTGGAACGTGCGGCAAGTGACAATCTGCAATGTGTGGCAAGTGACAATCCGCAACGTGTTGCAGGCGACGTGGCAAGTGACAATCCGCAACGTGTTGCAGGCGACGTGGCAAGTAACAAGCTGCATCTGGTGGCAGGTGGCATGGCAAGTGACACACTCGGGGCTCCCACTGATTCTGCATTATGGTGAGTTGAACCATTTCATTTCATTTTATATTACAATTTAATAATATAAATAATGCGCTTCAATCATCCTGATACCATAACAACCATGGTGCCGTGATCATTGAAGCACTAACACCAGTCATTTCCTTGATAAATTGCCCCCCAAAAAAATATTTTCTGGTAGTGCCCCTCCAGAGACTAGACTCTTTATCCGCCCCTGGTGCATGGATGCGTAGGCTATGTCTGTGCCCTTAGAAAGACATCAAAATTGGCAGCCCCAGTATTTCTATCACTACAGGTTTCCTTCAACATCTACCTTATTACTCTACTCAAGCGATAATGATATCCTTGGCATTTCAATAGATATAATTATTTACCCTATGTGTGCAAACACTGATGACCTGTTGATCTTGGTCATTGACCGCAATGTCTGCAATTGTAAATCGGTGACCGCGCAATTCTTCCATGGGTTTTGTGGTTATCAGAGGGTTCCATAAGCGTATTAGCTTGTCAGGTCCTAAAAAACAATATTCATTGATAAAATAATGGAATAAAGAGGGTACAGTGGTAACATGGCAAAAATCTGTATTTACGGACGATACTAAGCTAAGCAGGGCAATAACTTCTCCGCAGGATGTGGAAACCTTACAGGAAGATCTGAACAAATGAATGGGGTGGGCAACTACATGGCAAATTGGTTTTGATGCCACTGAGAGTGATAGATACACAGAGGAGGCAGTCTGCCTCCTACCTACTTGATGTCTGTTTACCTGCACTGTCATCATTGTAGGGGCCCCAGAGCATTACTTTGCCCAGGGGCCCATGATGCTATTAAGACGGCCCTGCTTAGTGCAGTCCTCCTTCACTTACCTCATCCTTCCATTTTTATTTTAAATGTCCTTGGCCCAGATTCAGTAAGATTTGCGCCTAAATTACAAAGGCACAGGGCCCTGCGCCCCCGCAAATTTGCGCCGCTGCCCTCGATTCACGGAGCAGTAGCTCCGTAAACTGCAAGGGCGCGCCTGCAAAATTGCCCGGTGTAAGCGCGCGCAATTTAAATGATCCCGCAGGGGGCGGGAATCATTTAAATTAGGTGCGTTCCCGCGCCGATCGTAAAGCGCATGCGCCGTCGGGAAACTTTCCCGACGTGCATTGCGGCAAATGACGTCGCAAGGACGTCATTTGCTTCAAAGTGAACGTGAATGGCGTCCAGCGCCATTCAAGAATCACTTACGCAAACGACGTGAAATTAAAATTTCGCGACGCGGGAACGGCGGGTATACTTTAGCATTGGCTGCCCCTACTATTGGAAGGGGCAGCCTTACGCTAAACACGCCGTACGGAAACGACGTAACTTGCGTACGCAGGGCTCGCGCAACATTGTGAATCGGTGTTAGTATGCAATTTGCATACTATACACTGAGCACCATGGGAGCGCCCCCTAGCGGTTATCGCAAGAATGCAGCCTAAAATCTGCGTGGCATAAGAGCCTTATGCCACGCAGATTTTAGGCTGCAGTCGGCGTTACGATGTTCGTAAACCAGGAGCATTCGTAACGCTGGCGCAAGCAAGCAATTGCGCTGCGTAACTATGGTTACGCAGGCGCAATTGCTCTCTGAATCCGGGCCCTTATTTCTTCTGAGAAATCCTCACTTCCTGTTCTTCTGTCTGTAACTCCACACCGTAATGCGAGGCTTTCTCCCTGGTGTGGAGTGTCGTGCTCGCCCCCTCCCTTGGACTACAGGAAAGTCAGGACGCCCACTAACACACAGCTCCTTTCTCGATCTGCAACGTAGAGAGCGTTCTGACTCTCCTGTAGTCCAAGGGAGGGGGCGAGCACGACACTCCACACCAGGGAGAAAGCCTTGCATTACTGTGTGGAGTTACAGACAGAAGAACAGGAAGTGAGGATTTCTCAGAAGAAATAAGGACATTTAAAAGCAAAATGGAAGGATGAGGTATATGCAGGAGGACTGCACTAAGGTAAAGGAAGATATTTAGGAAAATATTGTACTTTTACAACCCCTTTAATTTATATACATGTGGTGGGCGAAGAGACTGGTTCAGCACTTTAGCAAACATAGTTGAGGCAGAATTGTCACCAAGTAGAAACTTGGCCTTGGACCATCTCAGGGCTTTCTCCACTTTGGTCGTGTGTCCAGTTCCAAACGTTTCCGGTCTGTAGAAAGTCTAGTGGACTCTAGGCCCCCGGTCTCCAGAGTTCTTATATAATTTATCTAGTTCCTGTGTGAGGGACAGTATTTTATGCTGATTTGCTTTATTGCGAGAAGCTGCCAGAGACTAATAAGTTTCCCCCTCAAAACAGCCTTGTGGGCTCCCCACTCTGTAGTAACAGAGGGGGTAATCCACAAAAGGGATACGCCGGCGTATCTACTGATACGCCGTCGTATCCCTGTTTCTATCTATGGAACTGATCCACAGAATCAGTTTACCATAGATAGGCAGAAGATCCGACATGTGTAATTGAATTACACTGTCGGATCTTAACCACTTGAGATCCGCGCTATAGACGAAATACGTCCGCAGCGCGGCTCTCAAGTGCCAAGTGGCCGTTTAAACACGGCCTTGTATGTGCATTACCCGCGCGCGCCACTGGGTGGCGCGCGGCGGGTAAAAACTGTCCCGGCGCATCGCCGAAGACCCGATGCGTGTACCTGGCGGCCGCGATGTCCGCCGGGTACACGCGATCGTCGGTGACACGGCAGGTGACAGCAGGGACGTGGAGCTCTGTGTGTAAACACAGAGCTCCACGTGCTGTCAGAGGAGAGGAGACCGATCTGTGTCTCTTGTACATAGAGACACAGCATCGGTCCCCTCCCCCAGTCACCCCCCTCCCCCCACACAGTTATAACACACCCAGGCTACAAAAATACGTCGAAAAATACGTATCGGCCTTAACTGAGAAAAAAAAATAGTTTTTTTAAAAAAAAATTGGGATATTTATTATAGCAACAAGTAAAAAAAATATATATTTTTTTTAAATTGTTGCTCTTTTTTTGTTTATAGCGCAAAAAATAAAAACCGCAGCGGTGATCAAATACCACCAAAAGAAAGCTCTATTTGTGGGGAAAAAAGGACGCCAATTTTGTTTGGGAGCCACGTCGCACGACCGCGCAATTGTCAGTTAAAGCGACGCAGTGCCGGACGCTGAGATTTCGCCTGGGAACGAAGGGGGTTTATGTGCCCAGTAAGCAAGTGGTTAAGGATGCAATTCTAGGCCGGCCGCTTGGTGGCGAGGCCATTGCGGCCGGCCTAGAATATGCAAATGAACACTTACGGCGATCCACGAACGCTCCGATGGGCCCGTCGCTCTAATGCTACGTCGTTTACGTCGAGTTACGCCGTGTAAAAATAGGGCTGAGTCCTATTTGACTAAGCCCTATTAAGTATGGCCGTCGTTCCCGCGTCGAAAATTCAAACTCTACGTCGTTTGCATTAGACGTCCGTGAATGGCGCTGGACGCCATTTACGTTACCGTCTAAGCAAATGACGCCGGAGCGACGTCAGTTAGCGCAATGCAGGTCGGGTAAGTTACCAGACGGAGCATGCGTAGTACGTCCGGCGCGGGAGCGCGTCTAATTTAAATGGGACTCGCCCCATTAGATTCGGCACGCCTTGCGCCGGACGGATTTGAGTTACACCGCCGCTAATTTCCAGGTAAGTGTGTTGTGGATCGATACCTAACTTAGGAAATTTGCGGCAGTGTAACTTAAATCACTTAAGTTACATTGCGCTGCGGGGCTGTGGATTTGGCCCAGAGATCTCAGGTGCTGCATTTAGCTCAAAATACTCATCTATTGCCACCATGGCGCCTAGGAGCTCAGTCTTTGCCAGTCTGACACCTACCCTCACTGACTGCACATACACACAAATGTATGCATTTACACCGTGGCTAAATAAATACAACTATCTGTATGGAAGAAAGAACATAGGCAAAAATATACTGTATATGTTGGGAGCTGGACAAAATGGTTGGGGGGGGGGGGGCACTTTGATATTTTGATCTTGGCTGATAAAGGACAATGCTCCAGTACTTAGTGAAATGCAAATAAATATTTTCTTCCAAGACCTCCTGCTCTATAGCTTCCTCTTTACCTTCTCCCATACTCACCTCCAGGACTTTTCCTGAGCCTCCTCCATCCTCTGGAACTCCCTACCCCAATCTGTCCGACTATCTCCTACTCTGTCTGCTTTTAGACGATCCCTGAAAACCCTCCTCTTCAGAGAAGCTTATCCTCCCCTGTGTATCCATCACTCTCAGTGCCACCATGGGGCCCCCAATTTCAGGGCAGCGTGGACACAAGGACCAGCTGCTTTTGGGGAAAGTGCAGGGGCCCCCATGCAGCTGGGGCCCCTGGGCAGTGCCCAGGTGTGCCCTCTCATTAAGACAGCCCTGCTCCCCACAGCTATTACCTTTTATATCACTTGACCCTTTCCCTTTAGATTGTAAGCTCTAATTGATTCCTCCTGTATTAAATTGTATTGTAACTGAACTGTCCTCATGTTATAAAGCTCTGTGTAAATACAGTATAAATAAACAATAAAACACCAAATATTATCTGCAAACACTGGGCTGGATTCAAGAAGCAATTGCGCCTGTGTAACCATAGTTACACAGTGCAATTGCTTACTTGCCCCGGCATAACGAATGCTCCTGATTCAGGAACCTCGTTACGCTAACTGCAGCCTAAGATCTGCGCGGCATAAGGCTCTTATGCCCGCATATCTTAGGCTGCATTCTTGTGATGGCCGCTAGGTGGCGTTCCCATTGTGCTCAGCGTATAGTATGCAAATTGCATACTAACGCCGATTCACAACGTTGCGCGAGCCCTGCGTACGCAATTTACGTTGTTTCCGTACGGCGGTTTTCACGTATGTTACGTATACCCGTCGTTTCCGCGTCGCGAAATTTGAAATTTACGTAGTTTGCGTAAGTGAATAGTGAATGGCGCTGGACGCCATTCACGTTCACTTTGAAGCAAATAACTTCCTTGCGACGTCATTTGCCGCAATGCACGTCGGGAAAGTTTCCCGACGGAGCATGCGCTCTACGCTCGGCGCGGGAACGCGCCTAATTCAAATGATTCCCGCCCCCTACGGGATCATTTAAATTGTGCGCGCTTACGCCGGGCATTTTGCCGGCGCGCTACTGCTCCGTGAATCAAGGGCAGCGCAGTAAATTTGCGGGGGCACAGGGCAAAAACGCTGCGCCTCCGTAAAAAATGCGCAAAGCTACTTGAATCCAGCCCACTATCTCTAAAAACTAGACAAGTATACTGTCGAAAATTTTGTTTTCGTTTCATTCTTTTTTTTTCTTTTTTTCCAAAAATTTGAAGAAAAAAAAAATCGGAAATCAAAATTTTCTGGTTTTTGAATTTCGAATTTATTTTCAGATTTTCCAATTTTGGAATTTTCTGATTTGTGATTTTCCATTTTCCAATTTTCGAATTTTCAATTTTGGAATTTTGAAAGGAATATAATTTTATTAGTTATTAATAGTTAAGTTATTGTTAGTTATTATCTAAGTTTTTCTGGGTTTTCAAATTTTCAGATTTTCATTCTTTCGAATTTCCAGATTTTCATTTATGGATTTTAGAATTTTCAAATTTTCGAAATTCCAAATCTCAGAAATTTCAAATTTCTTAATTCCCGAAATTGCAAATTTCCTAATTTCAAATTTTCAAATTTCCAAATTGTCGAAAAATTTGTTTTCGTTTAATTCTTTTTTCTTTTTTGCTTTTTTCCAAAAATTAGAAAATTTGGGGCCAGATTCAGGAATAATTACGGCGGCGTAACGTATCCCCTTTACGTTATGCCGCCGCAAGTTTTCGGCGTAAGTGCTTGATTCACAAAGCACTTGCCTGTAAACTTGCGGCGGCGTAGCGTAAAGCCGTCCGGTGCAAGCCCGCCTATTTCAAATGGGGCGTGTACCATTTAAATTAGGCGCGTTCCCGCGCCGAACGTTATGCGCATGCTCCGTTAGGAAATTTCCCACCGTGCTTTGCGCGAAATTACGGTGCCCCGACGTGTTTTTTGAACGGCGACGTGCGTAACGTACTTTCGTATTCCCGGACGTCTCACGCAAAAAAATAAAAAAAATTGAAATTCGACGCGGGAACGACGGCCATACTTTAACATGGCTGGTCTAAATGTAAGCCATGAAAAAGCAGGCTTATGTTTGCGACGGGAAAAACCGACTAGCGACGACGTAAGAGAATGCGACGAATGCGCGTACCTTTGTGGATCGCCGTAATCAGCTAATTTGCATACCCGACGCGGAAAACGACGCAAACTCCACCCAGTGGTCGCCGAAGTATTGCATCCTAAGATCCGAAGGCGTACGAAGCCGTACACCTGTCGGATCTTAGCGAAAAGCCGTTGTATCTTTGTTTGTGAATTACAAATAAAGATACGACGCGGCAAATTTGAAAGTACGCCGGAGTATCAGCAGATACTCCGGCGTACTTTTTCTGTGAATCTGGCCCTTGGTTTTCGTAAATCAAAATTTTCTGATTTTCGAATTTCAAATTTATTTTTCAGATTTTAAAATTTTGGAATTTTCGGATTTGTGATTTTCCAATTTAGAATTTTCGAATTTTCAATTTTTTGAATTTTGGAATTTGAACGGAAATTATAATTGTATTAATTATTAATAGTTAAGTTATTGTTAGTTATTATCTAAGGCCCAGATTCACAAAGCAGTTACGCCAACGTATATCAAGTTACGCCGACGTAAGTGCAAATGTGCGCCGTCGTATCTGTGCGCAAGACCCACAAACAGAGATGCGCCTAAAAATAGGCTTCACCCTGCCGACGTAACTTGCTTACGCCGGCGTAGGGTGGCGCACATTTAGGCTGGGCGCATAGTGCTGCTCCCATTCATTAGCTATTCAAACATGCAAATGAGGGAAATACGGCGATTCACGAACCTGCGTGCGCCCGAGGCAGGCTACGAGAGGTGCGCGTAAGTTGTACGTCCGGCGTAAAGTTATGCCCCATAAAGGAGGTGTAACCTAGCAACAGACATGCAAAGGTCTGCACCAAGGAACACAAGTCGGCGCATTATACATTGGACGTGTGTCTGGCTGGGCATAGGCGTACGCAGTGATCCGGCGTATCTTAGGCAGTTGTTCCGACGTGGTTGTGAGCAGGCGCAGGGGGATGCGTCCACGTTACGGCGCATGCGCAGTTCGTTATAAGTACTTGTCTGGCGCTCGGCCCATCATTTACATGGGGTCACGCCTCATTTGCATGGGTCACGCCCACTTCCACCTACGCCGGCCTGCGCCTTTGGTACCCACGCCACGCTGGCGCAGCGTTGGGAGCACTGGCTTTCTGAATTCCATGCTTGCCTCTCTGCGCTGCGGCGGCGTAGCGTATACGGGTTACTCTACGGCGGCGTAATGTGCGCCGTGCTCTCTGTGAATCGGGGCCTACGTTTTTCGGGTTTTGATTCTTTCGAATTTCCAGATTTTCATTTATGGATTTTAGAATTTTCAAATTTTCGAACTTCCAAATCTCAGAAATTCCAAATTTCCGAATTTCCGAAATTTAGAATTTCATCATTTCAAATTTTCGCATTTCAAAATGTCCAAAATTTCGATATTTCAAAATTGGAATTTTTGATATTTCGAAACTGGAATATAGTTCTAATTTTCGAATTCGGTAAATGAAAATTTAGCAAATTTCGGAGATAACTAATTTGTCAAAATTCCTTAAAAAACAAATTAGAAACTAAGGGCCTGATCCACAAAAGGGATACGCCGGTGTATCCACAGAATCAGTTTCTCATAGATAAGCAGAAGATCCGGCATGTGTAAGGGACTTACACTGTCGGATCTTAGGATGCAGTACCGCATCCGCCGCTGGGGGCATTTCTCGTCGAAATCCAGCGTCGGGTATGCAAATTAGCACTTACGGAGATCCACAAAGCTTTTACGCTTCGTTTTTTCTCCGTAAGTGTTAGTTTGCCGTCGCAAATTAGGGCTGCTTTTACAAAGTGTAAAGTTAGTACACCATGTAAAAGTAGACCGTTCTTTCCCGCGACGCTGTCAAATTTTTTAAAAAAAATTTTTTTTCCCGCCGCATCTTTTTTTTTTCCCGACGCAACTTTTTTTACCCGGCGCGATTCACAAAACTCTGCGTAACGTAATTTTGCGCAATGCACGTCGGGAAAATCGCGTCGGGAGCATGCGCAGTAGATTGGGCACGCCTTGCGCCGGCCGGATTTAAGTTACACCGCAGAACATTTCTAGGTAAGTGCTTTGTGGATCGGGCACTTAGGTAGAAATTTTCCGGCGGTGTAACTTAAATCCGAATATTTAAGTTACACCCGCTGGCTGTGGATCTGGCCCTAAACGAATTGCACATGTCTATTAAAAACACGATTACACGTTTATGACCACAATGTTCTTACCTCCAGTTACAATCCGTTTGGCGGTCACAGAGAATGCAAATGCCGTGATCCCTTTTTTAACAGAAAAACATCTGACTGGCCTGTTTTTTCGAAAAAGAAGATTTTCTGCTTTAGTGTTGGAAGTCAACATGTTTTTTTTTTTTAATATCAGACATTTATGGAGGTTTACTGACTGGTTAAAAAAAGCCATTTGGCCTATGTTGGAATACTAAGCGCTGAAGTACAGCGTGAAACGCGTCGGCCATTTCTGTACCTGTTGTTTGCAGTGAATGCATGTGCATTTGAAAATAAAAGACCAACTTTATTTTAGTTATTTTGGAGTGCGGCTATCCAGAGTTTTTTCGTCCATTTGCTGGCCTATGTTGGAAGTTGTCTTGGAAGGCCAGTACAGCAAGTTTACCCAATAGGGTGTTTGTAACCAGGAGTCATAAATGGGAACTCATCTCCTAAAGAATCTTCTCTCATAGGCCTCCTGATGCGATGTACAGCGCCTAGAAAAAGTATTCATACCCCTTGACATTTTCCACATTTTGTCATGTTACAACAAAAAACATACATGCATGTTATTGGGATTGTATGTGATAGACAAACACAAAGTGTCACATAATTGTGAAGTGGAAGGAAAATAATAAATGGTTTTCAATTATTTTTACAAATAAATATGTGAAAAGTGTTGGGGGGGGGGGCGGCATTTGTATTCAGCCCCCTTTACTCTGATACCCCTAACTAAAATCTAGTGGAACCAATTGCCTTCAGAAGTCACCTAATTCGTAAATAGTCCATCTGTGTGTAATTTAATCTCAGTATAAATACAGCTGTTCTGTGAAGCCCTCAGAGGTTTGTTAGAGAACCTTAGCAAATAGCATCATGAAGGCCAAGGAACACACCAGACAGGTCAGGGATAAAGCTGTGTAGAAGTATAAAGCAGGGTTAGGTTATTAAAAAAAAATCTCCCAAGCTTTGAACCCGAAAAACGTAAATAATAATTGAATATAACTTAATCTCACGGAGCTTCTGTTCAATCCATCATCGGAAAATGGAAAGAGTATGGCACAACTGCAAACCTACCAAGACATGGCCGTCCTCTTAATCTGACCGGGCCGGGCAAGGAGAGCATTCATCAGAGAAGCAGCCAAGAGGTCCATGGTAACTCTGGAGGAGCTGCAGAGATCCACAGGTCAGGGGGGAGAATCTGTCCACAGGACAACTATTAGTGGTCTCTCCACAAATCTGTTCTTTATGGAAGAGTGACAAGAAGAAAGACATTGGAGAAAGAAAGTCATAGGAAGACACAGCAAACATGTGGAAGAAGATGCTCTAGTCAGATGAGACAAAAATTTTACTTTTTGGCCTAAAACAAAACGCTATGTGTGGCAGAAAACTAACACTGCACATCACCCTGAACACACCACCCCCACCATGAAACATGGTGGTGGCAGCATCATGTTGTAGGGATGCTTTTCTTCAGCAGTCTGCAAAAGACTTGAGACTGGGGCAGAGGTTCACCTTCCAGCAGGACAACGACCCTAAGCCAGAGCTACAATGGAATGGTTTAGATCAAAGCATATTCATGTGTTAGAATGGCCCAGTCACAGTCCAGACCTAAATCCCATTGAGAATCTGTGGCAAAACTTGAAAATTGCTGTTTACAGACGCTCTCCATCCAATCTGACAGAGCTTGAGATATTTTACAAAGGAGAATGGGCAGACATGTCCCTCTCTAGATGTGCAAAGCTGGTAGAGACATCCCCAAAAGACTTTCAGCTGTAATTGTAGAGAAAGGGGGTTCTACAAAGTATTGACTCCGGGGGGCGCCATACAAATACCCCCCCCCCACACTTTTCACATATTTATTTGTAAAAAATGTAATATCATTTATAATTTTTCTTCCACTTCACAATTATATGTCACTTTGTGTTGGTCTATCACATAAAATCCCAACAAAATACATTTAAGTTTTTGGATGTAAAATTACAAAATGTGGAATACTTTTTTAAGGCAACTGTTCAGTCTCAGGGAGTGTAAGAGGACACGGGACCACACAATGAGATTGGAGGAGAAGTGGTTTAACCTTAACCACTTAAGGACCCCTTCACGCCGATATACGTCGGCAGAATGGTACGGCTGGGCACATCCATGTATCTGTACATGGCCCTTTAAGCCCAGCCGTGGGGTCGCGCGCGCCGCCGGCGTGTGCACGCGACCCGGTCCGAAGCTCCGTGCCCGCGGGACCCGATCGCCGCCGGTGTCCCTGGATCGGTCCTCCGGAGCTGAAGAACGGGGAGAGGTGAGTGTAAACACACCTTCCCTGTTCTTCGTTGTGGCAGTGTCATTGATAGTCTGTTCCCTGATATAGGGAAACACGATCAATGACGTCACACGTCCAGCCCCGCCCCCTACAGTTAGAAACACATATGAGGTCACACTTAACCCCGTCAGCGCCCCTAGTGGTTAACTCCCAAACTGCAATTGTAATTTTCGCAGTAAACAATACATTTTTATAGCATTTTTTGCTCTGAAAATGACAATGGTTCTAAACGCTATAAATTTTGCGCAAACCAATCAATAAGTGCTTATTGAGATTTTTTTTACCAAATAGGTAGAAGAATACGTATCTTTTTTATCTTTTATCTTTTTATATCTTTTTTGGGGGATATTTATTATAGCAAAAAGTTAAAAATATAGGCCTAGATTCTCAAAGGACTTACAACGGCGCAGCGACATGTACGCCGTCGTAAGTCCTAATCTGGCCCGTCGTATCTATGCGACTGATTCTTAGAATCAGTTCCGCATAGATATCCATTAGATCCGACAGGTGTAAGTCTTTTACGCCGTCGGATCTTAACTGCAATTTTTTTTTTGCCCGCTAGGTGGCGCTTCCGTCGATTTCCACATCGAGTATGCAAATTAGCTAGATACGCGAATTCCCGAACGTATGCGCGGCCGAAGCAGTAAAGTTACGACATTTACGTTAGGCTTTTCCCGGCGTAAAGTTGCCCCTGCTATATGAGGCGCAGCCAATGTTTAGTATGGCCATCGTTCCCGCGTCGAAATTTTAAAAAGTTACGTCGTTTGCGTAAGTTGTCCGTTAATGGGGCTGGACGTCATTTACGTTCAGGTCGAAAACAATGACGTCCTTGCGACGTCATTTGGAGCAATGCACACTGGGATATTTTACGGACGGCGCATGTGCAGTTCTTCGGCGTGGGGACGCGCATCATTTAAATGATACACGCCCCCTACCCGCCTAATTTGAATTCCGCCGGGTGATTTCCGCTACGCCGCCGCAACTTTACAGGCAAGTGCTTTGTGAATAAAGCACTTGCCTGAAAAACTTGCGGCGGCGTAACGTAAATGAGATACGTTACGCCCGCACAATTTTGCGCCCATCTACGTGAATCTGGGCCGTCGATTTTTTTTCAAAATTGTCGCTCTATTTTTGTTTAAATAGCGCAAAAAATAAAATCCGCAGAGGTGATCAAATACCACCAAAAGAAAGCTCTATTTGTGGGGAAAAAAGGACTCCAATTTTGTTTGGGAGCCACATCGCACGACCGCGCAATTGTCAGTTAAAGCGACGCAGTGCCGAATCGCAAAAACTGGCCAGGTCCTTTACCTGCATAAAGGTCCGGGTCTTAAGTTGTTAAACTGCACAGGGGGTCTTTCACTGTCAGGGCAATAAGGATGTGGAACTCTCTTCCACAATTGGTGGTGTCAGCAGGAAGTATTGATTGTTTTAAAAGACTCTTGGATGTCCATCTTAGCGAAGACAATATACAGGGATATGGGAAATGACTATGGACACTAATGCCGCGTACACACGATCGGAAATTCCGACAAGAAAATCGTGGACCGAGGGAATGTTGGCTCACACTTGTGTTGCGTACACACGGTCACACAAAATTCCGACTGTCAAGAACGCGGTGACGTACAACACCTACGACGAGCCGAGAAAAATGAAGTTCAATAGGAAGTTCGGCTCTTCTGCTTGATTCAGAGCATGCGTGTGTTTTTTTTGTGCGTCGGAATTGCATACAGATTATGAAAATTTCCGACAAGAAATTTTCTTTCTTGTCGGAAAAATTGAGAACCAGCTCTCGAATTGTTGTTGTTGTTGGAAATTCGGACAGAAAAAGTCCGATGGAGCCTACACACACGGTCGGAAGTTCCGACCAAATACTCACATCGAACTTTTCTTGTCGGAAATTCCGCGGCATAACACATATATCTACACAGGTTGAACTATTGTCTTTATTCAATCTTACCAACTATGTAACTATGTAATAATTATTACCTCTTATCTGTTATCCTTTCTACTTCATCCAATACTAAAGAATGTTCGCTGTCTTCAGAACACGATGCAAAGAATTTTAGTTCTTGGATGTACTTTAATTTAATAACCCAATCACTGTGCAGCTTTCTCCTGACCCTAGAGATCAAAAAATGCAAAGAACGGTTCAATATGTTTACTTATTATGATTATCTACCGTATTTGCCGGCGTATAAGACGACCCCCTAATTTTCCAGGAAAAATGTTGGTTTTGGGATATACTCGCCATATAAGACGACCCCCTTCCTACTAGTCTTTCTGGAAGCTGAGGGGTAGCCGGAACAACCGCTGACAGAAACAGGCTTTTTTCAAATCTCACTGTGCCATTACATTACTTGCCCCCACTGTGCCATTACATTACATGCCTCACTGTGCCATTACATTACTTGCCCCCACTGTGCCATTACATTACATGCCTCACTGTGCCATTACATTACTTGCCCCCACTGTGCCATCACTTGCCCCCACTGTGCCATCACTTGCCCACACTGTGCCATCACTTGCCTACACTGTGCCATCACTTGCCCCCACTGTGCCATCACTTTCCTACACTGTGCCATTACTTTCCTACACTGTGCCATCACTTGCCTACATTGTGCCATCACTTGCCTACACTGTGCCATCACTTGCCTACACTGTGCCATCACTTGCCCCCACTGTGCCATCACTTGCCCCCACTGTGCCATCACTTGCCCACACTGTGCCATCACTTGCCCCCACTGTGCCATCACTTGCCTACATTGTGCCATCACTTGCCCCCACTGTGCCATCACTTGCCTACACTGTGCCATCACTTGCCTACACTGTGCCATCACTTGCCCCCACTGTGCCATCACTTGCCTACACTGTGCCATCACTTGCCTACACTGTGCCATCACTTGCCCCCACTGTGCCATCACTTTCCTACACTGTGCCATCACTTGCCTACATTGTGCCATCACTTGCCCCCACTGTGCCATCACTTGCCTACACTGTGCCATCACTTGCCCCCACTGTGCCATCACTTGCCCCCACTGTGCCATCACTTGCCTACACTGTGCCATCACTTGCCTACACTGTGCCATCACTTGCCCCCACTGTGCCATCACTTGCCCCCACTGTGCCATCACTTGCTCCCCACTGTGCCATCACTTTCCCCCCACTGTGCCATCACTTGCTCCCCACTGTGCCATCACTTTCCCCCCACTGTGCCATCACTTGCCTAAACTTTGCCGTCACTTGCCTACACTGTGCCATCACTTGCCCCCACTGTGCCATCACTTGCCCCCACTGTGCCATCACTTGCCCCCACTGTGCCATCACTTTCTCCCCACTGTGCAATCACTTTCCCCCCACTGTGCCATCACTTTTCCCCACTGTGCCATCACTTGCCCCCACTGTGCCATCACTTGCCCCCACTGTGCCATCACTTTCTCCCCACTGTGCAATCACTTTCCCCCCACTGTGCCATCACTTTTCCCCACTGTGCCAACAGTGCCATCACTCACGTCAGGCCGGTGACAGTCTCCGTGCTGCGAGCGTCCATGATTTGAATGCCGCGCCTTCTTCTCAGACTGTCCTGTGATAGGCGGAACTCTCTCATCCTCTGGTCCGAGGATGAGAAGGCATCTGTGATAGGAGGAACACAGAACAGAGGCGCTGCTGGGAAGATTTGTGTTCCGCCTATCACAGGACACTCTGAGGAGAAGGAGCGGCTTTTAAATCAGGCGTATAAGACGACCCCCGACTTTGGATGCATTTTTTTGCATCAAAAAAGTCATCTAATGCCGCGTACACACCATCACTTTATGTGATGAAAAAAAACGACGTTTTTAAAAACGCCACTTTAACCACTTAAAGCGGGAGTTCACCCATTTAAAAAAAATAAATAAATCTCCCCTTAGCTTCCTGCTCGTTCGGTCTAGGGGAATCGGCTATTTATATTAAAATATGAGCAGTACTTACCCGTTTTCGAGCTGCATCTTCTTCCGTCGCTTCCGGGTATGGGTCTTCGGGAGCGGGCGTTCCTTCTTGATTGACATTCTTCCGAGAGGCTTCCGACGGTCGCATCCATCGCGTCACTCGTAGCCGAAAGAAGCCGAACGTCGGTGCGGCTCTATACTGCGCCTGCGCACCGACGTTCGGCTTCTTTCGGAAAATCGTGACGCGATGGATGCGACCATCGGAAGCCTCTCGGAAGCCTGTCAATCAAGAAGGAACGCCCATTCCCGAAGCCCATACCCGGAAGCGACGGAGAGGATGCGTCTCGTAAACGGGTAAGTACTGCACATATTTTAAAATAAATAGCCGATTCCCCTAGTAATAACGAGCAGGAATCTAAGGGGGAAAAGTGCCCTCTAAGGGTGAACCCCCGCTTTAAGCCCCGGACCATATTGCTGCCTAAAGACCCAAGGGGTTTTTACAGTTCGGGACTGCGTCGTTTTAACAGACAATTGCGCGGTTGTGCGACGTGGCTCCCAAACAAAATTGGCGTCCTTTTTTCCCCACAAATAGAGCTTTCTTTTGGTGGTATTTGATCACCTCTGCGGTTTTTATTTTTTGCGCTATAAACAAAAATAGAGCGACAATTTTGAAAAAAATTCAATATTTTTTACTTTTTGCTGTAATAAATATCCCCCAAAAATATATATAATTTTTTTTTTCTCAGTTTAGGCCGATACGTATTCTTCTACCCATTTTTGGTAAAAAAAAATCGCAATAATCGTTTATCGGTTGGTTTGCGCAAAATTTATAGCGTTTACAAAATAGGGGATAGTTTTTTTGCATTTTTATTTTTTTTATTTTTTTTTACTACTAATGGCGGCGATCAGCGATTTTTTTCGTGACTGCGACATTATGGCGGACACTTCGGACAATTTTGACACATTTTTGGGACCATTGTCATTTTCACAGCAAAAATGCATTTAAATTGCATTGTTTATTGTGAAAATGACAGTTGCAGTTTGGGAGTTAAACACAGGGGGCGCTGTAACATTTAGTGTTCACCTAGTGTGTGTTTACTAGTGTAGGGGGGTGTGGCTGTAGGAATGACATCATCGATCGGGTCTTCCCTATAAAGGGGATCACTCGATCAATGCGCCGCCACAGTGAAGCACGGGGAAGCCGTGTTTACACACGGCTCTCCCCGTTCTTCAGCTCCGGGGAGCGATCGCGACGGAGCGGCTATAAACGAATAGCCGCGCCGTCGTCCCGGATCGCTCCCCGAGCGGACCCGACCTCCGCATGTACCGGGGGGGGTCCCGATCGGACCCCCCACCCACGTCTAGCAGAGGACGTACAGGTACGTGGATGTGCCTGTCCGTGCCATTCTGCTGACGTATATGTACATGAGGAGGTCGGGAAGTGGTTAAATGACCGTGTGTGGGGGAAAACGTTGTTTTATGTCTTGTAAAAAACGACCCAAAAAAATTGAAGCATGCTTCAATTTTATGTGTCGTTTTTCAAAACGTCGTTTTTTACTTCACAGAAATTGACCGTGTGTAGCAAAAAACGTCTTTCAAAACGACGTTTTTACACCCGCGCATGCCCAGAAGCTAGTTGTGAAGCGAGCTTCAATGGTAAAACGTGGTGGAACGTAACCTCGCTTTGCTAGAACATTGTGAGAAAAACGATGGTGTGTAGGCAACTTCGTCTTTGAAAATTGAAGTTTCAAAAACATCGTTTTTTACTTCACAGAAAATGTCGTTTTTTTTCATCACATAAAGTGATGGTGTGTACGCGGCATTATACGCCGGAAAATACGGTATATCATTACTTTCTGATTGCTAAGGACAGGTTGTTATTCTCCTTTAAGGAGTTCCCTGTCTTGCCTTCCTTCTCTGTCATTGGTGGAATTTCCTTGTTAACCACTTCAGTACCGGGCACTTTCACCCCCCTTCCTGCCCAGGTCAATTTTCAGCTTTCAGCGCTGCCGGTTTTTAAATGACAATTGCGCGGTCGTGCTACACTGTACCCAAACTACATTTTTATCATTTTGTTCCCACAAATAGCGATTTCTTTTGGTGGTATTTGATCACCTCCTGCGGTTTTTATTTTCCGCTAAACAAATAAAAAATACAGAAAATGTTGAACAAAATAATATATTTTCTTTTGTTTCTGTTACAAAAACCTTTACTGTTGGGCACTGATGGGCACTGATAAGGTGGCACCAATGAGGTGGCACTTATGGCACTAATATAGGGCACTAATGTGCACCACTGAGGTGGCACTGATGATGGCACTAATATAGGGCACTGATGGGCACTGATATGCAGCACTGGTGGGCATTGATAGGAGGCACTGATATGCAGCACTGTTGGGCACTGAAAGGCGGCACTGATGGGCACTCTGATAGGTGGCACTGATGGATATCACCAATTGGCAGGCACTGGCGGGCATTATTAATGGGCACTGATTGGCATCAATTGTGGGCACTGATTGGCATCCCTGGTGGCCATGGTTGGCATACCTGGTAGTCACAAGTGGTGGGCATACCTGGTGGTCCTGATGGTGTCCCTGGTGGTCCTAGGTGGGGATCCTCAGGGGGGCTGCACTGATAATCAATCAGAGCAGACCCCCCTGTCAGAGGAGCAGCCAATCGCGCCGCCTATAAATGCCTATCAGTCCCGCCTTTCAGTGCCCATTAGTCTGACAAACGCAAGTGAAGAAAAGCCGATAAGCGGCTTTTCCTGTTTACACCGTGATCAGCTGTGATAGGACACAGCTGGTCACGTGGTAAAGAGTCTGCGTCAGAGACTCTTTACCTAGATCGGAGTTGCGGTGTGTCAGACTGACACGCCGCACCACTGATCGCCACGCTGCAGGCCCCTGCGGGCACGCGCCGCCTCGTTATCCTGATCACGTCATATGACGTCCCATCAGGATAACTAAACCACTTTGCCGATGTCATTTTGCTATATGATGGGCGGCAAGTGGTTAAAGTGGAACTAAACGCTCTCAATTGACATTATCTATTTTAATCCTTATGCTGAAGACTTAGGCCCGGATTCTCGTACGAGTTACGACGGCGTATCTCCAGATACGCCGTCGTAACTCTGAGTCCGAGCCGTCGTATCTATGCGCCTGATTCTTAGAATCAGTTACACATTGATTTGTATTAGATCCGACCGGCGTAAGTCTCTTACGCCGTCGTATCTTAACTGCATATTTACGCTGGCCGCTAGGGGCGTGTACGCTGATTTACGCCTAGAAATATGTAAATCAGCTACGAACGTACGCCCGGCCGACGCAGTACAGATACGCCGTTTACGTTAGGCTTTTCCCGGCGTAAAGTTACCCCTGCTATATGAGGCGTACCAATGTTAAGTATGGACGTCGTTCCCGCGACGAATTTTGAAAATTTTACGACGTTTGCGTAAGTCGTTCGCGAATAGGGCTGGGCGTCATTTACGTTCACATCGAAAGCATTGGCTTCTTGTGGGTTAATTTGGAGCATGCGCACTGGGATACTTTCACGGACGGTGAATGCGCTGTTCTTAAAAAGCGTCATTTACGTGGGGTCACATAAAATTTACATAACACACGCCCACATCTACCACATTTGAATTAGGCGGGCTTACGCCGGCCTATTTACGCTACGCCGCCGCAACTTTGGTTTGAGAATACGGCACTTGCCTGTCAAAGTTGCGGAGGCGTAACGTAAATAGGATACGTTACGCCCGCACAAAGATGCGTGGTTCTACGTGAATCCGGGCCTTAGTAATTGGATAGGAAAGTGGGTAAAATAAGTATTGAACACGTCACCAGGTAAATATATTTCTAAAGTAGCTATTGATATGAAATTTTCACCACATGTCGGTAACAACCCATGCAATCCATACAAAATAGAGGGCCAGATTCACAGAAGAAGTAGACTGATACGCCGGCGTACTTTCAAATTTCCCACGTCGTATCTTTAGTTTGAATCCTCAAACCAAGATACGACCAGTTGGGAGCTATTCTTTGGCAATTTGCAAATGACTTTTAGAAAACAAACTGACTTACTGCTCGAAGTTTCCAGAATGCAGGAGACCCGGCTGAGACAATAGATGAAGATTTGTGCGGCATTTGTTAAGTTCATATTTTCCAATTGAAAACAAGGTAATAAATCCAGCATCATCTCCGACCAAAATTCCATTCTTTTCAGAATCTTCTTGCGAATTCACAGCACAGACACACTTTGGGCGATGTTTCATTGGTTGGAGGAAGGTATAGCTACCCTTCAAAAAAAATGACAGAGAATTTGATGTGCAACAATAATAGTTACATAGTAGGTGAGGTTGAAAAAAAAGACACAAGTCCATCAAGTCCAACCTGTGTGTGTGATTCTATGTCAGTATTACAGTGTATTTCCCTGTATGTTGTGGTCGTTCAGGTGCTTATCTATAGTTTCTTGAAACCATTGATGCTTCCCCCGCTGAGACCACTGCCTGTGGAAGGGAATTCCACATCCTTGCCGCTCATACAGTAAAGAACCCTCTACATCAGTTGTTCTCAACCTTTCTAGTGCCGTGACCCCTTGATAAAATTTCCCAAGTTGTGGGGACACCTAACAGTAGAATTTTTGTAGCGTGGGTTTTCAGCACCTAAGGCCAGACAAGTAATTTGCGCCCCTAGCCCACGGACATTTAGGGATCCCTAAGTCCCTTACACTCATACAGTATTAAGTATTATCTAAAATCACTCGCAGCTATAATGAAATGTTGGCTCCCGGCAATACAGAGAAAAGTCATTGAAAGTCAATGATAAAAAAAAAAAATGCGTAGGGGTCCCCCCAAATTCAATTACCAGGCCATTCAGGTCTGGTATGGATATTAAGGTGAACCCTGCGTCAAATTAAAAAAAATATGACGTGGGGGTTCCCCCCAAATATCCATACCAGGCCCTTCAGGTCTGGTATGGATTTTAAGGGGAACTTCACCCCAAATAAAATAAAAAAAAGGCGTGGAGTTTCCCCCCAAAATCCACACCAGACCCTTTATCCGAACACGCAGCGTGGCAGGCCACAGGAAAATAGGGGGGACGAGAGAGAGCGCCCCCCCTCCTGAACCGTACCAGGCCACATGCCCTCAACATTCGGAGGATACTTTGGGGGTCTGTGACCCCTCAAAGCACCATGTCCCCATGTTGATGGGGACAAGGGCCTCATCCCCAAAACCCTTGCCCGGTGGTTGTGGGGGTCTGCGGGCGGGGGGGCTTATCAGAATCTGGAAGACCCCTTTAACAAAAGGGACCCCAAGATGCGGGCCCCCCTATGTGAATTGGTAATGGGGTACATTGTACCCCTACCATTTCACAAAGAAAGTGTAAAACACACAGACACTGTTGGGATAAGTCCTTTATTAAAAACAAAAAATAATAATAAAAAAAAAAGATTCCAGCGGTGGTAATCCACACTCGGTCTCCGCTCCAACGCTGTCGGTATCCTGCAATGGATGCTCTCCTCTCCGGGGTCCAGCGATGGATGATCTCCTTCCATCCAGGTCCAGGCTCCAGCAATAAGATGTCCAGCCCAGCGCATCCTGTCTCCCCCGGAGACACCCCGGGAATATCGTCACCGCAGCCTGACAGGTCTTATGTAGCTAAGGACAGGGGCCACCCATCACATGACCCCGTGCCCCTCTAACGCAAGGGGAAAACCTGGCTTACCCAGTGACGTGACGGGTGACCCCGCCCCCTCTGATGCAACGGGAAACACTTTTTATGACAATAACTTGCATATTATGCCGTGTACACACGATCATTTTTCGGCATGAAAAAAACGACGTTTTTAAAAAATGTCATTTAAAACGATCGTGTGTGGGCTCCACATCATTTTTCGGGTTCTGAAAAACGTCAAAAAAAAAATTTGAACATGCTGCATTTTTTAACGACGTTTTAAAATATGTAGTTTTTCGGGTTGTAAAAAATTATCGTGTGTGGGCTAAAACTACGTTAAAAACCCGTGCTCAGAAGCAAATTATGAGACGGGAGCGCTCGTTCTGGTAAAACTACCGTTCGTAATGGAGTAAGCACATTCATCACGCTGTAACAGACAGAAAAGCGCGAATCGTCTTTTACTAACACGGAATCAGCTAAAGCAGCCCCAAGGGTTGGGTCATCCTCATGGAACTTCCCCTTTATAGTGCCGTCCTACGTGTTGTACGTCACCCCGCTTTGCTAGAGCATTTTTTTAAAACGATCTTGTGTAGGCAACGTCGTTTTAATGATGAAGTTGGAAAAAACAACGTTTTTTCTAGATGCTGAAAAACGTTGTTTTTTACATGCCGAAAAATGATCGTGTGTACGCGGCATTAGGCTTTAAAATTATCACTTTAGATTTCTCCCATAGACATTTACAGGATGTTCCGCGGCTTTTCAAATTTGCTGCGAACACCCCAAATTGTTCGCTGTTCGCCGAACGGGCGAACAGGCAATGTTTGATTGGAACATGAGTTCGACTCGAACTCTAAGCTCATCCCTATTTGAAAGTAACCAAATAAGCTTCAAATGCTACTAGAATAAATATCCAAACAGTTTTAACTTCAAAACACACCTCTGGTTTTCCAAGCCATTTATAATCCCAAAAAACAAGGCTTTCTTCTGACACAGCAACAACTTTTTTCATGTGAATAACGATATCACAACTTTGAAACCAAGCAGTTCCCTAAAAATACATAAAATATTTGAACAAACAATACAACATCAGCAAAATATAACTCATGTTACTCGTTATATACTAAAAGAGAAATGTGATGAGCGCAACCTCTAAAAGTGTAAAATAATGCCAATATAAATATAAAATGCCGTACTAGTATATCAAACACTATACACTGACGTTTTTTTTTATGTCATTAAAAACGATTGTGTGTGGGCTCCTGAGCATTTTTCACGATGTAAAAAATGGGCATTAAAAATTTAGAACATGCTCTAATTTTTCACAACGTTTTTAACGTCGTAAAAAATGGTCATGTGTGGGCTTTAACAACGTGAAAAAAAAACGTATACTCAGAAGCAAGTTATGAGACGGGAGCGCTCGTTCTGATAAAACTAGCGTTTGTAATGGAGTAAGCACATTCATCACACTGTAGCAGACTGAAAAGCGCGAATCGTCTTTTACTAACACAAAATCAGCAAAAGCAGCCCCAAGGGTGGCGCTATGCGAATGGAACTTCCCCTTTATTGTGCCGTCGTACGTGTTGTACGTCACCGCGCTTTGCTAGAACATTTTTTTTTCACGATCGTGTGTAGGCAAGGCCGTTTTAACGATTGAGTTGAAAAAAACTTCGTTTTTTTCTAGACCATTAAAACGTAATTTTTTACAACCCGAAAAACGGTCGTGTGTACGCGGCATTAGGCACATTGTGATGATTATTGTAAGAAGATAAGAAGATACGGGGGATGAGTGTGGGATAATTATGACTAGGGTTGTCCCGATACCACTTTTTTAGGACCGAGTACAAGTACCGATACTTTTTATCAAGTACTCGCCGATACCGATACTTTTTTTAAATCTCATGTGTCAGTATTTTTTTTTTTTTTATTTTTTTTTTTTTACAATTTTTTTTTTTTACAATTTGTTTATTTTTGAAATGAAAGGAGAGAAGCCAGCGGCTTCTTTTCATTCATAAACTGAAACATCGTAATCACAGGAGGTTACAATGTTTCAGTTATGTGAATGGACAGAGTCAGTGATCACTGACTCTGTACATTCCGCCACTCTCCATCCTGACAGATCGAGGGGGGACATGGCGGAAGAAATAAGGGGGGCATGATGGCGACAGAAAGGAGTGGGGACACCGCGGCAGCATGGAGGGGGGCATGACGGCGGCAGAAAGGAGTGGGGACACCTTGGCAGCACGGAGGGGGGCATGACGGCGGCAGAAAGGAGTGGGGACACTGCGGCAGCATGGAGGGGGGGACACACGGCGGCAGGATGGAGGGGGGACACACGGCGGCAGGACGGAGGGGGACATGACAGCAGCATGGGGGGACACAGTAGCAGGACGGAGGGGCATGACGGCGGCAGCAAGGAGGGGGGCATGACGGCGGCAGCAAGGAGGGGGGACACGGCGGCAGCATGGAAAAGGTTGGCAGCACGGAGGGGGACAGCAGCAGAATGGAGGGGGAATGGAGGAGGATACAAGGATAGTCAGCGGTGATCAGTGCTTGTAGCTCCCCCACCGCACTGATCACACTGACTGTCCAGGTATCAGGTGAAGCATTGGAGCATTTGCACCAAGTACAAGTACTCAGGCAAATGCTCGGTATCGGTCCAGAATCGGTATCGGGACAACCCTAATTATGACCCTATCAAGGAACCATCCCGAAAGCAGCAGATACTGTATTACAAAAAAGTTGTTGGGACTTTGCATGTACCCGGCCGTTTCTTTTGATTTTTATGCCAGGTTAATCATACCCTGGACAACCAAACTAACTATTTTTTTTATTTTTTATTCCTATGGTTCTAGCCAAAAAGGCCCGGCCCAAGAGGCAGGTGTTAAAAAGTGTGTATGGTGCAGTGACAAAGATACCAATAAAACTCAGAGTGACACTCACGCAGTGAGAATTATGGCACCCCTGGACTGTTACTCCAGGGGCACATGCACTACGGGCTTTCTCCAACCCCGGCCCACAGCCAGACCGGTGCAACCCTTGACTTGACCTTTGTTTAAATTTCAATAAAAGCTGGAAAAATGGGGTTGTTCTAAAAGTTGTAGACCGGTAATGTATTTATCTCATCTTATGACAGGTGCAGCCTAGAAAAGTCATATTTTTGGTTATAGGTGTAAACTGTCTATATTTTACAAGAAACACATATTCTGCTCTATGCACAACCTTTATTGAACTTAATAATAGAATATACAGTGTACTTACAGCCACATGTACACGGGCATAGTGTTCCATCTGCATAGAAAAAATATGCATAAGATGTCATTAGTGCTGCCAATTTACAAAAGTATTTGTAAATACAAATTCTGCAATATTATAGTATATATAAGAAGGCCAGTATGGTGGCCTGAGTTTATGGGAGGAGCCCGGAGGGTATCTAAGCAGCCCACTCACACATGCTCTTTGTCGGTTCAGTGTGCGGTACTGCACGTCCAGGGCTCAAGTCCTGCGGGAATGCGTGGGATCGGAGTTCAGTTCCCTTTGCAGGACTAGAGCAGCCGCACGAGCCAATCCTTCACTAAGCGGTGATGCCCAGCTCTAGTCACTGACATGGGTAGGCGAACCTTAGTAATCCTTTATTTTACTGGCCGCTTCCTGTATATGGATTCATCGATTAGTATGCGGGTATTCCGTCACTTCCTCAATGCCGCAATGTCTCCTGGGAGCTTTTGTCATTGTTCCCAGGAGACATTGCGGAGGTCTGCCGCAAGTTATCGCAGGATTTAGAAAGAACTTGCTTATTTCTAAATCCCGCGATAACTCGCGGCAGACCTCCGCAATGTCTCCTGGGAACAATGACAAAAGCTCCCAGGAGACATTGCGGCATTGAGGAAGTGACGGAATACCCGCACACTACCCAATGAATCCATATACAGGAAGCGGACAGTAACATAAAGGATTACTAAGGTACAGTGGATCGAAAAGAAAAAAAACATGCGGTTTAGTAATTATGCATATGAGCGTATTATTATTTATTTTTTGGTGGGGGAGTGGATCTTGGGTGGGAGTTCCCACACTTTTTTCCCCGGGACTTGACCCCTGTACACGTCACTGGGCCGACTCTTCCAAGCTCACCTCATGTCCGTGAGTCTGCCCATTCAATCGCATTCGACACCCTCCCGCCCTCCCCTTTCACGTACGTACGTACGTACGTTCGTGAATCGGCGTATCTTGCTCATTTACATATTCAACGCGTAAATCCACGTACACGCCCCTAGCGGCCAGCGTAAATATGCACATAAGATACGACGGCGTAGGAGACTTACGTCGGTCGTATCTTAGCAACAGTGAGGCATATCTCATTTTAAGAATGCGCGCAAAGATACGACGGCGCGCATTCGGACTTACGACGGCGTATCTACTGATACGCCGTCGTAAGTCTCTCTGAATCCGGCCCATAATGTTTGGGGGTTCTAACTAATTTTCTAGCAAAAAAATCAAAAAAGATTTTCACATTGTTGGAAGGCAAAATGAGTTAATATAATTTCTGATATTCTGACTCCCTGGAGGGCAGGCATATGGCCCCCAAGTTGGAATGTAACCAATTAAGCCTCTAACTTTGCATGACAATACAGGCTCAGATCTGACTATGAGGATCATTGATTAACCACTCTGCAAGCAAGCTTCAAAGAGAGCTATGGCTGCAAAGATAATTGATGACAGCTCAAAAGATCAACAAGCTCCTGGAGATGACATGGACAATGCTGCCCCTATAGGCCAATATAATATATTACAAGGACTACCGCTTGGCAATATCTAATTGGATAGGAGGCAAGTGGGGGTGGTTACGAGTGGGCGTGAATGTTTGAGTGAAAAGGGCTTACAAAAGAGATATAGTCCCTTGTCCCCTTTCCCTTTTGGCCTGCTTATGTGAGCCTCTTGGCTCGGTCTCTATTACCATTGTAAGGGGTTAGCTCGGTAGTGGGGGTGTGTGACCCTCTGGAAGGGGTTCACTACACACAGAACTAGACAGAAAGGCAGTCGAAGACGGTTGAAAACAAAGATTTTGGTTTATTCTTGCTGGAAACATGTGCAAGCATCCAAACAGCATAAACAAAATAAAACATAAAATAAACCCTGGCCACTTGGGGCGTCTACCTTCACCACACAGGAACCTATCTATGGAGTCTGGCACAGCCTAGTGCTGGGTAGACACTGCTGGTCATACAGCAGAAAAACAATAGTCTTTTTGATTTTTTATCACACAGAAAAATCAACAGCACCTCACCTCTTCAGAAGTATTTCTGCTCACTCCTCTCCTTCACTCAAAAAGCCTCAGGATGCAGCAATCAGTAGTAATCCTCTGGATTACTTATAGAGGCCTTAATTGCCTCATTCTGAACAGCTGAAGTTTTCCAACGCCCTTAAATCTTTCTGGCTACTTCTGCAGCCGACACCTAATAATAATTGGTGTATTGTCTAAACAAGGGAGAAATGTATCTGCCGTCTGTGACAACACCCACAGATTTACCTGTCACACCATCCAGAGCCCAGCCAATGAAACCATGTGTGATAAGTATAAGTATCTTTGATGCTATTTTTTTCATAAACTCTGCTGTTATACTTTACGTTAGTGTTTGATGTTAGCATATTCCTATTTTCTTGGGAAATAAATGAAAGATATTGTTTTACTATACTGATGTGTTTTTCTTTCATAGCTAACCTTATACCATTATGCTTATCTAAGTTTTTATAGACTAGCTAACTATGGGAATAGACAAGTTAATACATATATGCAAAAGATAGAGTAAATCCGTAATCACCTTTTGGGATAGTAATTATATTGTTTATTTATTGTATGTTTATTAGTTTGTATACTGCAGCATTTACTTCACACATGTATACAAAAAGTGAGAGAAAATGCTTGGCCTTCAAGTGGTTATGATACTCAATTCAGCCAGTACTTACCCTGATATGGGCACATTCAGAAATTACTCTGTTGGAATGAGGAGATCATTTCAACCATTAAGATTATACATTATCAATATACCTGGCTGTTAAAAAGGGATATGACTCCATGTTTTGAAACAGTCAATACGGCTTCCATTGTTGGCACCCTAACAATACATTGGATTACATCGTTCCACTTTTTACGACCTCCTGTTAGCAAAAGAGATGAACTCAGTAACATTGACCTGCTGATGATCTAAGAAACTTATACTCACTAATACATACTAAGCTATTTTAGGTACAGTTGTGCTCATAAGTTTACATTTTATGATTTCTTTATTTCCATTTTTCAGAGAATATGAATAATAACACAAAAACTTTTCTATCACTCATGGTTAGCGTTTGGCTGAAGCTTTTTAAAATCAAAATCACAACATAAACTACCCAAATGACCCTGATCAAACGTTTACATACCCCAGTTCTTAATACCGTGTATTGCCCCCTATAACATCAATGACAGCTTGAAGTCTTTTGTGGTATTTGTGGATGAGGCTCTTTATCTTCTCAGATGGTAAAGCTGCCCATTCCTCTCGGTAAAAAACTCCAGTTCCTGTAAATTCTTGGACTGTCTTGCGTGAACGGCACGTTGGAGATCTCCCCAGAGGGGCTTAATAAAAAATGAGGTCAGGAGACTTTATTCTGCTGTAGCCAATGACAGGAGGCCTTGTGTTTTGGATCATTGTCATGATGGTCCCATGGGCAGATTCCTGGCTGATGAATGAAATATTCCTCCAGTATTATTTGATAACATTCTGCATTCATCTTTCCATCAATTTTGACCAAATTTCCTGTGCCTTTGTAGCTCACATCCCCAAAAAAAATCAGTGTTCCACCTCCGTGTTTCACAGTAGGAATGGTGTACCTTTCATCATAGGCCTTGTTGACTCCTCTCCAAGTGTGGTGTTTATGGTTGTGGATAAAAAGCTCAACTTTGGTCTCATCACTCCAAATGACTTTGTTGCAGAAGGATTGAGGCTTGTCTCTGTGCTGTTTGGCGTATTGTAAGCGGGATACTTTGTGACACTTGCGTAGTAATGACTTTCTTCGGGAGACTCGACCATTCAGCCCATCTTTCTTCAAGTGTCTCCTTATTGTGCATCTTGAAACAGCCACACCACATGTTTTCAGAGAGTCCTGTATTTCACCTGAAATTATTTGCGTGTTTTTCTTTGCATCCCGAACAATTTTCCGGGCAATTGTGGCTGAAATTTTAGTTGGTCTACCTGACCGTGGTTTGGTTTCACCAGAACCCCTCATTTTCCACTTCTTGACTAGAGTTTGAACACTGCTGATTGGCATTCTCAATTCCTTGGATATCTTTTTATATCCCTTTCCTGTTTTATACAGTTCAACTACCCTTCCCTGCAATTCTTTTGCTTTCCCCATGACTCAGAATCCAGAAACGTCAGTACAGCACTGGATGAAAGATGCAAGGGTCTGTCAGGAGTCCAGAAACTCATTGACCCTTTATACACACATACTAATTACAAGCAAACAGATCACAGGTGAGGATGGTTACCTTTAATAACCATTCAAACCCCTTTGTGTCAACTTGTGTGCATGTTATCAGGCCAAAATCACCAGGGTTTGTAAACTTTTGATCTGGGTCATTTGGGTCGTTTCTGTTGTCATTATGATTTAAAAAAAAGTAAACACAATTGACTGATAATAAATGGCATCAGCCAAACACTAACCATGAGTCATACACCACCAACCCCCCCCCCCCCCCCGGGAGACAGTGGCGGTCACCCTTAGAGGCTGCCTTGCCTTGAGGAGGAAGGGAGAAGGAAGAGCCGGCCCGCTCCAGCGAACACACAGGAAACATTCTCCGTCCGGCCGGATAGATACTAAGACATCCTGAGACACGATTGCCCAGGGTGTCCTAAAACTTCTTGGTCAATAGGGGCTTCCTGATTGGCCGGGAGGAGAATGAGGAAGAATAGCGAATATTCATTCGCTAGTGTCACAGAACTGGGTGGGATTGAAGCGCAGTGGCTTACCCACACAGCTGCATAACACACACCCTCCCCAGGCCAGAGTTCAGGGAAAAGAAAGCCTGCAAGTTCCACCCCAACTATTTATGCTCTCCCCCAGCATGCACCAGTTACAATAAACCTCCTAGCTGTTGGCTAGGGGGGAACATAAATATTCATAACTCGGTATTACTGTGGCATTTTACTCTATTGCCAGAGGCAGTGGCAGATTTAGACCTTGGGGGGCCCATGGCACTTCAGGTTCGGGGGCCCCTCAACATAAAAATTATATGAAATATGGCTCTTGACAGCCAGTAGGCACAGAGCACTTTTCTTTCATGGGCCATCATGGTTCACAGATAATTCTTTCAGTGCCACTTTGCTAAACTACATTTCTTCTGAGTAACTAGTGACCATTCTTCCAGAAGCGCATATGTGAGGTCAGGCACTGATGTTGGAGGAGAAGGTCTGGCTCGCAGTCTCCACTCTAATTCATCCCAATGGTGTTCTATCGAGTTGAAGTCAGGACTCTGTGTAGGCCAGTCACGTTCCCCCAGCCCAAACTCGTTCATCCATGTCTTTATGGACCTTGCTTTGTGCGCTGGTGCGCAGTCATGTTGGAACAGGAAGGGGTCATCCCCAAACAGTTCCCACAAAGTTGAGAGCATGAAATTGTCCAACATGTCTTGGTATGCTGACACCTTAAAGTGTTTGTTAACCCCCCCCAAAAAAATTCAGATCCTGGTCCCTTAAAGCAAATTAAACAGCACAGTGCTTGTGCTGTGTAATCTGCCCTTCTCTAAACTGTAAAAAAAAAAACTCCCTGAACCTGCCACTTCCTGTAAGCCCTCTCTGTACCGACCACAAAAATCAGGGCTACTGAGCCCTTACCACCGTGGTCTGGGTGCGTCCCTCCGTCATACGTTGCCTTTCTCTCAGTTCTCCTATCTCCCCCTCACCCCCTCCTTCCTGCCTGTCAGCTCCCTCTCCCTGTGTCTGTCTTCACTCCCTGTTGCTATTATTTAAAAAAAAAACTACAATTGTCACTGCCAGCCCCTCTATTAGAGGCTGACATACTACTTGCTTTCTGAAAATGAGAGTTGTAAATAGCTACTTAGAGCTGTCCTCAGGCCGGTCACGTTACTCGCGGCCGCTTTACAGCTCCGAGACAGGGCTTCCGTGGGAGGACGTGATCTCCACAGCTGACATCAAAGGGAGATCAGGGCCCCTCCTGCAGAAGCCAATCCTTCAGAGCTCTAAAGTGGCCACGAGTCATGAGACCGGCCTGAAGACAGCTCTAAATGGGTATTTAGACTGCTCGTTTTTTTAAATGACTTACATAGTGTGCTATGCCAGCCTCTAATAGAGGGGCTGGCATAGACTTAAGCCATTTTTTAACAACCACTTTAATAGCTGGATTCATGTAGGGGCGCGCATCTTTGCGGCGGCGTAGCGTCGAGTATTTACACTACGCCGCCGTAAGTTAGATAGGCAAGTACTGTATTTAAATGTAGCGTAAATGTGGCTGGCGTAAGCGTTCCTAATTCAAATGAGGATGGGGGCGTGTTTTAGGTTAATTACTCGTGACCCGACGTGATTGACGTTTTTTACGAACGGCGCATGTGCCGTCCATGTACATATCCCAGTGTGCATTGCTCCAAAGTACGCCGCAAGGATGTATTGGTTTCGACGTGGACGTAAATTACGTCCAGCCCTATTCATGGACGACTTACGCAAACGACGTAAAATTTTCAAATTTCGACGCAGGAACGACGGCCATACTTAACATTGGCTACGCCACCTAGGGGGCATGTTTATCTTTAGGCGGCGTATCTCTTACGGAAACGGCGTATCTTTACTGCGACGGACGCACGTATGTTCGTGAATAGGCGTATCTAGTGATTTACATATTCTACTCCGAACTCAACGGAAGCGCCACCTAGCGGCCAGCCTAAATATTGCACCCTAAGATACGACGGCGCAAGCCGTCGTATCTTAGATAGGTTTAAGTGTATCTCAGTTTGAGAATACACTTAAACTTAGGACGGCGAAGATTCAGAGTTAGGTCGGTGTATCTACTGATATGCCGGCCTAACTCTTTCTGAATCTAGCTATAAGAGTTCCCTTCACTGGAACTAAGGGGCCAAGCCCAAGGGAGGGAGAGGAGGAGTGGCCGTCAGCGCTGCAGGGGAAGGAACAAGGGGATCGGTATATTTAACAATGCAGAACAGCCGCCGGTCCTCCTGCTCGCCAGGTGCCCGGGCCCCCCTTTTGAACACAAGGACACAGGCCCGGTACAGGAAGGCAGGCTGTACTGCCTGATTATCGGCTCTTGTGATCAGTGTAATTAGGGTGTGCCCAGGCAAATCCAGCACACCCCCCGCGCACGCCTATTCAGTTAGGAAAAGAATATAGAGCAACATTTTCCCCCCAATTACAACATTATATTGTACCTCTGATGGGCATTCATAATATGGCTTTTGTATTGTGTACAGAATTGTGTAAATTGGGTTTTAGCTTAATTGTAATAATGAACATTTTATTACCTGTTGCACTTTCAATTGTCTTTCTTTCGGATAAGGGGAAAAGTTTATTGTCTTCATACATTATTAACTCAGTAATTTTCTTTTCGCTCAGAAAGCAGTAAATCGTCTAAAATACAAATATGGAATATATATAGACGGTGCCAAAATGAAGACTTGTAAGAAATGTGAATAATTATCTCTATAAATAGAACTGAAACAAATCTGAAATTTACTGAGAAAAAAAAAAGTTATCCGAGTCAGCTGTATACATTGCAAAGCAAACTGCAAAATGACAATAGCTAACAATATAGCTAACAATAGAGATAACAATAGAGATAACAATATAGCTAACAATAGAGATAACAATAGAGCTAACAGTGGCCCGGATTCAGAGAGCAATTAACCATAGTTACGCAGCGCAATTGCTTACTTGCCCGGGCGTAACGAGTGTTCTGTATTCAGAAAGCTCATTACGCCGACTGTAGCCTAAGATACGCGTGGCATAAGGCTCTTATGCCCGCATATCTTAGGCTGCATTCTTGCGATGGCCGCTAGGGGGCGTTCCGGTAGTGGTCAGCGTATAGTATGCAAATTGCATACTAACGCCGATTCACTACCCTACGCGAGCCCTGCGTATGCAGTTTACGTCGTTTGCGTACGTCGGTTTTTGCGTAAGGCTGCCCCTTCTAATAGCAGGGGCAGCCAATGCTAAAGTATACCCGTCGTTCCCGCGTCGCGAAATTTGAAATTTACGTTGTTTGCGTAAGTGAATCGTGAATGGTGCTGGACGCCATTCACGTTCACTTTGAAGCAAATGACGTCCTTGCGACGTCATTTACCGCAATGCACGTCGGGAAAGTTTCCCGACGGAGCATGCGCCCTACGCTCGGCGCGGGAACGCGCCTAATTTAAATCATTCCCGCCCCCTACGGGATCATTTAAATTGCGCGCGCTTACGCCGGGCATTTTGCCGGAGCGCCTATGCAATTTACGGAGCTACTGCTCCGTGAATCGCGGGTAGCGCAGAAAATTTGCGGGGGCGCAGGGCAAAAACGGCCTACGTAAAAAAAGCGCAAGGCTACCTGAATCTGGGCCAGTATAGATAACAATATAGATAACAATAGAGATAACAATATAGCTAACAATAGAGATAACAATATAGCTAACAATAGAGATAACAATATACAGTAGATAACAATATAGATAACAATATAGATAACAAAAGAGATAACAATATAGATAACAATTTGTGCGGCCTATTACTTTCCTTCTTCCTCTGTGCTGTATGGGAGGTCTGCCTGCTATAATCACACAAAAAACTGTTGTTAACTCCTTCAATACCTGCCACTTTCACCCCCTACCTACCCCAGCCAGTTTTCAGCTTCAGGGTTAGGGTTAGAGTTTTTACCATTGAAGACTAATGCCGCGTACACACGACCGTTTTTCGGGTTCTAAAAAATGACGTTTTTAAGGGTCTAGAAAAAACGATCATTAAAACGGCCTTGCCTACACACGATCGTGAAAAAAAAATGCTCTAGCAAAGCGCGGTGACTTACAACACGTACAACGGCACTATAAAGTTCCATTCGGATGGCGCCACCCTTGGGGCTGCTTTTGCTGATTTTGTGTTAGTAAAAGACGATTCGGGCTTTTCAGTCTGTTACAGCGTGATGAATGTGCTTACTCCATTATGAACGGTAGTTTTACCAGAACGAGCGCTCCTGTCTCATAACTTCCTTCTGAGCATGCGCGTTTTTTTCACGTCGTTAAAGCCAACACACGACCATTTTTTACAACCTTAAAAATGACAACGTTAAAAACGTTGTGAAAAAATAGAGCATGTTCGAAATTTTTAATGCCCATTTTTTAGATCATGAAAAATGCTCTGGAGCCCACACACAATCGTTTTTAATGACATAAAAAAAAAACATATTTTTTTTTAACCCGAAAAACGGTCGTGTGTACGCGGCATTAGGCTAGGACTCAGGAATTGGAACAGGAACCTCCCCCAGAGGTCAAATGTCAGAAGGCGGGTTCCCAGAGGTCCTAACCAAATGGGAGTCAGACTTAGGCACCCAGTTTACTGACTATCAGAAAACGAAGATCCTTCATTTCTCCCAAATGTCTATAGCCATGAGGATCCAGGAGACATGTTAAGATCTTAACCAGATGGTACAAAGTGCCTACCACTTTGCACCATTTCCTCCCACATGTCCCCAGTGTATGCTGGTGATGTGGAAATGCTGAAGGGACGATGCTGCATATTTTCTGGGATTTTCCCAAACTTGCCCCCTTTTGGCGTGAGGTGATCTGCACAGTCAAGCAACTGACAAATGTTGACCTGGAAGGGAACCCGGCGGCTTGTCTGCTTCATCTTGCAGAAAGACTGATCAAGAAATATAAGGCCTCTCTCACAATCCAGCTGCTGAATGCGGCCATGGCATGTATCTCCCTTTGCTGGAGATCGGAAAAACCCCCATCAAAATCTCGGTAGATCTCTAAGGTGAACAAATTGAGAGACATGGAGGATCTCACCGCTACTTTGCATAACCGGGAGGAGAACTTCCGAGAGACCTGGCGACCCTGGAACCACTTTGTGTACACTGACGTGATGAATATACACAGGTGGTGGCACAAACGAGCTAACCTTCCCGGATCCAACTTCACTCCCTGGGCAAGAGGCCCTCTCTGCTCTCTGTTTTTCTCCTTTTCATCCAACTTTTCATGTTCTGGGGATATCTACTCCCAACATTCCTTCCCCTTCTGGTTGTTCCCCCTCTCCTACTCTCTTTTTTTTTGCTTTTATATTGCCCCATCCCTGGGCTTATCAGGCCTAAGGGAAGTACTACCTCCCGCTAAGCTAATTGAAAAGTTCCAATCGAAGTTACTTCATTTTATTATATATTTTATTTTTGTTTATTTTATTGTTTCATGCACTAAAGCATATATGCCTTGGTCCTCTATATAAATGTATGAAACAATCCATCAGAGAGATAGCAAAAACATTAGGTGTGGCCAAATCAACTGTTTGGAACATCCTTAAAAAGAAAGAACGCACCGGTGAGCTCAGCAACACCAAAAGACCCGGAAGACCACGGAAAACAACTGTGGTGGATGACCGAAGAATTCTTTCCCTGGTGAAGAAAATTCCCTTCACAAAAGTTGGCCAGATCAAGAACACTCTCCAGGAGGTAGATGTATGTGACTACAGAGGGTTCACCACAAGATGTAAACCATTGGTGAGCCTCAAAAACAGGAAGGCCAGATTAGAGTTTGCCAAACAACATCTAAAAAAGCCTTCACAGTTCTGGAACAACATCCTATGGACAGATGAGACCAAGATCAACTTGTACCAGAGTGATGGAAAGAGAAGAGTGTGGAGAAGGAAATGAACTGCTCATGATCCAAAGCATACCACCTCATCAGTGAAGCATGGTGGTGGTAGTGTAATGGCGTGGGCATGTATGGCTGCCAATGGTTCTCTTGTATTTATTGATGATGTGACTGCTGACAAAAGCAGCAGGATGAATTCTGAAGTGTTTCGGGCAATAATATTATCTGCTCATATTCAGCCAAATGCTTCAGAACTCATTGGACGGCGCTTCACAGTGCAGATGGACAATGACCCGAAGCATACTGCGAAAGAAACCAGAGTTTTTTAACCACTTAAAGACCCCTTCACGCCGATATACGTTGATATACGGCGCGTGCACGTGACCCGGTCCAAAGCTCCGTGACCGCGGGACTCGCGGACCCGATCGGCGCTGGAGTCCCGCGATCGCTCCCTGGAGCTGAAGAACGGGGAGAGCTGTGTGTAAACACAGCTTCCCCGTTCTTCACTGTGGCGCCGTCATCGATCGTGTGTTCCCTTATATAGGGATACACAATCGATGACGTCACACCTACAGCCACACCCCCCTACAGTTAGAAATACAGATGAGGTCATACATAACTCCATCAGCGCCCCCTTGTGGTTAACTCCCAAACTGCAATTGTAATTTTCACAGTAAACAATGCATTTTAAATTGTCAGTTAAAGCAACGCAGTGCCGAATCGCAAAAAGGGGCAAGGTCCTTTATCTGTCTAAAGGTCCGGGTCTTAGGTGGTTAAGGAAAATAAGTGGAATGTTATGCAATGGCCAAGTCAATCACCTAACCTGAATCCGATTGAGCATTTCACTTGCTGAAGACAAAACTGAAGGGAAAATGCCCCAAGAACAAGCAGGAACTGAAGACAGTTGCAGTAGAGGCCTGGCAGAGCATCATCAGGGATGAAACCCGACGTCTGGTGATTTCATCGCGTTCCACACTTCAGGCTGAAATTGACTGCAAGGGATTTGCAACCAAGTATTAAAAAGTGAAAATTGAATTTATGATTGTTAATCTGTCCCATTACTTTTGGTCCCTTAAAAATGTGGGGTTCCAGCACCTTGTACCTCTGGACCCCTTTACATTACACAGCACCTTGCACCCCTGGACCTCTTTACATTACACAGCACCCTGCTCCTCTGGACCCCTTTACATTACACAGCACCCTGCTCCTCTGGACAGTTTTACATTACACAGCACCTTGCACCTCTGGGCCCCTTTACATTACACAGCACCCTGCTCCTCTGGACCCCTTTACATTACACAGCACCCTACACCTCTGGACCCCTTTACATTACACAGAACCTTGCACCTCTGGACCCTATTACATTACACAGCACTCTGCACCTCTGGACCCCTTTACATTACACAGTACCCTGCACCTCTGGACCCTTTACATTACACAGCACCCTGCACCTCTGGACCCCTTTACATTACACAGCACCTTGCACCTCTGGACCCCTTTACATTACACAGCACCGCACCTCTGGACCCCTTTACATTACACAGCACCCTGCACCTCTGGACCCCTTTACGTTACACAACACCCTGCACCTCTGGACCCCTTTACATTACACCCCACCTTGCACCTCTGGACCCCTTTACATTACACAGCACCCTGCACCTCTGGACCCCTTTACATTACACAGCACCCTGCACCTCTGGACCCCTTTACATTACACAGCACCCTGCACCTCTGGACCCATTTACATTACACAGCACCCTGCACCTCTGGACCCCTTTACATTACACAGCACCCCGCACCTCTGGACCCCTTTACATTACACCCCACCTTGCACCTCTGGACCCCTTTACATTACACAGCACCCTGCACCTCTGGACCCCTTTACATTACACAGCACCCTGCACCTCTGGACCCCTTTACATTACACAGCACCCTGCACCTCTGGACCCCTTTACATTACACAGCACCCTGCACCTCTGGACCCCTTTACATTACACAGCACCCCGCACCTCTGGACCCCTTTACATTACACAGCACCCCGCACCTCTGGGCCCCTTTACATTACACAGCACCCTGCACCTCTGGACCCTTTTACATTACACAGCACCACCCTGCACCTCTGGGCCCCTTTACATTACATAGCACTGCACCTCTGGACCCCTTTACATAACACAGCCCCCCACAGTTTGTTACACAGACACCCCCCTAACAGTTCTGGACCCCCTGCATGTTACACTGGGGGGGAGACGTGACATGCCCGTGGCCCGTCGGACATATCCCCGGTCTGCCCTATGGCCAGTCCGGGCCTGGGTACAGCATTACAGACCCATGCAATTGTCAGTTAAAGCAACACAATGCCAAATTTTAAAAAGTGCTCTGGTCAGAAAGGGGGGTAAAATCTTGCCGGGGCTGACTTGGGTTTAGTGTGTTTGGGATTGTAGGTGTAAGTCAACTTTACATATTGTATATTATTTAAAAAGAAAGGATGGCAATACTACAGAAAAAATATTCACTCACTTCATTCCAATTGACTGGAGCATCGGGGTATTTGGTAATTTTCTCAAACAAAGCTGCGCTGTCTTTGCGCTTGACATCTTGCCCAATGAGATTTTGGACAGCCTCGTGAAATTCATCATATTTGATAACAGCTGTAAAATAAAAAAACACAATATATACAAAAAGCAGCGCACAATAAACCTACTAAATATTAAAAATAACAATCCTGCATTTTGCCATTACGCCTGATTCCTGTTCTTGTTCGGCAAAACTCTAATAGCTGGATTCACGTAGGGCGGCGTATTTTTGAGCCGGCGTAGCGTATCGTATTTACGCTACGCTGCCGTAAGTCAGAGAGGCAACTGCTGTATTGCCTCCTAAGTTATGGCGGCGCAGCGTAAATGGGCCGGCGTAAGCACGCCTAATTCAAATTGTGAAGAGGTGGGCGTGTTTTATGTAAATAAACCATGACCCGACATGATTGACGTTTTTAACGAACGGCACATGCGCCGTCCGTGGACATATACCAGTGTGCATTGCTCCAAAGTACGCCGCAAGGACTTATTGGTTTCGACGTGAACGTAAATTACGTCCAGCCCCATTCACGGACGACTTGCGCAAACGACGTAAAATTTTCAAAATTCAACGCGGGAACGACGGCCATACTTAACATTGGCTAGGCCAGCTTTTTGTTCGACTAACTTTACGCCTAAAAACGCCTTATGTAAAGGGTGTATCTTTACTGCGACGGGCAAGCGTACATTCGTGAATAGGCATATCTTGCTGATTTACGCATTCTAGGTGTAAATCAGCATTCACGCCCCTAGCGGCCGGCAAAACTAGATAGCTAAGATACGACGGCGCAGGCCGTCGTATCTTAGCTACATTTAAGTGTATCTCAATTTGAGAATACACTTAAATGTACGACGGCGCAGATTCAGAGTTACGCCGGCTTAACTCTTTGTGAATCTAGCTATAACATTCTTGGTAGTATTGAAGTTTGCTCATCTTCCCTGCATACCTACTGGGTCATCACTCACTACAATAGGAATACACTATGGGGTAGATTCAGAGAAAAGATACGACGGCGTATCTCCTGATACGCCGTCGTATCTTTGAGTCCGGCCGGTCGTATCTATGCGCCTGATTCATAGAATCAGATATGCCTAGATTTGACTAAGATCCGACTAACGTAAGTCTTTTACGCCGTCGGATCTTAACTGCATATTTACGCTGGCCTCTAGGGGCGTGTACGCTGATTTACACCTAGAATATGTAAATCAGCTAGATACGCGAATTCACGACCGTACGCCTGGCCGACGCAGTACATTTACGGCGTTTCCGTAAGGCTTTTCCCGGCGTATAGTTACCCCTGCTATATGAGGCGTATCCTATGTCAAGTATGGCTGTCGTTCCCGCGTCAAATTTTAAAAAGTTACGTCGTTTGCGTAAGTCGTCCGTGAATGGGGCTGGACGTAATTTACGTTCACGTCGAATCCAATGACGTCCTTGCGGAGCAATGCACACTGGGAAATTCCACGGACGGCGCATGCGCCGTTCGGGAAAAACGTCAATCACGTCAGGTCAAGCCTGATTTAAATAACACACGCCCACCTCTTCAGAATTTGAATTAGGTGGGCTTACGCCGGGCTATTTACGCTACGCCGCCGCAACTTTCTTTTAAGGATACGGCACTTGCCTGTAAAAGTTGCGGCGGCATAACGTAAATAGGATACGTTACGCCCGCACAAAGAAGCGCCATTCTACCTGTATATTGTCAAAAGTACTGGGACACCTGCTTTTACATAAACTTTAATGGTTTTCCAGCAGTGGCGACTGTTGCTAAAAAAAAAATTGGGGTTGGCAAACAACCCCCCCCCCCTTCCCCAGGTCCACACTCACCCTTCTAGGGTCACAGCGCCACGGCTTCCCTCTCCTCCCAGCTAACCCGGTCTTCTTTAGATCCGCCTCCTGTCCTGATTGGTTGGGAGGAGAAGTGTCATAAGTGGGTGGGTTCGGGGGGTTCAGGGTGCAGTGCGCCAAATTTAAACAGTCAAAAGTAGAAACAAAGTAAAACACACTGATACTATTGGATTACAATAAAAAATAATATACAGTGACCTTTGATTGCCCCCCAGTGCTTTCTCCAGTGCCCTTGTCTGCAGATTTACTGTACTTTGTGACTGTAAACGGCACAGCGACCATGGCATCAAAAAAGCGCGCCTCCACCTCAAAATCGCTATGCGACCTGCTGGAAAACAGCGACAGCGATACAGAATCGATTGCAGAGGAGTTGAGTGACAGCCACGCGTGGGGAAGTTCGTCATCAGACGCAGAAAGTGATTTCAGTGATGATCCTGTGACTGTGCGCAGCGATGTGCGGACTTGGTTCCTCAATTGATTGCGGTAAGGAGCGCGTAGCGCCCCCAAGATTTCCGTTTACAGGAGCACCTTGGATCAAAGTGGAACTTTTTTTGACGGATGAAGTTATCACCAAAATTGTTTTGGAGACGAATCGCCACCAGGAGCAACAAGCTGCTACCCATCAGCGATTTTCAAGGCGCAGAAAATGGGAACCAGTAACCAGAGAGGACATCTGGAAGTTTCTTGGCCTTATAATTTTACAGGGAGTGGTGGGGAAACCCCTGCAGTACTGGACAACCAACAAATTATTGGCCACACCTTTTTCTGGCACCGTCATGTCGGAATATACATTTTCGCTGATTATGAAATATTTGCACTTTGAAAATAATGAGAAATTTCATGAGAGTTCTCATCCAGCTCCAAAGCTGAAAAAAATTGGGAGATTTACCAGCTTATTTTGTAAAATTTCCAGCAGACCTATGTTCCTGAGCGAGACATAACTATTGACGGAAATCTCATGGCCTACAAAGGTATAGCTGGATACAATATATCGCATCAAAGCGCGCTCGATTTGGCATAAAGTCATTTATGCTATGTGAATCCAGCTGTGGGTACATCTGGAATTCAGTCCTGTACACCGGGAAAGGGACCAAATTCTGCCAGCGATTCAGCAGTTTTGGAATGGCAACCGCTTTGGTTCTTTCCTTGATTGAGCCATTGCTGAACCAGGGCTACTGTGTCACCACAGACAATTTTTATACGTCCCAAGAACTCTATGGCCGGGTACACACGAGAGGATTTATCCGCGGAAACGGTCCGGGGGACCGTTTCCGCGGATAAATCCTCTGGCGGATTTTGATCTCATGGTTGTACTAACCATGAGATCAAAATCCCCGCGGAATTCCGTCCGCGGTGACGTGTCGCGCCGTCGCCGCGATGATGACGAGGCGACGTGCGCGACGCTGTCATATCAGGAATTCCACGCATGCGTCGAATCATTACGACGCATGCGGGGGATGGATTCGGACGGATTGATCCATTGAGTCTGTACAGACCAGCGGATCAATCCGTTGGACTGGATTCCAGCGGATCGATTTCTTAGCATGTCAAGAAATTTTGATCCGCTGGAAATCCATCCCCAGGGACAAAAATCCGCGGAAACAGATCCGCTGGATCGTACACACCAGGGGATCTATCCGCTGGAGCCGGTCCGCGGATCAATTCCAGCGGATCGATCCTCTCGTGTGTACGGGGCCTTAGAGTTCCTTCTCCTGAACAAGACAGACGCATATGGGAACGTAAGGCCTAACCGGTGTGACATGCCGTCAACCTTTGCCAATAAACAGCTTAAGGCAGGAGAAGTAGTTGCCTGGCAGAAAGAGAAAATGATGGCACTGAGGTGGCGGGACAAAAAAGACGTGTGCCCTATGAGTACCATTCATAACACCTCGACCGTAATGGTACACACTAGGGTTGTCCCGATACCACTTTTTTAGGACCGAGTACAAGTTCCGATACTTTTTTTCATGTACTCGCCGATACCGATTACCGATACTTTTTTTTAAATGTGTCACCAAATGCAGCCATGTCCCCACAATTGCAGCCATGTCCCCACAAATATGCAGCCATGTCCCCACAAATATGCAGCCATGTCCCCACAAATATGCAGCCATGTCCCCAAGAGAAAGCCAAGCCCTCCCCCCCGCCGCCGCCATCTAGTTGATCAGTGCGGGGAACATTACAGCTTTCATTTGAATAGCTGTGTGTTCCCCGCCACGCCTCGTCATGTATAGACACTCCCCCTTGTCCGGCACTTTGATAGACAGATCACCCATCCAATCCTGGGACGGGTGATCTGTCTATCAAAGTGCCCGGACAAGGGGGAGTGTCTATACATGACGAGGCGTGGCGGGGGAACACACAGCTATTCAAATGTAATCTGTAATGTTCCCCACGCTGATCAACTCGGGGCTTGGCTTTCTCTTTGAGGACTTTACTGCTCCGCTCTCTCCGCCCCATCTCCACACGCTCTCTCTCTGGAAAAAAAAAGTATCGGCTGAAGCATCGGGAGCATTTGCGCGAGTACAAGTACTCGCGTAAATGCTCAGTATCGGTCCCAATACCGATACTAGTTTCGGTATCGGGACAACCCTAGTACACACCAAAGGTGAAAAGGATGTTATGAAGCCACAGGTTCTGTTGGACTTCAACCACACCATGGGAGGTGTGGACAGAACTGACCAGGCCATGACCTTTTATCCAGCCATGAGGAAGCTATTATAAAAAAAAATTCCGCCATCTTCTGGAACAGTGCCTCTGGAATGCCTTCATTCTGATGAAAAAAATAAGTGACAGGCCTCTGGTCCATGCGGACTTTGTGTGGAAGGTTGCAGAACTCATCTTTCTAAAGCACCAGACGCCAACGGCTGTAAACCGATCTGGACGTCGGGCTGCTGGTGTTGTGAACCCGGAATGACTGAAGCCTCGTACACACGATCAGTCCATCCGATGAGAACGGTCTGAAGGACCGTTGTCATCGGTTAACCGATGAAGCTGACTGATCTTCCGTTGCGCCCACACACCATCGGTTAAATAACCGATCGTGTCAGAACGCGGTGACGTAAAACACAACGACGTGCTGGAAAAAAACGAAGTTCAATGCTTCCAAGCATGCGTCGACTTGATTCTGAGCATGCGTGGATTTTTAACCGATGGTTGTGCCTACTAACGATTGGTTTTGACCTATCGGTTAGAAATCCATCGGTTAAATTTAAAGCAAGTTGGCTTTTTTTAACCGATGGTTAAATAACCTATGGGGCCCTCACATGATCGGTTTTGACCGATGAAAACGGTCCATCAGACCGTTGTCCTCTGGTTAACCGATTGTGTGTACGAGGCCTGACTGGTCGTCACTTTATGAACCACATTCCACCCACTGAAAAGAAGAAAGCACCCACAAGGATGTGTGTGGTTTGCTGCTCCAAGCGTGACGACACCGGAAGAAAAATCCGAACAGAAACACGTTTCTATTGTCCCGACTGTGACGTTGGACTTTGTGCTGTACCTTGTTTTAAAATTTTTCATACCCGAGACGTTTACTGACTAATAATATTGCACCCTTGTTTGACCCCCCCAAAAAAACTGTTTTTGAATATATTATTTACTAAAATGTATTGAATAAAAAGTATTGTTATTATTAAATTATTATTTGTTATATTATAATTTATGATTTTGTGTTTCAAACTTCATCATACCCGAGACGTCTACCAGACTCTGGTTTGGACAGATTTAGGTGAGTTATTCCTAAGAATTACAGGCCTGCAATCTAAGGCCGCGTACACATGGTCGGTCCAAACCGATGAAAACGGACCGAAGTTCAGTTTCATCGGTCCAAACCGTCCATGTGTACGCCCCATCGGTCTTTTGTCCTTCGGACAAAAATTAGAGAACTTGCTTTAAAATCGAACCGAGGGACCGCTGACCGATAGGCATGTCGACGCATGCTTGGAAGCATTGAACTTCGTTTTTTTCAGCACGTGGTGTGTTTGACGTCACCGCGTTCTGAACCGATCGGTTTTTGAACTGATGGTGTGTACACACATCAGACCATCAGGCCACTTCAGCGGTGAACCGATGAAAACGGTCCGCCGGATCATTCTCATCGGTTTTGTCCGACCGTGTGTACGCGGCCTAAGAGTTCCCTTCACTGGAACTAAGGGGCCAAACCCAACCCCTGAAAAACAACCCCCACACCATAAACCCCCCTCCACCAAAATGATTTGGACCAGTGCACAAAGCAAGGTCCATAAAGACAAGGATGAGCGAGTGGCCTTTTATTGTGGCCAGGCTAAGGCGCACCTGTGCAATAATCATGGGCCCAGATTCAAGAAGCTATTGCGCCCGCGCAACCATAGGTTGCGCGGCGCAATAGCTGTTTTGCTCCCGCGTAGCGAATGCCCCTGATTCAGGAACATCGCTACGCGGACTGCAGCCTAGGATATGACAGACATAAGCCTCCTTATGCCTTCATATCTCAGGCTGCATTCTTGCGTTGGCCGCTAGGGGGCGCGGCCATTGTGATCGGCGTATAGTATGCAAATTGCATACTACCACCGATTCACAAAAGTTGCGCGGGCCCTGCGCACGCAAGGTACGGAGTTTCCGTACGGCGACTTTAGCGCAAGGTTGCTCCTGCTGTAGCAGGGGCAGCCAATGCTAAAGTATAGCTGCGCTTCCCGCTCGTGAAATTTAAATTTCACGTCGTTTACGTAAGTGATTCGTGAATGGCGCTGGACGCCATTCACGTTCACTTAGAAGCAAATGACGTCCTTGCGACGTCATTTGCCGCAATGCACGTCGGGAAAGTTTCCCGACGGAGCATGCGCTGTTCGCTTGGCGCGGGGAGCGCGCCTAATTTAAATGATTCCCGCCCCCGGGAATTTAGCATATCGCCCGCGCAATTTACGGAGCTACTGCTCCGTGAATCGCGGGCAAATCGAAATATTTGCGTGGGCGAGGAGCAAACATCGTTGCCCTTTGCCCACGCAAATATTGCGCGGATCTACCTGAATCTGGCCCATGCTGTCTAATCAGCATCTGCCTCACCTGTGAGGTGGATGGATTATCTTGGCAAAGAAGAAGTGCTCACTAAGGCCCCTTTGCAGGACGTGCAGGACCGTATGTCCGCTTTTTCATCCATCCGTTTGCGGATGAAAAAGGGACATACATTGGTCCCTATGAGATTGCGGGTGTCAGCAGATGAACATCCGCTGACACCCGATCTCGTCCGCCTCCGCAATGATCCGATTCTGCAGATGGAAGAAAATCCTATTTTTCCTTCCGTCTGCGGATCGGATGAACACGGACATACAGTCCGTGTTCATCCGATCCCCCCATAGGGGAGAGCGGAGAAAAGACAGGGCGGTCCCGTGTGTGGGTGCCGCCCTGTCATCCGCCGGCTCAGCGGGGATCAAAGGATCACCTCACCCGCTATTCGACGAACAGGCGAACACGCGATGTTCGAATTGAACTTACGCTCAACTCGAACATCGGGTTCATCCCTAGTGTTGACTTGAGTATAAGCCTAGGGTGGGAAATGCAGCAGCTACTGTAAGTGGAAAAGAGGGTCAACAATGCCCATCTGCAGCCTCACTGTGCCCATTTTCAGCCTCACTGTGCCCATCTGCAACCTCACTGTGCCCATCTGCAACCTCACTTTGCCCATTTGCAGCCTCACTGTGCCCATCTGCAGCCTCACCGTGCCCATTTGCAGCCTCACTGTGCCCATGTGCAGCCTCACTGTGTGTGTCCATCTGCAGTCTCACTCTGCCCATTTGCAGCCTCATTTTCCTTTGATCTCCAGATGTGTCATGCAACTGCAGTTGGCGGCTGTCCACTGTAACAAAGCCCCGCCTCCACCTCACCTGTGATAGACGAAACACTGATTCAGTTTGCTATGAGTGTTCAGTGTTTGTCTATCACAGACGAGAAGGAGGCGGGGCTTTGTTACAGTGGACGGCCGCCGAACAGTAGATTGACACATCGGGAGACCCTCACTCGAGTATAAGCCAAGGGGGGCTTTTTTAGCATAATTTTTTTTTTTTTAAAAGACGCCTTATACTTCAGTATATACAGTAATAGAGATTACAAAACATTATATAGGCATAATTGACACGATAAATCCATGGATACTCATACAACAAACGTATAGACAATCCCGCCTAATTCAAATGTGGATGATGTGGGCGTGTTTTAGTTAAATTAATTGTGACCCCCACGTATTTGAAGTTTTTTACGAACGGCGCATGCGCCGTCCGTGAACGTTTCCAAGTGCGCATGCTCCAAATTACGCCGCAAACTTTCAATGCTTTCGACGTGAACGTAACTTACGTACAGCCGTATTCGCGAACGACTTACGTAAACTACGTAAAATACGACGCTGTTCGGTCGTTTCCGACGTCCATACTTAACATGACTTACCCCTGCTTTATGAGGGGGTAACTTTACGCTGGAAAAAGCGTTACGCAACCGACGTAAAAAAAAATGCGCCGGGCGGACGTACGTTTCTGAATCGGCGTATCTACCTAATTTGCATATTCGACGCGGAAGTCTAGGGAAGCGCCCCTAGCGGTCAGTGTAAATATTGCACCCTAAGATACGACGGCGTAGGAGACTTACGCCCAGGCCCGGACTGGCCATAGGGCAAACCGGGCATATGCCCGGTGGGCCGCGGCCGCCGGGCAGCTGTTCTTGCTTGCGGGGCCAAGGCAGGCTGCTCTTTAAGCCCGCGCTGGTCCTCCGACCTTTCCGCGGCCGCCCGGGTGCCAGGTTAGCCTCAGGCTCAGCGTTCGGCATCGGCACCAGCAGCAGGAGGAAGTAAACAAGGGGGAGGGACTAGAGGAGACACCGCTCCACGGCCGCCAGTGAAGTTCAGCCGTTGGTGCCGGGGGGTGTGACCAGGAAGGGAGAGGAGCCTGCTACAGCATGTTCTTTCGATGGGATCCATCTCTCAGAAAAAACGTAAGTACAGCCCCCTGTAACCTGAATAGGAGGAGCGGTGGGGTGGCTGCATCAAGAAGAATCATTCTCTCCATCGTCCTCCCGCGGTCTCTGAATGCCTGCTTCTGCTCCTCTCCCTCTCGCAGGCATTCAGGTACTGCGGGAAGAAGATGGAGAGAATGATTCTTCTATATGCAGCCAACCCCACCGCTCCACCTATCCTGCTCATCTCTGCTGCCCCCACAGTGCTCTCTACCCCCCTCCACAGTGCTCTCTAGCCCCCCAGTGCTCTCTACCTCCCCCATGCTCTCTGCTGCCCCCGCCTCTCTTCCTGTGCTCTGCACCTCTCCCCTGTGATATCCACCTCTCCCTGTGCCCTCCACTTCTCCCCCAGTGCTATCCAGCCCACCCCCCTGGCCCCTGTGCTCTCCTCCTCCCTCCTGTACTCTCCACCTCCCCCCATGCTCTAGGCTGCACCCCTGTGCCCTCCACCTCTCCCCTTGTGCTTTTTACCTCCCCCTGTGCTCTCCACCTCCCTACATGCTCTACAGTTTCCCCCTGTGCCTTCCGCCTCTCCCCCTGTGCTCTTCACCTCCTCCAGTGCTCTCCAGCCCCCCCAGTGCTCTCTAGCCCCCCCAGTGCTCTCCACCTCCCCCCATGCTCTCCACCTCCCTCCTGTGCTCTCCACCTCCCCCATGCTCTACGCTGCCCCCCTGTGCCCTCTGCCTCTCCTCCTCCCCCTGTGCTCTTTACCTCCCCCCAATGCTCTCCAACCCCCCTTCTCTCCACCTCCCTCCTGTGCTCTCCACCTCCCCCCATGCTCTACGCTGCCCCCCTGTGCCCTCCGCCTCTCCCCCTGTGCTCTCTACCTCCCCCCATGCTCTACGCTGCCCCCTGTGCCCTCCGCCTCTCCCCCTGTGCTCTCCACCTCCCCCTGTGCTCTTTTCAATTCCCCCTAATTCTCTCCAGCCCCCCAGTGCTCTCTATCATCCCCAGTGCTCTCCACCTCCCTCCTGTGCTCTCCACCTCCCCCATGCTCTACGCTGCCCCCTATGCCCTCCATCTCTCCCCCTGTGCTCTCCACCTCCCCATGCTCTATGCTGCTCCCCTGTGCCCTCTGCCTCTCCCCCAGTGTTCTCTAGCCTCCCCAGTGCTCTCCACCTCCCCTTGTGCTCTCCAGCCCCCCAGTGCTCTTTAACACCCCAGCCCAGTGCTCTCCACCTCCCCCCATGCTCTACGCTGCCCCCCTGTGCCCTCTGTCTCTCCCCCTGTGCTCTCCACCTTCCCAATGCTCTATGCCTCCCCTTGTGCTCTCCATCTCCCCCCATGCTCTACGCTGCCCCCTGTGCCCTCTGCCTCTCCCCCTGTGCTCTCCACCTCCCCCTGTGCTCTTTTCAATTCCCCCTAATTCTCTCCAGCCCCCCAGTGCTCTCTATCCCCCCCAGTGCTCTCCAGCCCCCCTCTTCTCTCCACCTCTCTCCTGTGCTCTCCACCTCCTCCCATGCTCTACGCTGCCCCCTATGCCCTCCGTCTCTCCCCCTGTGCTCTCCACCTCCCCTATGCTCTACGCTGCCCCTTGTGCCCTCTGCCTCTCCCCCAGTGCTTTCTAGCCCCCCCAGTGTTCTCTAGCTTCCCCTTTGCTCTCCACCTCCCCCATGCTCTACGCTGCCCCCTGTACCCTCTGCTTCTCCCCCAGTGCTCTCTAGCCCCCCAGTGCTCTCCAGCCCCCACTGTGCTTTCCACCTCCTCCCATGCTCTACGTTGCCCCCTGTGCCCTACGCCTCTCCCCCAGTACTCTCCAGCCCCCCATTGATCTTCACCTACCCCCTGTGCTCTCCACCTCCTCCCATGCTCTCTGCTGCCCCCCCAGTGATCTCTGCCTCCCCCATGTGCTCTTCACCCCCGTGCTCTCCTGCCCTCTCTGTGCTCTCTGCCCCACCCTGTGTTTTTTCTTCCCCCTGTGCTCTCCAACCCCCCCACTCCCTGTGACCTTCAGACCCCCATGCTCTCCGGCCCCCTTGTGCTCTCCTCTTCCTCCCCGTGTTCTCTACCTCTCCCCTGTGCTCTCTGCCCCCCCCCATGCACTTCACCTCCCCCGTGCTCTCACCCCACCCCATGTTCTCAAGGTTCTTCCCTGTGCTCTCTGCCCCCCCTGCTCTTTCTCTGTCCCCTTGCCCCTTGCACCTTTGCAGGGTTTCCCCCTCCCCTCTCCCGGGGGATCCTTTAGGATGGAGAGTAGGGATGGGCCGGTTAAGGTGTCATGGGCTGCTCATTCCAAAATGCCCGGGCCTATTTTTTGTCCCAGCCCGGGCCTGCTTACGTCGCTCGTATCTAGGCAACATTGAGGCGTATCTGATTCTATGAATCAGACGCCGAGATGCGACGGCCCGCACTCAGAGTTACGACGGCGTATCTGGAGATCACCTAATCAACACGACTTGTGCGCATGAGTATTTGTTTGCTGATATCTTTTGCGTTGATGTATGTTCGTGAATTTTGTATGTTTTTTTATAAGCAAATAAAAAAGATTAAAAAAAAAATAATGATATGTTTTTCCTACCTTTCCCTGTTATTCCGGCTGTTATATTATCATTTCTTATGGTTCTTATTAATCTTTCAAATGCCTCCATTGAAGACATAAAGTTACTGTAGTAAGATGCCATGCTGTCACCACTTTACAAACATAAGAAGCCTACTGTCTGAAGACCTGGAGGAAAAAAAATAATATGTGTAGGGTCACTTTGGACGCTATTTTGGGACCGTTCTCACTTTGGACGCTATTTTGGGACCATTGTCATTTATACAGTGATCAGTGCTATAAAAATGCACTGATTACTGTATAAATGTGACTGGCAGGGAAGGGGTTACCACTAGGGGGCGAGGAAGGGGGTTAAGTGTGTCCTTATTATCATTTCTTATGGTTCTTATTAATCTTTCAAATGCCTCCATTGAAGACCTAAAGTTACTGTAGTAAGATGCCATGCTGTCACCACTTTACAAACATAAGAAGCCTACTGTCTGAAGACCTGGAGGAAAAAAATAATGGCCCAGATTCAAGAAGCACTTGCGCCCGCGCAACCATAGTTGCGCGGCGCAAGTGCTTACTTGCTCCGGTGTAACGAGTGCTCCTGATTCAGGAACCTCGTTACACCGAATGCAGCCTAGGATGTGACAAACATAAGCCTCCTTATGCCTTCACATCCCAGGCTGCATTCTTGCGTTGGCCGCTAGGGGGCGCGGCCTTTGTGATCGGCGTGTAGTATGCAAATTGCATACTACCACCGATTCACAAAAGTTGCGCGGGCCCTGCGTACGCAAGGTACGGAGTTTCCGTACGGCGCCTTTAGCATAAGGTTGCTCCTGCTAATAGCAGGCGCAGCCAATGCTAAAGTATAGCTGCGCCTCCCGCTCGCGACGTTCAAATTTCACGTCGTTTACGTAAGTGAACCGTGAATGGCGCTGGACGCCATTCACGTTCACTTACAAGCAAATGACGTCCTTGCGACGTCATTTGCCGCAATGCACGTCGGGAAAGTTTCCCGACGGAGCATGCGCTGTTCGCTCGGCGCGGGAGCGCGCCTAATTTAAATGATTCCCGCCCCCGGCGGGATCATTTACATTAGGCAGCCTTGCGCCCGGCTGCTTAGCATATTGCCCGCGCAATTTACGGAGCAACTGCTCCGTGAATCGCGGGCAAAGCGCAATATTTGCGTGGGCGCAGAGAAAAAAATTTGCTCTTTGCCCACGCAAATATTGCGCGATTCTACTTGAATCTGGGCCAATATGTGTAGGGTCATCACCATGATGATGTATTGCCAGTGTGACATAACACAACCCATAGGATAATGATGTCACAGGACTCAACGTTCTCACAGTTACTGGAAATTGCTGCAGGGTCACACTAAGGCTGCATTCACACCTGAGCGTTTTGTCGCCTGAAGCGCGACGCTCAAATACGCTAGAGGGGAAAAAATACATTATACCCTATGGAGATGGTTCACATCTGCACGCCGATACGCCTGACGCCGAACGACTGAGGCTCCATTCACACCTAGGCGTTTTAACGCCTGAAGCCCGACGCTATTACAGCCTGAAATACGCTGGAGGGGTGATTTAACATTGTTCTCTATGGAGATGGTTCACATCTCCACGCCGAACGCCGTACGCCTGAAGCTCAAAACAAGTCCCTGACCCTTTTTTTCAGGCGGCTTCGGCGTTCGGCATAGCCGACAATGTTAAATCACCCCTCCAGCGAAAACCGCGGTAAAAAAATGCTGCGTTTTGTCGCGGCAAATCGCGGTACAAGACGCCGCAATTTGTCGCGGCAAATCGCGGTACAAAAGGCCGCAGTTAGGTGTGAATGCAGCCTGAAGCTCAAACAAGTTCTGGACCCTTTTTTGTCGCGCGTATCGGGCGGTTTGGGCGTATTTGAGCGTTTCCATTTCCCATAGAAAGTAATGGAAACGCTCGATTCAAGCGACTTGCGCGACAACGAGCGTTTGCTACGGGCGTTTCGTCGCTTTAATCAATAGAACTTTTCACCCAGGCAGAAGATTAAAAAAAATCTACCAACATAGCAACAAGTGATGACAAGATTATAATTTTTCCTATTGGCTAAAATAAAAAACGTCGAAGTACAAAAACGTCGGACGACGCTGTATGCAAACGCGCAAATAAGCATGAATACGCGCGACAAAACGCCAGAAAAAAACGACCAAACGACCGACGCTCAGGTGTGAATGCAGCCTAATACTAACGGGTGTGTTTATAAAAAAAGAAATGCATGGTAACCCGCCCAGTGAAAATGCACGTGCATTCGTTTTGTGTGGATGGGGCAAAGAAACAAATGTTATTAGACTGTTTCCTGAGCTTTGACAAATGTTTTTTGTTCATGTAAATACTGCATTTGGCCAACAGGTGGAGCTAAGTATCATAGAATATTTTACCCCATTAGAAAGGACGGCAGTGACTTTGAGGAGTTTTACACACACTTCTGGCGGCTGCAGCAAGCTGGCTGTCGATTGTCCAATGGAAGCTGCCAGTTTAAAGTTACAGAGGAGGTCGTGTACTAACAAGATTGCGCTCTCTCTAATGATTGTGGCGATACCTCACATGTGTGGTTTGAATGCTGTTTAGCTTCTGTGCGTGAACACAAGGGGACAGGGGCGCTTTAACCACTTCCCGCCCGGCCTATAGCCGATTTACGTCCGGGAAGTGGTTATGAAATCCTGACAGGACGTTCCAGAACGTCCTGCAGGATTTCATGCCGGGCGCGCATCACGGCGATCGGTCATGCGGGGTGTCAGTCTGACACCCTGCATCTCCGATCTCGGTAAAGAGCCTCCGGCGGAGACTCTTTACCACGTGATCAGCCGTGTCCAATGACGGCTGATCACGATGTAAACAGGAAGAGCCGTTGATGGCTCTTCCTCACTCGCGTCTGACAGATGCGAGTAGAGGAGAGCCGATCGGCGGCTCTCCTGACAGGGGGGGTTCGCGCTGATTGTTTATCAGCGCAGCCCCCCCTCGGATCGCCACACTGGACCACCAGGGATGCCCACCCTGGACCACCAGGGTGGGCAAAAAAATAAAAAAGCCTGCAAAAAAATAAAAAAAAAAGTTAAAAAAAATAAAAAAAAGTTAAAAAAAAATAAAAAAGATGCCAATCAGTGCCCACAAATGGGCACTGACTGGCAACCTGGCAAAATCAGTGCTGCCCCACAGTGTCCATCAGTGCCACCCCAGTGTCCATCAGTGCCACCCCACAGTGTCCATCAGTGCCACCCCACAGTGCCCATCCATGCCCAGTGCCCACCTATCAGTGCCCATCTGTGCCACCCATAAGTATCCATCAGTGCCACTCATAAGTGCCTCCCATGAGTGCCCATCTGTGCCGCCTATGAGTGCCCAGTGCCGCCCATGAGTGCCCATCAGTGCCGCCTATGTGTGCCCATCAGTGCCGCCCATGAGTGCCCATCAGTGCCGCCTATGTGTGCCCATCAGTGCCACCTATGTGTGCCCATCAGTGCCGCCTATGTGTGCCCATCAGTGCCACCTATGTGTGTCCATCAGTGCCGCCTATGAGTGCCCATCAGTGTCGCATACCAGCGCCGCCAATCAGTGCCACCTCATCTGTGCCCGTCAGTACTACCTCATCGATGTCCATCAGTGCCATCTCATCGGTGCCCATTAGTGCCGCCATATCAGTGCCCGTAATTGAAAGAGAAAACTTATTTACAAAAAAATTAACAGAAAAAAATAAAAACGTAATTTTTTTTCCAAATTTTCTGCCTTTTTTTAGTTGTTGCGCAAAAAATAATAATCGCAGAGGTGATCAAATACCACCAAAATAAAGCTCTATTTGTGGGGAAAAAAGGACGCCAATTTTGTTTGGGTACAGTGTAGCATGACCGCGCAATTGCCATTCAAAGTGCGACAGCGCTGAAAGCTGAAAATTGGCTTGGGCGGGAAGCTGCGTAAGTGCCTGGTATGGAAGTGGTTAAGAAATAAAAATGATTGTTTGTTTTATTTTTTATTTTTACACTTTACCTTAACCACTTAAGACCCGGACCAAAATGCAGGTAAAGGACCCGGACAGTTTTTGCGATTCGGCACTGCGTCGCTTTAACTGACAATTGCGCGGCCGTGCGACGTGGCTCCCAAACTATTTTTTTTTTTAATTCTATATTTTTTACTTTTTGCTATAGTAAATACCTCCAAAAAATATATAAAAAATGTTTTTTCCCCCAGTTTAGGCCGATACGTATTCTTCTACATATTTTTCGTAAAAAAAAAAAAATCGCAAAGAGCGTTTATTGATTGGTTTGCGCAAAAGTTATAGCGTTTACAAAATAGGGGAAAGTTTTATGGCATTATTATTAATAATTTATTTTTTACTAGTAATAGCGGCGATCAACGATTTTTATCATGACTGCGACATTATGGCGGACACATCGGACACTTTGGACGCTATTTTGGGACCATTGTCATTTATACAGTGATCAGTGCTATAAAAATGCACTGGTTACTGTATAAATGTGACTGGCAGGGAAGGGGTTACCACTAGGGGGCGAGGAAGGGGGTTAAGTGTGTCCTAGGGAGTTGTTTCTAACTGTTTGGGGGGTCGGGCTACGAGTGACACGACACTGATCATTGTTCCTGATGACAGGGAGCAGTAGATCAGTGTCCTGTCACTAGGCAGAACAGGGAAATGCCTTGTTTACACAGGCAACCCCCCTGTTCTGCAGCTCTGTGACACGATCGCAGGACACCGACAGACATCGAGTCCGCGGGTCCTACGGTCATGGAGCTTGCGGCAGGGGACCCCCTTCACACTGAGGTGGTTTTCAGGTGTTTTAGCGCTAATAATAGCCTCTAAATAGCGCCTGAAATCGCCTCCCATTCATGGCAGTGTGACTTTTTACACCGGGGTGGTGCGCTTGCGGGAGACGTTAGGAAAAGTCTTTGGGGCGGGGTGGGAGAGCTGTATTTAGTGCTCCCAAAACGCCCCTGCCCATTGAAATGAATGGGCTTTCAAAGCGCCTGAAAAGCCCTTTTTTTAAGCGCCGCAACATGGGTGTTTTTAACCCATTCTCTGGGGTTTAAACGCGGCCCGCTAGCAGCTGGAAAAGCGTTGCTAAAGTAGCGCTGAAGCACCGCTATAAACAAACAACGCTTTAGCGTTAACGTGGCCGCAGCCCCGGTATGAAAGGGGTCTAATGGTGTGAATGAGCCCTGAGAGACATCACTTACCTGTACTTCCCAATCTGTCGGTTGCCGTGGCAATATTATTTCAGTTGATGGAAGGCTGCAGGACAGTACCAAATGATGGCGGGGGGCGGACTTTCCACATATAAGAAAATCAACAAATGAAAATAAATGAACTAAAGGCAAAACTTGGATAGAGTGAAGAGAGATTAGAACCTCTGTCAGGTTTTATTGTTGTCTGTGGCCCCTTTAGGGAGGTCTGCCCTCTCGATTTGTCCTGGTTACCATGGTCACCCAAAGTGTAGTGAAAGAAGAGCAGACATTTTGAGTGAAACCTTTTATTTATTTATTTTGAATCTCAAAGCTTTATTGACAATGCAAACAAAAAAACAAATACAAGGACATATTTCAGAGACATTATAGCAATACAGAGATATTCATATGACCATTCCACAATCCAGCATGCACAACACTTATTATATCAGCAGTAGACGTGTGCAACGCCGAAAAATGTGTTTGTTTTCGTTTCATTCGTTTTTTTCGCTTTTTTTAAGAAATTCAGGAAATTCGGCCCTACACCTATAGATTATCTGCAGATTTTCTATGGTCAGATGGAAAAAGGTGAATAGATTCCTCCATCTACGCTGAACCTCCCACAGGCCCAAGCTTCCATTTGTTGCTAGTGGGCCCCGCTGGCTCTCACAATACCTGAACATTCTGATTGGGTGCAGGCATTGTTTAGGTAGAGAGCCAGCGGGGCCGACTAGCAAGACACTGAAGCTTGGCCCAGTGGGAGATTCCTCCATCCACACCAATAAGCATAGATGGAGAAATCTGTTGCACTTTTTCCATCTAACCATACAAAATCTGAAGATAATCTATAGTTGTATGGCCAGTTTAACCACTTAAGCCCCGGACCGGCTTTAGGCAGCTAAATGCCCAGGCCAGGTTTTGCGATTCGGCACTGCGACGCTTTAACAGACAATTGCGCGGTCGTGCGAAGTGGCTCCCAAACAAAATTGACGTCCTTTTTTCCCCACAAATAGAGCTTTCTTTTGGTGGTATTTGATCACCTCTGCGGTTTTTATTTTTTGCGCTATAAACAAAAATAGAGCGTCAATTTTGAAAAAAATGCAATATTTTTTACTTTTTGCTATAATAAATATCCCCCAAAAACATATATAACATTTTTTTCCTCAGTTTAGGCCGATACGTATTCTTCTACCTATTTTTGGTAAAAAAAATCGCAATAAGCGTTTATCGATTGGTTTGCGCAAAATGTATAGCGTTTACAAAATAGGGGATAGTTTTATTGCATTTTTTTATTTGATTTTATTTTTTTTACTACTAATGGCGGCGATCAGCGATTTTTTTTGTGACTGCGACATTATGGCGGACACTTCGGACAATTTTGACACATTTTTGGGACCATTGTCATTTTCACAGCAAAAAATGCATTTAAATTGCATTGTTTATTGTGAAAATGACAGTTGCAGTTTGGGAGTTAACCACAGGGGGCGCTGAAGGAGTTATGCTTCACCTAGTGTGTGTTTACAACTGTAGGGGGGTGTGGCTGTAGGTCTGACGTCATCGATCAAGTCTCCCTATAAAAGGGATCACACGATCGGTGCAGCCGCCACAGTGAAGCACGGGGAAGCCGTGTTTACATACGGCTCTCCCCGTTCTTCAGCTCCGGGGAGCGATCGCGAGGGGGCTGCTAGAAACGAATAGCCGCGCCGTCATCCCGGATCGCTCCCTGAGGCTTACCGACCGCCGCATGTACCGGGGGGGGTTCCGATCGGACCCCCGACCCGCGGAAAGGCAGCGACGTCGTTCTGCCTGTCCGTGCTATTTTGCCGACGTATATGTACATGCAGCGGTCGTTAAGCGGTTAATTCGGAAATTAGATCATTTGAAAATTCGGAATTCGGAAATTTCAAAAAATCGGAAATTCGAAAATTCGCAATTTGGAAATTCGGAAATTCGCAATTAGGAAATTTTTGAATTTTTGAATTTCCGATCTTAGAATTTTAGAATTTCTGATCTAGGGTTGTCCCGATACCACTTTTTTAGGACTGAGTACAAATACCGATACTTTTTTTCAAGTACTCGCCGATACCGAATACCGATACTTTTTTTTAAATGTGTCCCCAAATGCAGCCATGTCCCCCCACAAATGCAGCCATGTCCCCCCACAGATGCAGCCATGTCCCCCCATATGCAGCCATGTCCCCCCCATATCCAGCCATGTCCCCCCAAATCCAGCCATGTCTCCCCCATATCCAGCCATGTCCCCCCATATCCAGCCACGTCCCCCCTATATGCAGTCATGTCCCCCCATATGCAGCCATGTCCCCCCATATGCAGCCATATCCCCCCCATATGCAGCCATGTCCCCCCCATATGCAGCCATGTCCCCCCATATGCAGCCATGTCCCCCCATATGCAGCCATGTCCCCCCCATATGCAGCCATGTCCCCCCCATATGCAGCCATGTCCCCCCCATATCCAGCCATGTCCCCCCCCCATATCCAGCCATGTCCCCCCATATCCAGCCATGTCCCCCCATATGCAGCCATGTCTCCCCCCATATCCAGCCATGTCTCCCCCTATATGCAGCCATGTCCCCCCATATGCAGCCATGTCCCCCCATATTCAGCCATGTCCCCCCATATGCAGCCATGTCCCCCCATATGCAGCCATGTCCCCCCCATATGCAGCCATGTCCCCCCATATGCAGCCATGTCCCCCCCATATGCAGCCATGTCCCCCCATATGCAGCCCTGTCCCCCCCATATGCAGCCCTGTCCCCCCCATATCCAGCCATGTCCCCCCATATGCAGCCATGTCCCCCCCATATGCAACCATGTCCCCCCATATTCAGCCATGTCCCCCCATATTCAGCCATGTCCCCCCATATGCAGCCATGTCCCCCCATATGCAGCCATGTCCCCCCCATATGCAGCCATGTCTCCCCCCATATCCAGCCATGTCCCCCATATGCAGCCATGTCCCCCATATCCAGCCATGTCCCCCTTACCTGCATGCTGCCGCGCCGCCTCTTGGTTAATACGGGCGGGGAACATTACAGCTTTCATTTGAATAGCTGTAGTGATTCGCGCCGCGCTGCGTATAGACACTCCCCCTTGCTCGGGATTGTACAGTTCACCCGAGCAAGGGGGAGTGTCTATACGCAGCACGGCGGGAAACACTACAGCTATTCAAATGAAAGCTGTAATGTTCCCCGCCCGTATTAACCAGGCGGCGGGATGCGGCGTAACAGCGGCGGGGGGCGGCTTTGGTGGTATTGGATGAGGCATCAGGGGTATTTGCGGGAGTACTACCGCAAATACTCGGAATCGGTCCCGATACCGATACTAGTATCGGTATCGGGACAACCCTAATTTTCAAATTTTCTAAATTTTTCATTTTCAAATTGCGGAAACTCAGAAATTCTGAACGTAGGAAATTCCAAAGTCCAAATTTTCAAATTTCCGATTTTTGATTTTTCAAATTTCGGAAATTTTGAAAATGTAAAAAATTTGAAAGTCCAATTTCCAAATCGAATTTCCAATTTTTGAATTTTCGATTTTTGAAGTTTTGAATTTCTAAATTTTGAATTTCCAAAATTTTGAATTATTTCAAATTTCGGAAATTCTAAATTTCATAAATTCCAAAATTCTGAGATCGAAAATTCGTAAATGTAAAAATTCGTAAATTTCCGAATTTACTAATTTGTCCAAATTTGTTAAAAAAACTAAACTAAACGAATGGCGCATGTCTAGAGTCAGCAGTACAAGGTCAACAACCATATTCTCTACCCCACAACCACAATCAGCAACTCAAATATTACAATGTCCTATCCAGAACCAATTAGACAAGAGCCAAACCACTGCCTGGAATATGCCAGGGCGCCCTCTATGTTGAAATGTATACTTTTCTAAGGCTACTTTCATACTGGGGCGGGGGTATGTTGGCGGTAAAAGTGCCGCTTGTTTTAGCGGCGATTTACGGCTGCTAGCGGGGTGCGCTTTGAACTCCCGCTAGCGGCCGAAGAAAGCGTTAAAAGCGCCCCTGTTGCGGCACTTCTGAAGGACTTTTCAGGCATTCAGCATTCATTTCAATGGGCAGAGGCGGTGGAAGAGCGCTGTATACACCACTCCCGCACCGCTTCCGCACCGCCCCAAAGATGCTGCTTGTGGCTCGTATGTCAATGGACTTTGATAGAATGACAGTCCAGGCTTCCATTTCCATTGTAATAAAGTTTGATTATATATTTTAGCCCTCCTTGTTTAGCACATGTATGCAGCCATGTTGGCGTCAGGAAAATGGAAAATTATATTAACCATTACGGCCAGCTCGCCGCAGGAATACGTCGGCTGTTTGACGAGGAATACCGTTGTTATGGTAGCAGCTAGCTATCATAACCCCAGTATCCTCTTCTTCAGCGGGTGTTCTGCTACAAGATAAAAGTGGTCTCTGCGGCGGATTCGCCGCAAGATCACTTTTATCGGCGGCGGGGCGTTTTACATTTTTTTTATTATTATTTATTTTACCTTTTATTTTTATTTTTTACACTGTAAACATCCCTTGTAATAGAAAAAAAGCATGACAGGTCCCCTTAACCACTTGCTTACTGGGCACATATACCCCCTTCCTGCCCAGGCAAAATTTCAGCTTTCGGCACTCACGCTTTGAATGACAATCGTGCGACATGGCTCCCAAACAAAATTAACGTCCTTTTTTTCCCCACAAATAGAGCTTTCTTTTGGTGGTATTTGATCACCTGTGCGTTTTTGTTTTTTGCGCTATAAACAAAAATATAGCGACAATTTTGAAAAAAACACAATGGCCCAAATCCACGTACTTCGGCGCATATATAGGCCGGCGTAGCGTATCTCAGATACACTACGCCGCCGTAAGATAGAGCGGCGGTTTCTTATCCACAAAGAATTTGCAAATTTGTAAATGTGTCGGCGTAAGGGCGTGAAATTCAAATGACTAAGATGTGGGCGTGTTTTATGTTAATTCATCTTGACCCCACGTAAATGACTTTTTTTTAACGGCGCATGCGCCGTCCGTTGGGGTATCCCAGTGCGCATGCTCGAAATCACGTTGCAAATAGTCAATGCTTTCGACGTGAACGTAATTTACGCAAAGCCCTATTTGCGAACGTAAACGACGGAAAATTCGATGCTGGCCCGACGTCCATACTTAACATTACATACGCCTCATAGAGCAGGGCTAACTATACGCCGGAAAAAGGCTTACGCAAGCGACGTAAAAAAATGCGCCCGGCGGACGTACGTTCTGAGAATCGGCGTATCTAGCTAATTTGCATACTCTATGCGGAAATCAACGGAAGCGCCACCTCGTGGCAAGCGTAAATATGCACCTAAGATCCGACGGCGTACTAAGACGTACGTCAGTCGGATCTAGCCGGATACAAAACAAAGATACGCCGGCGCATCGTAGAACTTACGCGGCGTATCAATAGATACGCTGCCGTAAGTTCTTTGTGGATCTGGCCCAATATTTTTTTATTTTTTGCTATAACAAATATCCCATTTAAAAAAAAACAATTTTTTTTTCAGTTTAGTCCGATACGTATTCTTCTACATATTTTTGGTTAAAAAAATCGCAATAAGCGTATAGTGATTGGTTTGCGCAAACGTTATAACGCCTACGAAATAGGGGATAGAATTATTACTTTTTTTTTATTATTATATATTTTTTTATACTAGTAATGGCGGCGATCTGCGATTTTTGTCATGACTGCGATATTACGGCGGACACATCGTCACTTTTGACCCATTTTTGGAACCATTCACATTTATACAGCGAACAGTGCTATAGAAATGCACTGATTACTGTATAAATGTGACTGGCAGGGAAGTCACTAGGGGGCATCAAGGGGTTAAATATGTACCCTGGGAGTGATTCTTACTGTGGGGGGGAGGGAACTGACTGGGGGAGGTGACCGATGGTTGTCCCTATGTACAAGGGACACACCATTGGTCTCCTCTCCCTAACAGGACGTGGAGCTCTGTGTTTATACACAGAGCTCCACGTCCCTGGCTCTGTGACTGCCGATCGCGGGTGCCTGGCGGACATCACGGCCGCCAGGCACGCGCATCGGCAGCTGTGTGAAGCGGTGGGCGCACATGCGTATATTGACGGCCTCCCGGCAGATCAGAGCCACCTTGCGGCCGTAAATAGTCGGCCGCAGGATAGGAAGTGGTTAAACACTTCTCTGCACCACTCCTGCCTGAGTGGGTTTAGCGTACCCGGACAGGCCTCTCTCACACTGACCTGGCAGCCGGAGTATCACTCGGACAATTGTAGGAAAAGTCTCTGCCACAAACCCTCCTTGGTGAACTTGAACCCGATACCTCTGCCACAGGCCCTCTCTGGATTGTAATCATGGAGATATCCCTCCTTGAGTTACGCCTGGATCTCCTTCAACTTGTTGCCCAGGTACCGACTGACAGGTGATTAATCCCTCAGTGTCCGGCTACCTTGATCCCCGTTGGTTTGTCGAGACCCTTTTGGATCGCCAGCCTCTCAATGGCGCTCCTCAGACGGACTCCCCACCGAACAGCATTACAGCTTGGGATCTTCAAAGGTAGGAACCCAGTCACTCACTGGGTCCCAGTCACTGTTCAGATGCTCCGGGCCAACATGGCCCCGGAACCAGAAACACCGCGTGGCATGCACGCCTCGGCCAGGTCACCCAAAAGGTGGGTGCCACACTCGAAGAAGAAGACCCAGAACCAATGGTGTCTGCCTCATAAATACCCCTCCCCAGCATGCACAGCGAGGTTAAACCCTCTTGATTGGCCACTGGGAAAGAGCACCCAAACCTCGACTCCACTGCTGCCACCTGCAGCACCAGGGTTGGAAGAACACCTCAGCGCAACAGAATAGCCCACAGCACAGCCCAGCTGAGACAGAGTCCCTGTTTTTCACCTAACAATCTGGATCTGAGTTTAACTACACTCTTATCTACCCTTAAATTTAACTAGCACCGGTACTATAAAGTACATAGGCGCTACATAAAAAAGTGACGTTTTGAAGTCGCTTCCACCCTGCAATGGTATGGAGATGGGTGGGGGCCATCTTCCCCTCACTCATCTCCATACCACACATGGAAGAGGACACGATCGCCTCTGCTGTTGCCGACGGCTCCGGTAATCGGCGGAGGGCACGAGAGAATGTCGGTAAAGACTGTACCTGCCCCCTTCTCCCAGCCCACCTTCTTTGACTTCTGAGAAGAGGAGATGTCGGCAGCTGGAGGGAAAGGGGAGAGAGAGGAGAACACAGCCTGATATGGAGAACACATTGTAAGAAGCAGACAGATTCCTCTGCCCCAGCACTGATAAACAGTGAGTTGTGTTTGTTTGGCTGCACTGCTACACAGCATTGAGAGAACAAGATGGTTTCTACAGTGTGGGAAGGATAGCAGAGGAGAACAAGATGGTTTATCCATCCATCCTGTATTCTGACACCTGCAAGACTTGGATCCTGCATTCCTCTCTGCCAGCACAAGTCATATGGTTCTTACACAGACTCTGACAGGGAGAAAGTAATGCATGTCTGAGTTTTCCATCCATCCATCCATCTATCCATCAGTTCCTCATTGCTGGTGTCACAATACAAAAATTTTAAGGATTTTCTCCTCTGATGTTTTACACACTTAAGTAACAAGCCAGAGCTCTTGTACATAGCGCACTGCTGAACCCTGCATTGTGTACATTGCGCACTCCTGATCTCTGCATTGTGTACGTAGCACACTCCCCTGCACTCTGTATGTAGTGCAAACCTGACCTCTGCACTCTGTACATAATGCACTCCTGAACTCTGCACTCTGTATGTAGCGTAGATCTGAAACATGCACTGTGCATGTAGAGCACCCCTGAACCCTGCTCTCTGTAAGTAACACACTACACACCTGTAACAGTCAGGGGTTAACGCCTGTAACGGCTACCCACTGGTAGTGAGGGGTATCAGCCGTTGGAGAAGTCCTTTTTCCTGGCAAGCTGCGATATGCAGGTACCGCCGGTATATCCCATCGAACGCCCTTCCAAGAAACGAGACGGGCTACGTTTGAAGGGTCAAGCAGACTGACTTTATTTGGCATATTTCACCTGCTTATATCTGCTTACAACTGTTACAAGAACAATGACAGTTTCCGCCCCCCCTTCACCCAGTAGGGGGCTTCAACACAGACCCCCTGAAACAATGACATCTCCTTGAATTAATCACTTGACCAGTCTCTAGACGCTTCGGCACCGCAAACCACTTAACATTTTCTGGCCAGGCACATTCCTTTCTCAATAGAATTCAATTAACCTTTAAAACAATTATACACTCACACATAACAGCCTCCGTATTCTGAAGGGATTAACTAAACAACGGAGAGTCAATTAGCTATGCAAAGGGACTATTAGCATTCAACAGTGAAGAGTCCCTTGCATGATTAACCCTTTGAGCTCAGAATACAATGTGGTAAATCCAATTGTAACAAGTCCTGCAGTTATTATCGATGTCCAGGCAGAATAGTCCATGATCCGTTACACTGCCCCCCTTTTGTGGAACACTCCGGCAGACCCGGATTGATCCTTTTCGGATCAACTTGGGGATGTCCGGTCTGCTGTTAGGGTAAAAGTTCCGTTTGCCTGGACAGTCCGTCGGCCTTCCCATTGGCTTACCAGGTCGGTAGCTGATGGTGACGGTGAATAATAGAATTCAGTTCTGGAACAGTCACTTGCTTTGCTCTCTCAATGGCTCCCAAAACCTGTTGCTGATGCTCTTGGGACAGATACGGCACCACCTGGATGCAAATCCCATTTAATCTTTTGACAATTTCCGCCTGTTTGTGCATTTCAATGTTCAAGCCACGGGACATCTCATAATACATGACATAGTGTCGTTGCATCTCTGATTTCTCACTGGCCAACTTGTCACGTTCCCATTTTAGACTGTGATATTGCGCCGGATCTACAGTACCTGTCGGGGAAGATAGTCTTACCCGGGTCTCAGCAGCAAGCGCGTTGATTCCAGCAACGCGGGTGGTCACGGGACAAGCAGTAGCAGGTGTAGGTAAATAAGCTGAAGTCAGAGGGCCAATGTCGTTGCCCAGCACAACCTCAGCAGGTAGGTTGTCCATGATACCAACTGTGGTCTTTCCTGACCCGGCTCCCCAGTCTAAGTGCACCCGGGCGGTGGGTACGCGAAATACAGCACCCCCTGCAACCCAGACGGCAACTGTGTGAGTGGACACGTTCTCTGGCTTTACCAGATGTTTTTGAATCAGAGTGATAGTAGTCCCGGAATCTCTTAGGCCTTGTGCTACTTGTCCATTCACCCGTACCTCCTGATGGTGATGCTGACGGTTATCTGGAGAGGCAGCTTGTATTGGGTCTGCCTCATAAACAATTCCCAGACATTCCTCCGGGCCCCCCTCAGTCTCCAGGCAGTGGGCCGCAGAGGGACGTGACGGAGTGACCTCTGTGTTGGGTGTTGTGCATCTCCAGTTGTTATTTGTAGCTCTCAAAGGGCAATAACGAGCAATATGTCCCGTGTCGCTGCAGTGATGGCACGTCACCCTAGACGAATCCCGGGGGTAGTTGCTAGGCCCCTGATGACGTGGTGGGACTGGAGCCCGAAACTCTGGGCGTGGGGTGACGGTTGGAGTACGCGGTTCTACCTTCTGAGCCAGCCGTGTAGTACCCTGGCTTACTTTCCTTGTCTCCGCGTACTCATCTGCTAGCCGAGCCGCCTCGTTTAAGTTAGCGGGACGGCGATCTCGTACCCAGTCTTGTATGTCTGCGGCCAGGTCTTGGAAGAAATGTTCCATTAGGAACAGCTGCAATACTTCCTCCCCGGTGTTGGCCTTGCACCCTTGGACCCAAAGGGATGCCACCCTTTGTAACTGGTTGGCCCATTCCATGTGGGAGTCCACAGCCATCTTCTTGGACTCCCGGAAGCGCCGGCGGTAGGCTTCTGGAGTTACGGCGTATCGGGTTAGCAGCGCCTTTTTAACTTGCTGGTATTGTAAAATATCCTCTGGAGCGAGAGCCCGAAAGGCTTCATTGGCTTTGCCCGACAATTTCCCCGACAAAATAGTGACCCATTGGTCTGGTGGTACCTGGTGTAGTGAGCACTGCCTCTCAAAATCTGCCAAATATCCATCTATTTCCTCCTCACTTTCTACAAAAGCTTTAAATGCAGTGAACGGTATTTTCTTTCCTGTAGCAGCAGGTGGAGGAGTAGGAACTGCATGTGTAATGGGCTGTCTCGCTCTTACCAGTTCCAGTTCTTGTCCCCTCTTCGTTTGTATCTCCTCACTTGCTTCCCGGAACAGCTGGTTGATTAGTTCCACGGACGTTTCTGGATACAAGGATAATCTTCGCTGTACAATCCCAGTAATTACATCTTCCTCGCTGACCGGTGCAAGGGGCTCCGTTCCTTCCATGGATCCATCCATTTCGTCCAGCTCCAGCAGTTCAGCTATCAGCTCCCTCCGTGGTCTGTTGCTGGCGCTCCTACCACGACTCTCTAATAAATCTTTCAGTGTGGATCTTTTCAGCCTGGCGTACTGCCACTCCATTCAGAACTTGCTCTTTGGATAAAAGGACCATCCCAATGTAACGGCTACCCACTGGTAGTGAGGGGTATCAGCCGTTGGAGAAGTCCTTTTCCCTGGCAAGCTGCGATATGCAGGTACCGCCGGTATATCCCATCGAACTCCCTTCCAAGAAACGAGACGGGCTACGTTTGAAGGGTCAAGCAGACTGACTTTATTTGGCATATTTCACCTGCTTATATCTGCTTACAACTGTTACAAGAACAATGACAGTTTCCGCCCCCCCTTCACCCAGTAGGGGGCTTCAACACAGACCCCCTGAAACAATGACATCTCCTTGAATTAATCACTTGACCAGTCTCTAGACGCTTCGGCACCGCAAACCACTTAACATTTCCTGGCCAGGCACATTCCTTTCTCAATAGAATTCAATTAACCTTTAAAACAATTATACACTCACACATAACAGCCTCCGTATTCTTAAGGGATTAACTAAACAACGGAGAGTCAATTAGCTATGCAAAGGGATTATTAGCATTCAACAGTGAAGAGTCCCTTGCATGATTAACCCTTTGAGCTCAGAATACAATGTGGTAAATCCAATTGTAACAAGTCCTGCAGTTATTATCGATGTCCAGGCAGAATAGTCCATGATCCGTTACAACGCCGTTACGATATTCCATCCCACCAACCCAAGACAGCTTCCGACACTACACAATTCAGCAGACAGGACCCATTGGATTTCCCCCAGAATAACGAGACACAGCTCTGTTCTCTGGTTCCAAACAGATAGACTTTAATGGTAAACTCAGGTTTCTTATATACAGTTAGAAAGCATGCTGCAGTAATCAACGGGGGACAATGACACACTCCACCCACCACATCACACAATGGGTGCTAACGAGTCCCCCTCAATCCACATCTTAGACAGACTTTCTGACTCTGCGATAAGCTATTCTCACCTGCTACACAATACACATTCCTTTAGTGAACATAAGTCAGACGTCTGACCTTTAGAGTGTGTTAACTCACAACACATATTAGCATCAACAGAACTTTCACACAATACAGGGTTGGTTAGCATAGCACCATGAAATATCTTACAAGCCAGGCTTAATTAACACAATAGAATGCAATCACAGCAAGCTTTCATCACTACAGCCAGGTAGCTGGAGGTTATTAACATCAATTAACATCTCAACAGTCTGTGTTCCACATTGAAGGAGACACTCTATTGACCTGTTGTGTTCAGAATGAACAACTTGTAATATTTCAAGATATCCTGCAATACATGAATTATCATTACTGTCCCATCTCATGTAATCAGAGATATCATTTCTCAGTCATCCTATGTCCCTAGTGGACATAGGATGAACCTAGACACAAGAGTCATTGGTGAAGCTGACATAGGAGTACCCCACATCCTTCAAGAGCCTCTGGGTCCCACGGGCCATACCGTTACAACACCCCTGAACATTTTTTTTATTTTTGAGGTGGGGGGGGCGGGAATCTTGGGTGAGTTCCCACACTTTTTTCCCAGGCCTTGACTCTTGCTTAAAGAGAACCAAAAAGCTGCCACTGAGGACCTCTATCATTCAAATATTAGCTGCCTGGTTGTCATGCAGCTTTCTGAGACAAGCACTTTATTAGAAAAAGTATATTGAGTAAAAGTTCACACTTACCTCTGTCTATATTTTGCTTCATGTCACTTTCTTCTTTCAGAAACCAAGAAACCAGAAATTTCTAAAATAAGGTCACCAATAACATCATCCACATATCTCTCAGGACGGTTTCTTTTAACTTTGAAAATAATATTCTCTTGAACACAAAATACAAAAAGCAAAAACATGCCAATAACTATTCACTATAACCCAATTTTGTGCCTTGTCTACAGATGCCATTTAACCACTTAAGGACCACCGCACGCCAATGTACGTCGGCAGAATAGCACGGCTGGGCACAAGGGCATAGTGGGTCACGTGTGCTGCTGGGGGCGCGCTCACGACTCGGTCTGGAGCTGCGCTACTGCACCCGCGGACTGATCACCGCTGGTGTCCCGCGATCGGATCACAGAGCTGAAGAACAGGGAGAGGTAAGTGTAAACAAACCTTTCCCCGTTCTTCTCAGTGACACTGTCAGTGATTGTCTGTTCCCTGTCATCAGGTCATGCCAAGTCACGCCCCCCTAACAGTTATAAACACTGCCTAGGACACACTTAACCCCTTCAGTGCCCCCTACAGGTTAACCCCTTCACTGCCAGTGTAATTTTTACAGTAATCGGTGCATTTTTATAGCACTGATTGCTGTAAAAATGACAATGGCCCCAAAATGGTGTCAAAAGTGTCCGATGTGTTCGCCATAATGTCACAGTCATGATAAAAATCGCTGATCGCCGCCATAACTAGTAAAAACTAAAAAAATTGAAAAATGCCATAAAACTACCCCCTATTTTGTACAAGCTATAACTTTTGCGCAAACCAATCAATAAATGCCTATTGCATTTTCTACCAAAAATATGTAGAAGAATACATATCAGACAAAACTGTGGAAAACATTTTTTTTATTTATAATATTTATTATAGCAAAAAGTAAAAAATATTGCATTTTTTTCAAAATTGTTGCTCTATTTTGGTTTATAGCACACACAATTAAAACCACAGAGGTGATCAAATACCACCAAAAGAAAGCTCAATTTGTGGGAAAAAAAGGACATCAATTTTGTTTGGGAGCCACGTCGCATGACCACGCAATTGTCAGTTAAAGCGGCGCAGTGCCGAATCACAAGAAGGGGCCCAGTCCTTTAGCAACAAAATGGTCCGGGGCTGAAGTGGTTAAAGTTTAAAATCTACACGATGTGTGAAAAAAAATGCAGACATCAATTCACAAATGTAGGACTAGATCCCTTTAATTTATTAAACATTTGTTTTATCTACAAAGTTCCTCAAGATAAAAGCTGCAAGACCAGCTCAGCCCCTCCCTGTGCCGAGGAATGTGAGACGCCCTTTGGAATTTCCTTGTCGGATACTTTTTAATTTAATTTCTCTCTTCTGCTGTCAGCGATGGCGTCTGCTGATCTGAGACAGGAGCTGGACTGTTCCATCTGTCTGACCACATATACAGATCCTGTAAACCTGAGATGTGGCCACAACTTCTGCCGGGTCTGTATTGATCGTGTGTTGGATACACAGGGGGGGTCTGGAGGTTATTCCTGTCCTGAGTGCAGAGAAGAGTTCCGGGATCGGCCTGTACTGCACAGGATCATAACACTACGTAACACAGTGGAGACTTTCCGATCTACTCAGCTGGAAGAAGGGAAGACTGGAATCTTCTGTACTTATTGCTATCACTCTCCTGTACCTGCTGTTATATCCTGTCTGCATTGTGAAGCTTCTCTATGTAATGATCACCTGAGAATCCACAGCAAGTCACCAGAACATGTCCTAACTGATCCCACCACTTTCACGGAGAACAGAAAATGCTCCATTCATAGAGAACTTCTTGAATATTACTGCACTGAGGACTCTGCCTGTATCTGTGTGTCCTGCAGGCTGGATAGAGAACACAAGGGACACAAGGTGGAGACTCTGCATGAGGCCTCTGAGAAGAAGAAACAGAAACTGAGAATTGTTCGGCAGAAACTGATGACAGAGAGAGAGGAGACGGAGAAAAGAGTCCAGAGTCTGCAGGATCGCAGGAGAAAAGTACAAGAAGAATCAGAGAGAGTCACTGCCCTGTTCATAGAGCTCAGGAGACATCTGGAGGACCTGGAGAAGAGAGTCCGGAGGAACATCTCCAGCCAGGAAGAGCAGATCTCATTGTCTGATCTGATCCATCAGCTGGAAATAAAGAAGAAGGATCTGTCCAGGAAGATGGAGGACATTGAGAAGCTGTGTAACATGACTGACCCACTGACTGTCCTACAGGAATCAGACACAGGGGACTTGTGTGATACTGAGGAGGGAGATAATGAGGACAGAGAGAGACATGATAGACTCCTCCATGATGGAGGGGATCTGGATGTGTCTGGAATCTCACACACATTACACAAAGGGTTATCTGATATGATAAAAGAGGTAAATGTATTCTTCTATATACAGGAAGCTTCAGACATATTACTGGATGTGAACACAGCTCATAATCTCCTAGAGATATCAGATGACATGAAAACTGTATCCTGGTCAGATATAGAGCAGAATTGTCCAGAAACACCGGAGAGATTTCAGTGGTGTGAACAGGTATTAAGCAGTCAGGGATTTTCCTCGGGGCGACATGACTGGGAAGTGGATGTCAGTGAGTCAGAACATTACAGAGTCGGGATGTGTTATCCCAGTATAGAAAGGAGAGGAGGGCAGTCACTGATTGGAGATAATAAAAAGTCCTGGGGTTTGTGCAGGGATAGAGGTGTGTGTTTTCTAAAATATGACTATAAACAGATCAGGTTATCTCCCAATCTCTCCAGTTACAGAGTCAGGATCTCTGTGGATTATGAGGCCGGGCAGCTGTCCTTTTATGATCTGTGTGACCCGATCAGACACCTCCACACCTTCACCACCACCTTCACTGAGCCCCTCCATGCTGGGTTATATGTATGGAAAGGTCGTATAAAGATCTCTGGGGGGTCAGGAGATGTGTGAAATGATCATATTACAGGAAATCTGGTGATAAATGTCAATCTGGTTCATAGGATGACACAATTTGTACATATTTCTTCAATCGGCGGATCTGAAAGATCTCAGCACAGGAGAGTCTCCTTTATCACTTCCACACCCAATAAGACAAGGGGGGATTTGAGGGTTTATTTAGCGTTAGGCTGACCATACACTATACAATCTGATTGTACAATCTCCTTTAGATCTATCATTAGCAGTGTAGTATACGGGCCTGCCTGATTGTAACTAATTCAAAAAATTGTTAAAGTTTGTCTTCATATGACATCGTTTTGGTAAAGCTAAAGGACATTTGGTTGTATAGTGTATGGTCAGCCATAGATTTACCAAAGTATATAATATAAAGCCAGACATAAGTAATCCACTCACACTGTATCCAGGCAGACCCTTGCACTACATACAGTAGTTGAGGGTAGATGTGAAACAGATTGTACAATCAGATTATATAGTGTATGATCAGTTTTAGGGGTATATTTAGGTTAGAAGGCTATTTAAGGTTCGGGGTTATGTAAGGTTAGAGGTTATATAAAGGTTTGGGTTATATAAGATTTGGGGTTATATAAAGGTTCGGGTTATGTAAGGTTAGGGGTTATATAAAGGTTCAGGGTTATGTAGGGGTTATATAAAGGTTTGGGGTTATGAAAGGTTAGAGGTTATATAAAGGTTTGGGATTATGTAAGGTTAGGGGTTATATAAAGGTTCAGGGTTATGTAAGGGTAGGAGTTATATAAAGGTTCAGGGTTATGTAAGGTTAGGGGTTATATAAAGGTTCGGGTTATGTAAGGTAAGGGGTTATATAAAGGTTCGGGTTATGTAAGGTAAGGGGTTATATAAAGGTTCGGGTTATGTTAGGGTAGGGGTTATATAAAGGTTCGGGTTATATAAAGGTTCAGGGTTATGTAAGGTTAGGGGTTATATAAAGATTCGGGTTATTTAAGGGTAGGGGTTATATAAAGGTTCGGGTTATTTAAGGGTAGGGGTTATATAAAGGTTTGGGTTATTTAAGGGTAGGGGTTATATAAAGGTTTGGGTTATGTAAGGGTATGGGGTTATATAAAGGTTCGGGGTTATATAAAGGTTAGGGTTATGTAAGGGTATGGGGTTATATAAAGGTTCGGGGTTATATAAAGGTTAGGGTTATGTAAGGTTAGGGGTTATATAAAGGTTTGGGGTTATATAAAGGTTAGGGTTATGAAAGGTTAAAGTTGAGCAATTATTACATTTGAGGGACAGGGTGATAAATATAAATGGGTTTAACCACTTCAATATACTGGGCACTTATACACCTTCCTGCCCAGGCCAATTTTCAGCTTTCAGCGCTATCACAATTTGAATGACAATTGCGCGGTCATGCTACACTGTACCCGAACAATTTTTTATATATTTTTTTACCACAAATAGAGCTTTCTTTTGGTGGTATTTGATTTGATTTGCTTTTTATTTTTTGCACTACAAATAAAAAAGACCAGGAAAAAAAAACATTTTTTTTTGTTTCTGTTACAAAACGTTGTAAAGAAGTTTTCTCCTTCACTAATCGGCACTGAACACGAGGCACTTATTTGCAGCACTGATAGGTGACGCTGATAAGCAGCACTGACAAGCACTGATATGCAGCACTGATAGGTAGCACTGATAGGTGGCACTAATAGGCGACACTAATGGGCACTGATGGGTGGCAATGATGGGAGGCACTGATAGATGGCACTGTTTGGCAGCACTAATTAGCACTGATTAGGGGGTACTGACAAGCATCATTGATGGGCACAGTGCCATCCCTATTGGGCACTGATTGGCATACCTGGTGGTCATGGTTGGGCATCCCTGGTGGGCATCCTCGTGGGGTCTGCGTTGATAATCAACCAGTGCATGGCTGATCACGTGGTAAAGACCCTCTTTACCTCGATTAGAGATACGGTGTGTCACACTACCGGATACGCGCTAGCGGCTTATCCTGCTGGATGTCATATGATTTTCAGTCAGGATAACTGAACCACATTACGTACGTCATATTGCTATAAGGCGGGGGCGGGAAGAGGGGTTAATTAAAGTATGACTAAAGGCAAAACTTTTTTATTTAGTTTTTTCCCCCATTAGGAAGTCGCCCTCTCTCTTTGTCCTGTTTGCCGCTATCACCGAGAGTGTAAGCGAAAGAAAATCGCAAACTTTGGGTTGTCACCAGAACAGGGGATGTTTTTAAATGCGGACACAACCGGGGGGGACTCCCCTCATTTTCTTTGACTTCCTTTGTTTTCTATGGGACAGGAAATGAAGACAAATCTGCCCAATGGGACACAGATAAGAAAAAGAACTGTCAGGGATTATAACCCTCTCTAAAGCCTCGTACACACGCTCAGTTTTCTAGGCGAGTAAACCGAGCGTGTGTATGAGGCTTTCAGGTTTCTCGACAAGAGAACTGTCCAGAATCTAGACGAGGAAAATAGAGAACATGTTCTCTTTTGTCTCGTCGTGAGATTCTCGGCGGTTTTCTTGCAGAGAAACCAGAGAGTGTGTACAGTATACTTACCTGGTCGCCGTGGAAACCCGCGCATGCTCGAAATGACTTTGACGCATGCGCGGTAGCTTCCTAGGCATAGGTAGGGTGCAGCAAGATGGCGGCGACGGCATCGAATGTGACGAGCGCATGCTCGTCGTACGCAATGAGGTTACCGCGCTCTTGCCTTTCAAGAGAACCATGGTACTTTTGAAAGGAGAGTCTGTACTCTCGGGCAGCAAGAGATTCTTGCCAAGAATCTCATTGGGAAAAACTACAGTTTTTTCCTAACGAGATTCTTGCCCGTGTGTACAGGGCTCTATTCTATCTTCTTTACTATAAATGAAAAAAGGTTTAAGGTTGTTCAAAAAATTCCTGGTTAAAACACATAAGGACTTGGCTGGGAGGAATGACTGCCCAGGCGAGGACTGGTGGTGAGAGCCAGGTGCCCCATTGAAAGTTGAAGCAATGATGAAACAGTGACGTATTTACAGTATTTTTGAATTTCCCCATGTACAGAAATGAATCTGCAGCTTAAAGGGGTTGTAAACCTCAAAATAGGTGCCCCAGACGACATAATTTGTGTGACGAAACGCACGTCGGGAGAAGGAGACGTGCTGACGTTATCGCGTGACAGTCCGAGCGGACAGGCGTTTGCTAAGCCGGCCGGCTTTATTTTATATGCTGTATATACGATCGTTTTCTTGTAAGTGTTTTTTATCTCATTAAATTGGATACTACTTTTACGGTATTTCACTATTGTGAGTCCATATTATTTTCTCGGTATCTCATCTGCTTGGGAACATCCGTGTCTTCAGGATTCATTGATTGCCTTTCATTGGCGAGTGCTGCAGTCTATGTCAAAGGCCCGGGCTGGGGTTTACAGCCGCAAGCTATACTTGCTTGCCATCTGGTAAGCTTGCATTCCTGATGGTGTCTTCACTTTTGGTGGTGGATTTCTTTAATTTTGAACTCTTAGAAGATTTTGCATTTATTGTGTTTTCTTGGACTTAAGAGCCGGTTCACACTGGGGCGACCTGGGATCAGACTTCAAGTTGCCCCAAGTCGTGCGGTCTAGAAAATTAATGGAAGTGAATGGGAGCCGTCTTAATGTACACTACTGAAGTCGCTCCGACTTCAGAAAAGGTTCCTGTACTACTTCAATCCGACTTGTAGGCAACTTGTACCCATTGATTTCAATGGAAGTCGCCTCAGAAGTCGGATCACTGTCTTAACTGAAGCAACATTACAGGAAGATAACATACATTTCTCAGGCAAACCCCTCCCTCCCACAGAGCTGATTGTTGTTTGATTGGCCACTGGAAAGCCTCCTGACCTGGAGGCGACTTGAAGTTGCCTTGTACTGTCCTGGAGGCAACTTGAAGTTGCCTTGTAAGTTGCCTGATGATTCATACTCAAGTCGTGTCCAAGTTGCCTCCCAAAGTCGTGCTAGAAGTCGTGTTGCCCCTGTGTGAATGGGCTCTCACTGAACTTATTTACAAACACAATTGTTTAAATTTTATTTGTATATTTATTTTATTACTACTTGGTGTAGAATTTTTTTCTCACACATTTTATCACAGCGCAACTAAATTTTTTCCATGGTTGTAAACCTCAGACATTAAATATGAACAAAGCATTTCCCTCTACAGTGTGTCTCAATTAAAGTGGGGGTTCCGCGCAAATACGTTTTTTTTTTTAAATATTAGTCTCCCACTGTTCACATAGCATATCGTTTACTCACCAGTCCCATTATTGCAGCCGCCAGGATTTTAATTTCACCGAAAAAGATATTTTATAAAAACGTAAGATGGACATTTCCATCTTAGTTGTGGGCACTCTGAAGCCCTCCAGTATTTACTTCCGGGATGCGGAAGTTTTCCATGAGTTAAAATGGCGGAATTGTATCCGCCCTCGTCGCGTGACCGTCACATGACCGGCTGCAGAGTCATGTGACGTCTAAAATCTCGCGAGAATTGCTCTGCTGCTGGTCAAAACAGTATTCTCATGGTCAGCGTGACGAGAGACTCGTCATCAATCCCATGAATCAATGCGGCGATCGGAGACCAAGCAACACGCCCAGTCCCGCACGATTGAAACCAGGAAGTGCCTGGTTCATGAGCAAGATATAAGGTATGGAAACATTTTTAAATTTTTTAAAGTGCGAACTGTGAATAGACATACTGAGCACTTTTGTTTAAGGAGAAGTTATAAATTAGGGTGAACCTCCACTTTAAGAGCACTAAATATCATTTCTGTCTGCTGCCTCCTTCCTCTGCTATCACCATGAGTCACTTTAGGCAAGTTTTCCTGACATCAAGAGAAAAAAGTGGACGGAGCTCCAGCAACACAGCCTGTGACTGACGGCCTCAGCTCTGCTCTTGTGTGCTGTGTGAAGGGGGAGTGTACTTTTTCTCCCATCAGCTCTCAAAGCCCTGCAGTGTGTACCTTTAGTTTCCTATCCGTTTTTGTGTATCTGACACACGGTCGGAATCTCCGATGGAAAAAGTCAGATGGAATATTTTCATTGCATATTCCGACCGTGTGTATCTGACTTTTTTTGTGTATCTGACTTTTTCCATCGGAGTTATAAAGAGAATAAAGAGAATCTTCCAGATTCTTTATTTTATATGCTGTATATACGATCGTTTTCTTGTAAGTGTTTTTTATCTCATTAAATTGGATACTACTTTTACGGTATTTCACTATTGTGAGTCCATATTATTTTCTCTGTATCTCATCTGCCTGGGAACATCCGTGTCTTGAGGATTCATTGATTGCCTTTCATTGGCGGGTGCTTCAGTCTATGTCAAAGGCCCGGGCTGGGGTTTACAGCCGCAAGCTATACTTGCTTGCCATCTGGTAAGCTTGCATACACCCCCCCCTCCCCCAGGTACGAAATTTAAAGTAATATTTCACTTTTATTGTTTCACTTTAAGCATTATTAAAATCACTGCTGCCGAAATAAAATTCAGTTTTTAAACTTTTTTGCATTGATACATGTCCCCTGAGGCAGGACCCGGGTCCCCAAACACTTTTTAGGACAATAACTTGCATATTAGCCTTTAAAATTACCACTTTAGATTTCAAATGTTCGAGTCCCATAGACTTTAACGGGGTTCTAAAGTTCACACAAACTTTTGGTCTGTTTGCAGGTTCTGGTGCGAACCGAATGGGGGGGTGTTCGGCTCATCCCTAGACACATGGTAATTTAGACATAGGATGTGTATGGGGAGCTAAAACAAAAGTTTCCCAACCTCTCCAAGGGATTCAGAATTTCACGCCCCCCCCCCCCCCCCCCATCCAAAGTGACTCCTGTCACATGAACGCTTCAAAATACTATACTGAATGCTTAAAGTGGTTGTAAACCCTTGTATATGGTATACCCAATGAAGTATCTGGCCTCAAGTGATACACAGGGATGATACAAATCCTCCTACATCAGTTGTACCTGTTTATCCACAGCCCTCTCTTCTCTACAGCCGTTCGAAGTGCAGAATTTACACAGCTTGTCAGCAAAAAGGGGATAGGAATGCATTAAGGTGAAAAAAAAAATAGGAGGGTTTACAACCTCTTTAATTCCTTTTGGACTTTTTGTCACTATGCCCAAGGCCCGCTACAAGTCGAAAGGAGAACGAAGATTCGCAATCCAAGGACCTCGACTGTGGAACGCGTTACCAACTAACATCCGAATGGACGTAAATCATCGGGCCTTCAGAAAAAAACTCAAGACCCACCTTTTTCTGAAGGCTGAAGAAAAAAATGGATACCAAAGCGCCTTGAGGCGATTCAGTTCGCATTTGTAGCGATATACAAGTTATTCACTCACTCACTCACTATTCACGGTTGGTTTTACTGGTCGCATAAATGCAAAATATCGCTTGGAATAGATTTTATTTATTTTTTGTATACAAACTTTTTATGTAGAAAAATATAGTGGTAAAAGATAATTCTGCACATCAAGAATACAGTAGGCAATACATTGTATGCATGTGGTCAAAGGATTATTGAAATTTGCAATGAATTTCTAACAGCGCAACACATTGTACAGTTGATATTGAATTTCGATACTACGGTGTTACGATATCTGTGAGTGCTGCTGTTTTGTTGATTATTCTTATCAATTTGTATTATTATTCGTTTTTATTTTACAGCTCACGTATTGGTTCCATTCGCACTATTTATTGATACATTTTGTAGATAACCCCCTGATTTAAATATATGTTGAGGAGTTCCTCTAAAAAAGGTCTCCTCTCCATACATTTGTCTACCGTGTTTCCCCGAAAGTAAGACCTACCCTGAAAATAAGACCTACCCCGATTTTCCAGGAGGGTTGCAATATAAGCCCTACCCCAAAAATAAGCCCTAGTGTGTGTGTCTCTGAAATCTGTAGTCAATTACCTTCGGTATACAGTGTGCTCAGTTGACCTCCTCCTCTTCTCCTGCCTGTCAGCGGGGGATCTTGCCCCCCCCCCACCCTCTGCGGTGCTCGGATCACGGTGGGCTATGGAAGCGCCAAGGGGCGGTCAGCTGATCTCCTCTTCTCCTGCCTGTCAGTGGGGGATCTTGCCTCCCCACCCTCTAAGGTGCTCGGATTGCAGTGGGCTATGGAAGCGCCATGGGGCGGTCAACTGATCTCCTCTTCTCCTGCCTGTCAGCGGGGGATCTCGGCCCCCCTCCCTCAGCAATGCTCTGATCGTGGAAGAAAGCTCCGACAGACTATGGAAGAGCAGAGTTGAGCTTTAAGAAGGTGACATGTGACACAATAGATTACATAAACACACACCTTTTTCATTATACTGTATACTACTGTAATAGAGAGAGGATTCTTGCAGTTTACCACCACTTTTACTGGGGATTCCTGACAGGCAGGGAGGGAGAGGGAGCAAGAAGACAGCACATTAAATGGCAAGCCCTACCCCAAAAATAAGCCCTACTGTGTTTTTGGTTGCCAAAATGAACATAAGACCCAAGCTTATTTTTGGAGAAACACGGTATGAATGTTGCAGATTACATGGTGGGTGATGCTCGGGGCACGGCACACAGCTGGGCTGATGCAATCACCATACGTTTATTATCATGCAGCCATTTGGTGTCCCGAGGCTCGGCTCCTGGGGGAAGCTTGATGGTAAATTTCTGGAGCACAGCAGAGAAGAGAAGGAAGAGCTCCATTCTAGCCAAATTCTCCCCAGGACAAACACGCTTTCCTGTGGAAGAGACAAGAAAGAGTTGCAGATGTAAAAATTGCAAACAAATAAATAAAAAATTATTCAAAGATACCAAGCTCTACGAGTACAGAATGGATGTGGTGTTTAGGTGTAGACAACCAATGACAGTGCTGTCAATAGATTTTTTTTTTTGTTTTTATATGGGGGAAAAAAACGGGCTTAAAATTGATCAAGATAGGAACAACAAAGAATAAAACAGAGTCACGCTAAACAAAAAATATATTGAACCTCAAAAAATAATAAAAATACAGCATAAAAGGAGAGTCCCCATTGAGCTCATAGATAACAATTCACACATGGATCTCAATCAGCAGCTGGGGGACTTTTTGTTGCTGGTGCCACTTTACATCAACCCCTGGATGAGGAAGAATAAGATCTGGGCCAGAAGATTGTTCCCTACCTGTGTATTTTTGGGATTTTAGGTATAATTGTTATAGTGAAGGCATAATGGTATGAATCTCTCACCAGCTGAGAATGGCATGAAGGCCGCCCGTTTGCGTAATTGGCCCTCCTCATCCAGGAAGTGCCCGGGGTTGAATTTTTCCGGCGTCTCCCACTGCAAGGGATCATTAAGCACCAACGTCAGGAACGGGGTGATGATGGTGCCCTGGTAAAGGAGAGAGACAGAGTTACTATTATACATGAGTACATATCTCATCATACAGGCTCAGCAATCGACTTGATCATGTCAGAGGTAGGGATGAGCTTTGCGTTCGACTCGAACATTAGTCGTTCGATCGTTCGACGAAACCTGAACAAAACGGGTCGTTTGCGCCAAATTCGAGTGACGTAAAACGTCCCATAATTCACTGCGGCGTTGAGCGCTGATGATTGGCCAAGCATGCTGTATGTCCCGCATGCTTGGCCAATCACAGCGCGCCAAAAACGAAGAGCCATAATTATGGCTCAGGGGGATTAGTACACGCCCCACACTATAAAAGGCAGCCTGCACGGCGGCCTCGTGTAGTGTGTTCCGGCTTTGTTAGAGACAAGTCAGAGAGACAGTTAGAGAGAGAGAGATAGATAGAGACACAGTGGGGCTGATTTACTATTGTCAGTGCGCTGCGCTGGTTCATGCCTTAATTAGTACTCCGGGTGAAGCCTTAATTAGGCGCATGAACCAGCGTAGCAGCCGGCGCATTGAAAGTAATATGTAAAGCCGCGCCGAACTCCCTATAGAAGTCTATGGGAGAAATCAAAAGTGTTCATTTTAAAAGATAATCTGCAAGTTTTGTCCTAAAAAGTGTTTGGGGACCTCAGTCCTGTCCCAGGGAACATGTATCAATGTTTTTTTTATTTTTTAAAACGGCCGTTTTTTCGGGAGCAGTGAATTTAATAATGCTTAAAGTGAAACAATAAAAGTGAAATATTCCTTTAAATTTCGTACCTGGGGGGGTGTAATGTCAGCATGTGAAATAGCGCATTTTTTCCGCACTTAGAACTGTCCCTGCACAAAATGACATTCTGAAGGAAAAAAGGCATTTAAAATTCACACGCGGCTATAATGAATTGTCGGCTCTGACAATTCAGACAGGATTCATTCATAAAACAACAATAAAAAATGTGTAGGGGTTCCCCCAAATTAAATTACCAGGCCCTTCAGGTCTGGAATGGATATTAAGGGGAACCCCGCCGTAAAAAAAAATAAAAAAAATGGCGTGGGTTCCCCGCAAATATCCATACCAGGCCCTTCAGGTCTGGTGTGGATTTTAAGGGGAACTCCACCCCAAATTTAAAAAAAAAATGGCGTGGAGTCCCCCTAAAAATCCACACCAGACCCTTATCCGAGCACGTTAACCTGGCCAGCCGCAGAAAAGAGGGGGGGACAGAGCGCGGCCCCCCCTCTCCTGAACCGCACCAGGCCACATGCCCTCAACATGGGGAGGATGTCCCCATGTTGATGGGGACAAGGGCCTCATCCCCACAACCCTTGCCCGGTGGTTGTGGGGGTCTGCGGGCGGGGGGCTTATCAGAATCTGGAAGACCCCTTTAACAAAGGGGACCCCCAGATCCTGGCCCCCCCCTATGTGAAATGGCAATGGGGTACATTGTACCTCTACCATTTCACCCCCAAAAAAATGTCAAAGTGTTAAAAATGACAGTAGCCGGTTTTTGACAAATTTTTGGCCTTTTTTTTTGGCCCAAAAAAAAACACGGTCCATGAATTAAAAAATAACAAAACAGTAAAGTTAGCCCAATTTTTATGGATAATGTGAAAGATGATGTTACACCGAGTAAATAGATACCAACTTGTCACGCTTTAATATTGCACACACTCATGGAATGGCGCCAAACTTCGGGACATAAAAATATCCATAGGCGATGCTTGATTTTTTTTTACAGGTGACCAGTTCAGAGTTACAGAGGAGGTCTAGGGCTAGAATTATTGCTCTCGCTCTAATGCACGAGTCAATACCTCACATGTGTGGTTTGAATGGTGTTTACATATGTGGGCGGGACTTACATGCATATTCGCTTCTGAGTGCGAGCTTCTAGGGACAGGGGCGTTATTTATTTATTTTTTTTACTCATATTTTTCTTCTTGCACTTTTTTTTATTTTGGATCACTTTTCTTCCTATTACAAGGAATGTAAACATCCCTTGTAATAGGACTAGTGTGTGACAGGTCCTCTTTATGGAGAGAGGCGGGGTCAATAAGGCTGGAAAGCATGGTATTGGAAAAAAAAAAAAGATCTCATGCTTTCAGCTGCAATCATGTTCGTTCAGCACAGTGGTGTAGTGTATAGCACTTTTACCTAGCAGCAAAAGGGTTTCTGGTTCGAATCCCGGCCGTGACACCATCTGCATGGAGTTTGCATGTTCTCCCTGTGCCTGCGTGGGTTTCCTCCCACAATATAAAAACATGCTGTAAATCAGATCCGGTCTAAATAAGTCCTAATATGCAGTAGTATATTTAGGATTTGTGCTGCCCTAGGCCTGACTACATTTCTGCACCTCCTAATAGAAAAATGACCCACCCCTTCCTGTCAAAGCCACACCCTGTTTTTGTATGACCCGCCCAGGAATTTTCAGGGCACACACACACACTAGTTCTGGGGGGGGAGGGGGTTACTGGACTCCCTTAATTTGCATAGTTTTTCTCTCACTTCCTGGTTGGCTATGGGGCAGGAAGTGAAGGCAAATCTCCCCAATTGGACACAGATAATACAAAATAAACTGACAGGGCCTATAACCCTCCCTCACTCTATCCAAATGTAAAGAAAATAAAAAGTGTTGATTATAGTTCTAGTTTAAGCACACATTTCAGAGAGTTTTGAGAGGCCTAAGAAAATATAACCATGCCAATAGGCCAGGATGCAGCGTTGCTAATATGTATGAATGTGCTTTAGGGCCACCCACAAACACCACCCAATGTTAACTAAAAAATTATTAATTTGCAAATAAGTATTATCTGCTCATTTTTTGGGGATGTCTGCACCCCTGATAGTGAGAACATTTGTGAGGTGTCTTCACCCTTTCTAATTCATTCACTTCCTGTCACATAGCCAAACAGGAAGTGAGGGTAAAACCTTACTAATATATTTTCTTGGGGACACAGAGATCAAGCTAAATAGTTTCCCATTATGTAAATTGCACTCTAGCATTTTGCTGTGTACACCCCAAATTATTAGGGATCTTGCACTTTGGGGGTCCATTTACTAAAGGCAAATCCACTTTGCACTACAAGTGGACAAGCAAGGAAGAAAACAACTTTGCTTCTACAGGATTGGATGTTAAAACCATCAGTGCTTCCTCTCTGATTTTCAGCGACTATGCTTGTACTGCAGAGTGGCTTTGCCTTTACTAAACCCCAAACTAAATAATCATTTGGGGCAGGGATCCTCAAACTACGGCCCTCCAGCTGTTGAACTACACATCCCATGAGGCCTTGTAATGCACTGACATTCACAGACATGACTAGGCATGATGGGAATTGTAGTTCCTGAACAACTGGAGGGCCGTAGTTTGAAGACCCATGATTTGGGGTGTACACAGCAGTGCTGGAGTGCAATTTGCTTAATGGGGACACTAGTTAGATTGACCTGTGTCCCCAAGAAATTACACTGGTAGGGTTTTAACCTCACTTCCTGTTCAGCTGTGTGACAGGAAGTGAAGCCAATTTTAAGAAAAGGGACACAAAGCTCAACCCCAAAAAAAACACAAGCAGGGGTTCCTACACTCACTTGGCTTCCCTCAAACACCCACAATTTGAATAGGATTGCTGCCTTGCGCTAGATTTCAGCACAGTGCTGTAAATCAGCACTTCAAGCCTGTCCACCAATACCCCCCCCCCCCCCCCCCCCAACAGGCCATGTTTGCAGGTTTTCCTTCATCTTGCACATGTGCTTTAAAAGACAGTCTGGACAGCAATTCTTGATAAGAGAAATCCACAAAACATGTCCTGTCGGGGGTACTTGAGGGCTAAGGACCACTGCAGTAAAAAGAAAATACTTACCACGTTGTCTTTCATTTCCTGGAGATTAAACATGGCAAACATTTCATGATTACACACCAGGAAAGAAGCTTAGACAAAAATCACACCTAATTTGTTAGGCCCAAACCTATTTCAGCTGCAGCTGTCAAAATATGTAGCATGAAAAAGTAACAAAAAACAAACTTCAAAATTTGAAAGTAATTTTTATTGGTCAACAAAACAAGGAAAGCAAAAAAGACAAACAAACACACAAACAAAAATACATTTCAAAAATCAAAATAAACATAAGTTAACCGTCCCAACATCTTCAGAAATTTTTATCAAAATAAGGCAGCAGAGACAAATACATCAAAGTGAACATCATTTAAAAATAAACAAAAAACATTGGCCAAATAAAAATAAACATGCCCCAAACCACATTTCTGTTTCGCAACTGCCTGCCTGCCAACTTGCCCCTCTGAGGGCAGCTGAGGACTGATCGATCCACGCTTTTTATAACATGTGTTCTAATGAAGCAATTGAAATCACATGAACAAATTTCAGTCTCTAGTTTGGGTGAGCTTGTAAGTGCTTACACCTGGTAAGGATGTCCTTAAATTACTAACCCACCCATATGAGCATCCAAGTGATTTTCACCTTTTAAAAAGAAAGGAAAACATTTCTAACTGCCTGAGCATGCTCAGTTCATCTCACATGCAGGAACAAAGCTGCAATGGCTGCTGAAAGCCTGAGATTTTTTTTCCCCTGAACTCATGCTTTCCAGCCTGAAGGGGAGGTCTTAGTGAATTATTATGTAACAAAAATAAATAATAATAATTAAAATGCCCCTGTTCTCCCAGTCAGAAGCGAAGACGCACATTTTTTTTCTTCAGGTTAACAGTTTAGAGTTACAGAGTAGGTCTAGTGCTAAAAGTATTGCTCTCGCTCTAATGCACGCGTCAATACCTCACATGTGTGGTTTAAACGATGTTTACATATGTGGGCGGGACTTGCGTAAGTCCCGCCCACATATGTAAACACCGTTCAAACCACACATGTGAGGTATTGACGCGTGCGTTAGAGCGAGAGTAATACTTTTAGCACTAGACCTCCTCTGTAGCTATAAACTGTTAACCTGAACAAAAAAAAAGGTCGCCTATGGGGATTTTAAAGTACTGAAGTTTGGCGCCATTCCATGAGTGTCTGCAATAGTAAAGCGTGACATGTAAGGTATCTATTTACTCGGTGTAACATCATCTTTCACATTATCACCAAATATTTTTTTGGTGGTATTTGATCACCTCTGCGTATATATTTTTTTTTTTTTGGCTATAAACAAAAATAGAGCAACATTTTTTTTTGCTATAATAAATATCCCCAAAATTATCTAAAAAAAATATTTTTTTCCCTCAGTTTAGGCCGATACATATTCTTCGACATATTTTTGGGTTCCAATAAATCGCAATAAGCGTTTGATTGGTTTGCGCAAAAGTTATAGCGTCTACAAAATAGTGGTTAGTTTTATGGCTTTTTTATTATATTTTTTTTACTAGTAATGGCGGCGATCAGCGATTTTTATCGGTACTGCGACATTATGGCGGACACATTTTTGGGACCATTGTCATTTTTCTAGCGACCAATGTTCTAAAAATGCATTTCTTACTATGAAAATGTCACTGGCAAGGAAAGGGGTTAACACTAGGGGCGAGGGAGGGGTTAATTATGTTCCCTGGGTGTGTTCTAACTGTAAGGGGGTGGGACTGACTAGGGAAAATGACAGATCGCTGTTCATACATTGTATGAACAGACGATCAGGCATTTCCCCCCCTGACAGGACCGGGATAAAGGGGAACTCCGCTCCAAATTTCAAACAAGAAACCGGCGTGGGTCCCCCTCCAGGGGCACATTAGGCTCTTCGGCTTGGTCCGGAACGTGAGGGGTTAAACCCACGCCGAAAACCAGCGTGGGGTCCCCCCCCCAGATCCAGACCAAGCCCTCATCCCAGGCACGCAGTCTGGCCCGGACAGGAATGGGGGTGGGGACGAGCGAGCGGCCCCCCTCCTGAGTCGTACCAGACCGCATGCCCTCAACATGGGGGAGTGTGTGCTGTGGGGGAGGGGGGCACTGCCTCCCCACCCCAAAGCACTCTTGTCCCCATGTCGATAGGGACAAGAGCCTCTTCCCGACAACCCTGGCCGTTGGTTGTCGGGGTATGCGGGCGGGGGGCTTATGACAATCTGAGAGGCCCCTTTAATAAGGTGGCCCCCAGATTCCGGACCCCCCACCCTATGTGAATGAGTGTGGGGTACATTGTACCCCTACCCATTCACATGGGGAAAAAAATGTAAAAAAATAATACACCACACACATTTATAAATTAATTTATTAGTCAGCTGGGGGTCTTCTGCCGGGGCCCCCCACCACCACCCCATTGGGCCCCGGGCTTCGCCGTCTTCCACCTGGGCCCCCCACCCCATAAGGCTCTTTTGCATTCGGGGGGGGGCAGGCTTCGCTGATTTCTGCCGGGGGGTACACCTACCCCCCGGTCTTCTGCGCCATCTTCTGCCGGAGCCCCCTTCACCACAAGGCTCCTTGCCTATGGGGGAGGGCTCCGGGCTTTGACAACTTCTGTCGGGGGGTGCTGTAGCCCCCCAGGCTGTTTTCTGCCGGAGCCCCCTTCACCACGAGGCTCCTTGCCTATGGGGGAGGGCTCCGGGCTTCGACGATTTCTGCCGGGGGGGGTGCTGTAGCCCCCCCCGGGCTGTTTTCTGCCAGAGCCCCCTTCACCATGAGGCTCCTTGCCTATGGGGGAGGGCTCCGGGCTTCAACGATTTCTGCCGGGGGGGGGTGCTGTAGCCCCCCCGGGCTGTTTTCTGCTGGAGCCCCCTTCACCACGAGGCTCCTTGCCTATGGGGGAGGGCTCCGTGCTTCGTCGCTTTCTGCCGGGGGGCGACACCCGCGGGCTTCTGCGGTGCCTTCCGCTTCTGCCTGGCTCCTCCGCGGAGCACAGGGCTTGTCTTCTCCCTTCTCTTCCATTCGATGTTGACACGACGAGGTCCCGCGCTGAAATGCCGTCTGACCAGTAGGCATTGACTTATATAGGGCAATGCCACCATGTGACCTCAACCCATGTGACATCACATTCCCTGGGCATGATGGGAATGTGATGTCACATGGGTTGAGGTCACATGGTGGCATTGCCCTATATAAGTCAATGCCCACCGCTCACACGGCATGTCAGCGCGGAACCTCGTCGTGTCAACATCGAATGCAAGAGAAGGGAGAAGACAGCAGAGACAAGCCCTGGGCTCCCGGAGGAGACAGGCAGAAGAGGGAACAGGAAAGAAAGCGGAAAGAAAGCCCTGGCTCCGCGGGGGAGACAGGCAGAAGAGGGAACAGAGAAGAAAGAAGCGGAATGAAAGCCCTGTCCCCCGGAGGACACAGGCAGAAGACAGCAGAGAAAAGATTGGGGAGTTGGCGCACCCCCGGCAGAAGACGAACAAGACCGGAGCCCTGGCAGAAGGCACCGGAAAGACCGGGGGATAGGCGCCATCCCCCGACAGAAGTCGCCGAAGTCCAGATGCCCCCCTAATCAAAAAGAGCTCAAATGGGTTGGGGAGCCCCGGCGGAAGGCACTGGATAAGACCGGGGTTGGATGGCGCCCTCCCCCGGCAGAAATCGCCGAAGCCCAGGGTCCCGGCGGAAAATCGGGAGAGAAGAAACCCCCCCTTCAAAAAGAGCTAAAGAAGAAAGGGGGGGGCCCCGGAGCTGACTAATAAATTATTTTATTCTGTGTGGTGTGTTTTTTTACTTTACACTTTTCCCCCAGGTGAATGGGTAGAGGTACGATGTACCCCATACTCATTCACATAGGGTGGGGGGCCGGCATCTGGGGGCCCCCTTATTAAAGGGGGCTCACAGATTCCGATTAGCCCCCGCCCGCATACCCCGACAACCACAATGGCAAGGGTTGTCGGAAAGAGGCTCTTGTCCCTATCGACATGGGGACAAGAGTGCTGTGGGGTGGGGGGGGGGCAATGCCACCCTCCCCCATGTTGAGGGCATGCGGTCTGGTACGGCTCAGGAGGGGGGACGCTCGCTCGTCCCCACCCCTATTCCTGTCCGGGCCAGACTGCGTGCCTGGGATGAGGGCTTGGTTTGGATCTGGGGGGGAACCCCGCGCCGATTTTTCGGCGCGGGTTTAACCCCTCACGTTCCAGACCAAGCCTAAGAGCCTAATGTACCCCTGGAGGGGGACCCGCGCCGGTTTCAAGTTTGAAATTTGGCGCGGAGTTCCCCTTCATGGTCAGCGCAGGCTGAAAACCGTTCGGAGATTCCCGTGCACCGCATCACGCAGCGCAATCACGGGTACGCCGCTTGGTATTTACCAAGATTTTCTCGGTGTACTGACAAGGCGCACGGGAAGCTCCGAAATTTCCCTGTACGCATGCCCAGTATGCAAATGAAGCTCCCGAGGTTCAGGCGCGCTGTGCAAGCGTACGGGGATCGGTTTCCAAAAATCACTTTCACTTTCAATTCGGCCCGCCAAACACATTCAAACACGTCACTTCACTTCCCCTGCATCACCCCACCTCCCCCCTAATAATCTCCTGCCCGAATCCCCGATATTTACATTTCAATGTGCCGTGCGCCAGGTCTATACAGGCGCACCATGCGCCCTCTCCTGGGCGCACTGAGCACTTTAGTAACTATTGAAATACACTGCACTAGCAACGTATTTCTTTAGTAAATGTCAAAACGGCTGCTACTCCTGCTTTTGCTCCATGAGTAAAGGCTTGGTAAATCAGCCCCTGTGTCTCTATCTATCTCCCTCTCTCTCTGACTTGTCTCTAACAAAGCCGGCTTTGGCTTTGGCCAATTATGGCTCTTCGTTTTTGGCGTGCTGTAATTGGCCAAGCATGCGGGACATACAGCATGCTTGACCAATCACCAGCGCTCAACGCCGCAGTGAATTATGGGACGTTTTACGTCACTCGAATTTGGCCCAAACGACCCGTTTTGTTCGGGTTTCGTCGAACAATCAATTTTCGAGTCGAACATACGTTCGTATCGAACGCGAAGCTCATCCCTAGCCCTTAGGTCACGCTTTTTGGGTCTGATCGCAGGAGTATTCCTAACCTGTTGTATTCCATTGACTTTTACAGGGAGCTGTATGTAGTTAATGTTCTTTGTATAACCATTGTTCTATTCTTTTGTCAAGTAAACATCTTACCACTGGTTAAGCTACATCTTGTGTGGGACTCTGTCTATTGCAGCTGGGTGGCAGGTGAACAACCCCAAGGTAACTATATTTGATTGCATTTATTGTTGTGTAGTATGATTGTGGTTCTCTATTGTTATTTGGGGTCCACAGTTACATTATTATCCATTTGAGCCAACTTTTGGGGGTTGACAGGCAATGTGCAGGCCCAAATCTAAACCAGAAGCTCCTTGGAGGGTAGTGCTACACTTTACAACCCCTTTAATGTTTAAAGGCACAAAAAAAACTTCTGGTTTGAGTTTCTGATTGAAGCATGGAGGCAGAAAAAACGTAAAACTCTCCTATCTGAACTTTGTACAAAAAGTGCTCTATATGAGTGTTTTTTACTTCGGAGGGAACAGACTTTTTTTTTTTAGCCCAGTGTGCCTGGAGCCTTATTGTCACAATCTGCCATCAATAAAAGCTGGAACACCAGCTCAGCCCCTCCCTGTGCAGAGAAATATGAGACCTGTCTTCTGGTTTCTGAGTGTCCGGAGACTTTAAGTTTCGTTTCTCTCCTTTGCTGTCAGCGATGGCGTCTGCTGATCTGAGAAAAGAGCTGCACTGCTCAATCTGTCTGGACATTTATACAGATCCTGTAAACCTGAGATGTGGTCACAACTACTGCCGGGTCTGTATTGATCGTGTGTTGGATACACAGGAGAGATCTGGAGGTTATCCCTGTCCTGAGTGCAGAGAAGAGTTCCAGGAACGGCCTGCACTGCACAGCAACATAACACTACGTAACATAGTGGAGACTTTCCGATCTACTCAGCCAGATCAAGGGACTTCCATCTTCTGTACTTACTGTATTCACTCTCCTGTACCTGCTGTTAAATCCTGTCTGCATTGTGAAGCTTCTCTGTGTGATAATCACCTCAGAGTCCACAGCAAGTCACCAGAACATGTCCTAACTGATCCCACCACTTCCATGGAGAACAGAAAATGCTCAGTCCATAGGAAAATCCTGGAGTATTACTGTGGTGCAGAGGCCGCCTGTATCTGTGTGTCCTGCAGGCTGGATGGAGAACACCAGGGACACAAGGTGATGACACTGGATGAGGTATCTGAGAACATAAAACAAAAGCTCAAAAATGTTCTGCAGAAACTGACAGCTAATAAAAAAGAGATTGAGCAAAGAGTCCAGAGCCTGAAGGATCGTAAGGGAAAAGTACAGAACAAATCAGCTGGTCTAGCAAAGATAGTCACTGTCTTGTGTGGAGACCTCGGGAGACAGCTGGAAGACCTGAAGAAGAGAGTCCTGAGGAACATTTCCCTCCAAGAACAGCAGATTTCATGTCCATTGTCTGATCTGATCCATCAGCTGGAAATAAAGAAGGAGGATCTGTCCAGGAAGATGGAGGACATTGAGAAGCTGTGTAACATGACTGACCCACTGACTGTCCTACAGGAATCAGACACAGGGGACTTGTGTGATACTGAGGAGGGAGATAATGAGGACAGAGAGAGACATGATAGACTCCTCCATGATGGAGGGGATCTGGATGTGGCTGGAATCTCACACACATTACACACAGGGTTATCTGATATGATGAAAGGGGTAAATGTATCCTTAAATATACAGGAAGCTTCAGACATATTACTGGATGTGAACACAGCTCATAATATTCTACAGATATCAGATGACATGAAAACTGTATCCTCTTCATGTTTAAAGCAGAATCGTCCAGAAACACCTGAGAGATTTCAGGATTATACTCAGGTATTAGGCGGCAGGAAATTTACCTCAGGGCGACATTACTGGGAAGTGGATGTCAGTAAATCAAAGTGGTGGTATGTCGGGATGTGTTATCCCAGTATAGAGAGGAGCGGGGGGCAGTCAGTTATTGTAAATAATAACAAGTCCTGGTGTTTGTACAGATTTAATGATCAGTATTGCATGACACATGACAATGAAGAGATCCAGTTATCTCCCGATCTCTCCAGTAACAGAGTCAGGATCTATGTGGATTATGAGGCCGGGCAGCTGTCCTTTTATGATCTGTGTGACCCGATCAGACACCTCCACACCTTCACCACCACCTTCACTGAGCCCCTCCATGCCGGGTTAGCAGTAGGAAAAGGCTCTATAATTTTATCTGGGGGTCAGGGGATGTGAGAAATATTAACCACTTCATCCCCAGAAAGGATATACCCCCTTAATGACCGGGCCATATTTTTGCGATTCTGCACTGCGTTGCTTTAACTGCGACGCTGTACCCAAACAAAATTGATGTCCTTTTTTTCCCACAAATAGAGCTTTCTTTTGGTGGTATTTCATCACCTCTACGGTTTTCATTTTTTGCGTTCTAAACCAAAAAAAAGACCAACAATTTTTGGGGAAAAAAATATATTTTTAACTTTTTGCTATAATAAATAAAAGTTAAGGCTAATACATATTCTTCTACATATTTTTGGTAAAAACAATTTTGCAATAAGCGTATATAGATTGGTTTGCGCAAAAGTTATAGCGGCTACAAAATAGGGGTAGATTTATGGCATTTTTATTATTTTTTGTTCTTTACTAGTAATGGCGGTGATGTGCGATTTTTAGCCAGGACTACAACATTGTGGCAGACAGATCGACACCTTTGACACTTTTTTGGGACCAGTGACATTTCTACACTGATCAGTGCTATAAAAAACACACTGATTACTGTATAAATGTCACTGGCAGGGAAGGGGTTAACACTAGGGGGCGATCAAGGGTTTAAATGAGTTCCCTGGGAGGTGTTTCTAACTGTGGGGGGAGGGGACTGACTGGGAGTACAGAGAGATCGCTCTAACTAATCACTAGGAACAGACGATCTCACTCTACTCCCCTGACAGAACGGGGGTCTGCTTGTTTACATTGACAGCTCCCCGTTCTGGCTTTCTGTGGAGCGATAATTGGTGGGGCTTCTGGGATTCATTAAGTCGTAGTGGTCAGGTTAAGACTGGGAGATGTAAAAGAAATGTTAAATTCTTTTTAAAACTGTATGACGTTTTGTATGCTTTGTTTATGTATTGCACTCGTGTTCTGCACACAGCAGATTATAGATCCACATTCTTTAGACTCTGATAAGAAGTTAGCTATGAAAATAAAAGGGATGAAAGAAACAGAAATAATCTTCTACTGAGTTTTAGCCTGTAATTATAATATAGATATTTTTTCCTCTTTAATATGTAACCCTGAAGAAGGAGATATCTGTAGTCTGAAACGTGTTTGGTGCAAGAGGATCATATCTGTTATGCTAGTAGATGGTGATAATGTCATAGAAGTAAAATACATTCCTTTTTCATATGTTCATTTTACTCAATGTATTTAACAAATAATAAAATCTTTTACTGCAATACTTTCAAATACTTCTACTTTAATTAGGTGTGCCTTAAAAATCCAGTAAAGTTTTTTTTTTCGCTTTGACTATCCTGTAGAGCAGTGGTTCTCAACCCTTTAGTGCCGTGACCCCTTGATAAAATTTCCCAAGTTGTGGGGACCCCTAACAGTAAAATTATTTTCGTAGCGTGTGCAGGCCCGTCGCTACAGGACAGGCAAAACAAACAATTGCTTGAGGCCCCGAGCTGGCCTGGGGCCCCAAACTTCCCCTTCCCAGGCTGTAGCGTGGCCGAGCTCCTCTTCCTTCCTCCTGGAGTCCTGTCAGTCCAGCCGGGTACCACGTGTGGTACAGGAGATTCAGTTTCCTGTTCCCGACCTTTCAGTTCGGCCGGGAACACAGGAAACAGAATCTCCTGTACCGTGCGGTACCCAGCCCAGCCCGGGCACTATCTGATTGGGGACTTTGAACAGGAGGAAGAGGAGCTCGGCCACGCTACGGTGACAGCCTACAGTGAAGAAGGGGAGGTGAGAATAGAAAAACATAGGGGCTAGGGAGGGGGGGAGGAGTAAGAACATGGGTGTAAAAAATTAGTGTAGCGCTAACGTAGGCTTTGCGTGTGGGGGGGAGGGTGCGCTTGGGGGCCCCCATTTTGCTTGGGGCCCCCAAATTCCTTCAAACGGCCCTGAGCGTGTGTTGTCAGCACCCAAGGCAAGACAAGTAAGTTGCGCCCCAACCCACGGAAATGTAGCACTCCCTGAGTCCCCTCCACTCGTACAGTATTAAAACCTCATATGATAAATTTTAGCATGTACTATTTTCTCTTTTTTCTCCTTTCTTTCCCTTTTATCTCTCGCTATCCTAATTTCTTGTTTTTCCCCCATCCCTCTCTCTAGCCGCCTTTCTTGTTTTTTCTCTTATTCTTTCCCTCCCTTTTTCTTTCTTCCTCCTCCTCTTTTTCTCTCCCTTCCATGTATTCTCTATTTTTATTCCTTCTCTTACTCCTTGGTGGGGGGGGGGGGGGATGGGATAAGTTGCAGTGCTGGCGGGGAGTTGGGATGAGTGGCAATAGTTGGGGGGGGGTTCTGATCAGCCAACTTAGGTGCTCTTGATCTCTTGATCATCTGCTGAAGTGTTACTCACTGTGTCTCAGACTTTGTGGTGTCTCGTAGCAGTGACAACTATGCTGAAATCAGGAGATAGGGTCTCCTCCAGCCCCTCCCACCTCACAATCCTCACCAGTCAGCTGACCTCTAGTCTCTGCCCCCCAACCATGCCGTGAACGGAATAGGCAACTGCGAAGAGGCTGAGTGGGCAGCCGTGGGCTCCAGAGACAGCCCTGCTGGGCAGCCGCAAGAAGGCTGGGAGAGTGACACCCCTCACATTTTTGTAAATATTTTATTATATCTTTTCATGTGACAACACTGAATAATTGACAATTAGCTACAATGTAAAGCAGTGAGTGTACAGCTTGTATAACAGTGGAAAATTACCATGGGCCATATTCTCAAACAAGTTACGCTGGTGTATCTACTGATACACCGGCGTAAATCGAATTTCCCGCCGGCGTATCATTGTTTTGTATTCACAAAACAAGATACGCCGGATTTAGGCTAGGATCCGACTAGTGTAAGTCACTTACACTGTCGGATCCTAAATGTAATTCGCCGCCGGCCGCTAGATGGCGTTCAGGTCTCATTTGTTTATGCAATACGATACGTTTATGATACGTCGTTTGCGTAAGCGTAAGGTTACCCCTGCTATATGACGGGTAAACTTACGCCAGTCCCACGTATGCCATGTTAAGTTTGGCGTCGGGTCCGCGTCGTCTTTTCCCGTCGGGTACGTCGTTTTACTAAGTCGTTCTTGAATACGACTTTACGTCAATGACGCACACGTCGGCGTCATTGACGTTTTCCATCGAGAACTGGAGAATGCGCACTGGGCTATTTTAAGCCCGGCGCATGCGCAGTTCGAACGGCACGGGGGCGCGCTTAATTTAAATACAAGCCGCCCCCTTGGAATTACGCGGGGATACCCCGGGCCATTTACACTACGCCGCCCCAAACTACGGAGCAAGTGTTTGGGGAATACAGCACTTGCTCCTGTAAGTTGGGGCGGCGTAGTGTAAATGGCTTACGCGACGCCGCCGCAGGATCTACGAGAAAATGGCCCCATGTCTCTATGGGAATGTCCATTCTTCCACAAGCGCATTTGTGAGGTCAAGCACTGATGTTGGACAAGAAGGCCTGGCTTGCAGTCTCTGCTCTAATTCATCCCAAAGGTGCTCTATTGGGTTGAGGAAGTTTCTCCACCCCAAACTCGCTCATCCATGTCTTTATGGACCTTGCTTTGTGCAGTGGTGCGCAGTCATGTTGGAACAGGAAGGGGCCGTCCCCAAACTGTTCCCATAAAGAATGAAAGGAGGAGATGAAATTGTCCAAAAGGCCTTGGTAAGCTGTTTTCCCATTCCCATAGACACACTCCTAAACCTTGTGGACAGTTGAAGCTGTTATATCTGCAAAGGGTAGGCCCACTCAATATTAAACCCAACAGACTAAGAAAGGGAATGCCATTAAAGTTTATTAGCTGGATTCAGATAGCTTTACATCGGCGTATCAGTAGATACGTCGACGTAACTCTGAATCTACGCCGTCCTAAATTTAAGCGTATTCTGGAAACCAGATACGCTTAAATTAGGCTAAGATACGAGCGGCGTAAGTCTCCTACGCCGTCGTATCTTAGGGTGCAATATTTACGCTGGCCGCCAAGTGGCGCTTCCGTTGAGTTTGGCGTAGAATATGCAAATGACTAGATACGCCGATTCAGAAACGTACGTGCGCCCGGCACATTTTTTTACCTTGTTTACGTACGGCTTTTTCCGGCGTAAAGTTAGTCGAACAAATAGCTGGCCTAGTCAATGTTAAGTATGGCCGTCGTTCCCACGGCGAAATTTGAAATGTTTACGTTGTTTGCGTAAGTCGTCCGTGAATGGGGCTGGACGTAATTTACATTCACGTCAAAACCAATACGTCCTTGCGGCGTACTTTGGAGCAATGCACACTGGGATATGTACACGGACGGCGCATGCGCCGTTCGAAAAAAAACGTCAATCATGTCGGGTCACCAATCATTTACATAAAACACTCCCCCTCATCCTCATTTGAATTAGGCGCACTTACGCTGGCCCCATTTACGATATGCCGCCGTAACTTAGGAGGCAAGTGCTTTGTGAATACAGCACTTGCCTCTCTGACTTAAGGCGGTGTAGCGTAAATACGATACGCTACGCCGCCTCAAAGATGCGATATTTCTATTCGTCCATTTTAATACCATCTGTTGGAGTAAAAACGAAAGTTGTATTTATCTGAACCCAACTGGACATTGTTTCTTTTGTGCCAGGAAAAAGAAGAGAGTATAAGAAACAATCAACACTGGTGTGCAGCGTGAGGTTGGGTTCACACCATTGCGAATTGGATGTGGTTTCTCGGCATCCAATCCGCAATAGCAGGAGATTTTGACCGGCTCTCTATGGAGCCGGTTCACGTATCTCCGCAGCGGGTCCGGTAGTTTCTTGGTCCGTTTCAGGTCCGAATTCAGCCCACAATTCGGGCTTAAATCAGACCTGAAGCGGTGAACCAGGACGCACCGGACTCCGGCTGTGAGCTACATACGGCTCATATGTGAACCGAACCTCAAGGTCTAGGGCCCATGCCAGTGGCGGCTGGTGCTCAAAGTTTTTTTTTTGGGGGGGGGGGGGGCACAAACAAACTGAAAAAATAATCAATTGCAGCCACTGTGCCCATCAATTGTCGCCACTGTGCCAATCAAACGCAGCCACTGTGCCCATCAAATGCAGCTACTGTACCCATCAATTGCTGCCACTGTGCCCACCAATTGCTGGCAGTGTGCTCATCAATTGCTGACACTGTGCCCATCAAACGCAGCCACTGTGCCCATCAAACGCAGCCACTGTGCCCATCAAACGCAGCCACTGTGCCCATCAAACGCAGCTACTGTGCCCACGAATTGCTGCCAGTGTGCCCACCAATTGCTGGCAGTGTGCTCATCAATTGCTGCCAGTGTGCCCATTAATTGCTGACACTGTGCCAATCAATTACTGACCTTCCGGGTATAGGCGTTCCTAAGCCAAGCGGAGTTGATTGACGGGCTGCTAAAGTGCGTCACGCCTTCCGAAAATATCCGAAGTGACACTCGGGTGTTTACGGCGCCTGCGCAGTCAGCTCTACACGGCAGGCGCAGGCGCCGTATAGCGCCGTAAACACCCGAGTGTCTCTTCGGGTATTTTCGGAAGGCGTGACGCACTTTAGCAGCCCGTCAATCAAATCCGCTTGGCTTAGGAATGCCTATTCCCCGCAGAAATCCCCGCTCGGAGCCGGAGTACAAAAAAAATTTCAGCAGTATGCTGGATCTAATGGCAGAAAGTTGATTTTTGGGTGAACCTCCGCTTTAAGGTGAAAAAAAACAGGAGGGTTTACAACCCCTTTTGGACTTTTTGTCACTATTCACGGTTCGTTTTACTGGTTGCATAAATGCAAAATATTGTTTGGAATACATTTTATTTATTTTTTGTATACAAACTTTTAATGTAAAAAAATATGGTGGTACAAGAAAATTCTGCACATCAAGAATACAGTAGGCAATACATTGTATGCATGTAGTCAAAGGATTGTTGAAATTTGCAATGAATTTCTAACAGAGCAACACATTGTAGAGTTGATATTGAATTTCGATACTGCGGTGTTACGATATCTGTGAGTGCTGCTGTTTTATTGATTATTCTTATCCATTTGTATTATTATTCATTTTTATTTTATAGCTCACGTATTGGTTCCATTTGCATTATTTGTTGGTAAACTTTGTAGATAACCCCTGGTTTAAATATATGTCGAAGAGTTCCTCTAAAAAAGATCTCCACTCCATACATTTGTCTACCGTGTTTCCCCAAAAGTAAGACCTACCCTGAAAATAAGACCTACCCCGATTTCCAGGAGGGTTGCAATATAAGCCCTACCCCAAAAATAAGCCCTAGTGTGTGTGTGTTTTTGTAATCTAATCTGTAGTCAAATACTTTCGGTATACAGCGTGCTCAGTTGATCTCCTCCTCTTCTCCTGCCTGTCAGCGGGGGATCTTGCCCCCCCACCCTCTGCAGTGCTAGGATCGTGGTAGGCTATGAAAGCACCAAGGGGCGCTCAGCTGATCTCCTCTTTTCCTGCCTGTCAGCGGGGGATCTTGCCCCCCCCCCATCCTCTGAAGTGCTCGGATCGCGGCGCACAATAGAACCGCCAAGGGGCGTTTAGCTGATCTCCTCTTCTCCTGCCTGTCAGCGGGGGATTTCGGCCCCCCCACCCTCTGCAGTGCTAGGATCGTGGTGGGCTATGAAAGCACCAAGGGGCGCTCAGCTGATCTCCTCTTTTCCTGCCTGTCAGCGGGGGATCTCGGCCCCCCCACCCTCTGCAGTGCTCGGATCGCGGTGGACTATGGAACCGCCAAGGGGTGCTCAGCTGATCTCCTCTTCTCCTGCCTGTCAATGGGGGATCTCGGCCCCCTCCCTCTGCAATGCTCTGATCGTGGAAGAAAGCTCCGACAGACTATGGAAGCACGGAGTTGAGCTTTAAGAAGGTATGTGACACAATAGATTACATAAACACATACCTCCCAACTTTCTGAGATGGGAATGAGGGACACCTATCAGCAAAAGTATGTAGGCATAGGACACACCCCTTGCCACGCCCCCTTAAAGGAGAATTGTACAAAAAAATAAGATTGGTTAAACCCACAAGTGCTTTTTTTTACCACTACTATTTCTTTACATTGGCTTTTGGAATTTAAAAATGCAGCAATTTAGAAATTAGATGAAAGGTTTTGCACTGGGAAACACTTTTTGATAGATAAAAAGTGCATTTTATATACAACTATATAGATCAGACCAAAAAGAGGGACAAATGAGGAGAATGAGGGACAGAGGGACATTTCTCCAAATCAGGGACAGTCCATCGAAATCAGGGACAGTTGGGAGGTATGTAACCACACACCTTTTTGATTATACTGTATACTACTGTAATAGAGAGGATTCTTGCAGTTTACAACCACTTTTACTTCATTTCACACTGGGGATTCCTGACAGGCAGGGAGGGAGAGGGGGCAAGAAGACAGCACATTAAATGGCAAGCCCTTCCCCGAAAATAAGCCCTACTGTGTTTTTGGTTGCCAAAATTAACATAAGACCCGGGCTTATTTGTGGGGAAACACGGTATGAATGTTGCAGATTACATGGTGGGTGATGCTCGGGGCACGGCACACAGCTGGGCCGATGCAATCACCATACTTTTATTATCATGCAGCCATTTGGCGTCCCGAGGCTCGGCTCCTGGGGGAAGCTTGATGGTAAATTTCTGGAGCACAGCAGAGAAGAGAAGGAAGAGCTCCATTCGAGCCAAATTCTCCCCAGCGCAAACACGCTTTCCTGTGGAAGAGACGAGAAAGAGTTGCAGATGTAAAAATTTCAAACAAGTAAATAAATAATTATTCAAAAATACCAAGATCTATGAGTACAGAATGGATGTGGTGTTTAGGTGTAGACAACCAATGACATGCGCTTAAAATTAATCAAGATAGGAAGCAAGTATAAAATGAGCAGCAATCCAGTGGCGGCCCGTCCAAAAGGGGCGCCCGGGCGCCACCCCCCCTCCTGTAGTCATAAAAAAAAAACAGGCCCTTTAAGACATTAAGAATGTCGTTCTGCAGCGCCGCCCCCTCTGGCTCTCGCAAATAACATACATTCATGCATTGCATGAATGTATGTTATTGTTGCCAGCCGCCGCTGGTCTATTCAGATGGCCGGACATAGGGTGCCGGATACCTGAATAACGGCAGCTGGTTGGCTGTGCGGAAGTGCCTATCAGAGCCAGCGGCTCTGATAGGCTTTCCCAGTACAGCCCCTCGGCTCCCGGATGTCTTATCCTTGGAACGTACGGGGGCTGCGTCCCTTGGATAAGACTGACGGCCGTCTCAGCCAATCAGGTTCACCGATTCTGCTTATCGGTAACCTGATTGGCTGAAGCGTCATCAAGGGCGGGAGAGGACATCGAGGGACATGGAGGCAGAAAGGTAAGTGCATTTTACAGGGCACAGCGGCGACAATGGGCACAGAGTCGACAAAGGGTACAGTGGCATCAATGGGTACAGTGGTGACTGGTGACAAAGGGCACAGTGGCGACAAAGGGCACAGTGAAATGCACAGTGGCAACAATGGGCACAGTGGTGACAAAGGGCACAGTGGTGACAATGGGCACACTGGCAACAATTAAAGGGCACGGTGACATGCACAGTGGCAACAATGGGTACAGTGGTGACAAAGGGCACAGTGGCAACAATTAAAGGGCACAGTGACATGCACAGTGGCAACAATGGGCACAGTGGCGACAATTAAAGGGCACAGTGGCGACAATTGAGGGGCACAGTGGCTGCGTTTGATGGCATGGCACAATGGTGACAATTGATGGCACAGTGGCTGTGTTTAATGGCATGGCACAGTGACTGCGTTTGATGGCATGGCACAGTGGCTGCGTTTGATGGCATGGCACAGTAACTGCGTTTGATGGCATGGCACAGTGGTGCGAATTGATGGCATAGTGACTGCATTTGATGGCATGGCACAGTGGTGACAATTGATGGCACAGTGGCTGCGTTTGATGGCATGGCACAGTGGTGACAATTGATGGCACAGTGGCTGCGTTTGATGGCATGGCACAGTGGTGACAATTAATAGCACAGTGGCTGTGTTTGATGGCATGGCACAGTGGTGACAATTAATAGCACAGTGGCTGCGTTTGATGGCATGGCACAGTGGTGACAATTAATAGCACAGTGGCTGTGTTTGATGGCATGGCACAGTGGTGACAATTAATAGCACAGTGGCTGTGTTTGATGGCATGGCACAGTGGCTGCGTTTGATGGCATGGCACAGTGACTGCGTTTGATGGCATGGCACAGTGACTGCGTTTGATGGCATGGCACAGTGACTGCGTTTGATGGCATGGCACAGTGGTGCGAATTGATGGTATAGTGACTGCATTTGATGGCATGGCACAGTGGTGATAATTGATGGCACAGTGGCTGCGTTTGATGGCATGGCACATTGGTGACAATTGATGCCACAGTGGCTGCATTTGATGGGCACAGTGAGGCTGCAATTTTTATTTTGTTTGCGCCCCCCAAAAAAATTTGAGCACCAGCCGCTACTGGTTAGATTAGGCACATTCGACTGCAGATTCGATAAGCACAGATCGCTATTGTCACCGTCATGTCGAATCTTCTATCTATAAAGCATTTTTTATGTTGGATCTTTTGGATGTAGGATTCTGCACGTTCGTTATCGTTTGTAAAAACAAAACGCGAAAATCCCCAAAATGCACTCGGACGAAAACGAATGCACATGTCTACAAGATATGTGTCTCCCCATCTCTCCCCATCTCTTGACGGGTTTAGGAGATGAATTAGCACACACCTATCAGTACCACTGCAGCACTTTGAAATTATTTGATCCATAGCGCGGGTTCTACCACCCTTCTTTTAGGAGATGAATGTAAGAATGGGGATTCATGGGAAGTGCAGAGGGTGGCAGAGAGGGGCACTTTGAGAAAGATGAGAGGAACAAGAGAACAGCTGAGATGTGAGAACAGCTGAGGGGCAGATGTCTTGAAGCGGTTTCTTGACCCTCACAGGTTACGGAAGACCATGAGAGGAGTTGAGAATATTCTACTGTGCATTCAAATAGGAAAGAAGGTGTCCCCAGAACAGCACTTTACTGGCAGTTGGCAGACTTTTTGGTACTGGTGCCACTTTACATCAACCCCTGGATGAGGAAGAATAAGATCTGGGCCAGAAGATTGTTCCCTACCTGTGTATTTTTGGGATTTTAGGTATAATTGTTATGGAGAAGGCATAATGGTATGAATCTCTCACCAGCTGAGAATGGCATGAAGGCCGCCCGTTTGCGGAACTGGCCCTCCTCATCCAGGAAGTGCCCGGGGTTGAATTTTTCCGGCGTCTCCCACTGCAAGGGATCATTAAGCACCGACGTCAGGAACGGGGTGATGATGGTGCCCTGGTAAAGGAGAGAGACAGAGTTACTGTTATACATGAGTACTAATCTCATCATACGGGCTTAGCAATTGACTTGATCATGTCAGAGGCTGTGACAAGCTGAATACTCAAACCATTTGTATATTACTGTGAATATCAGTGTAATGTAATGAAAGACTAGGGAATAAACATGTGCCTGAGCAGAAAGAGAATGGTTTCTCGCCCCCTTTTCTACAATGCAGTATATTACATTCTGATACATAATAAAAGAGGCAAATTTAGAAATAACTCTCTACATGAAATTTTGTATACACTGATTACCTATAAATATGACCACCAGGGCCGATCCTAGGGTCACAGGCGCCTGGGTGCAGAAATATTTCTGGCGCCCCGATACATGGGCGCGGTCATTTTACTAACTCCTCCCCTTTACAAATGTTTCTATGGCAACGACTCAACCACAGAAATGCTCCCCCACAAAGTCTTCATTACCCTGGGATCCTTACATGATCTCTTAACAATAAACAAAATACAGAAAGAGAAGCAGAGTACTTTATTGGGACCTGGAGGGGGGCCTCTCTGATGGTCACAGAGAGGGCTTCTGTTAGAGAGTCTGCTAGAAAGACCCCCAGACATACTACAGACATGATACAGGAGATGGTCAGAGACTTCAGACATTGTACAGGAGACGGTCAGAGACTGCAGACGTGGTAAAGGAGATAGTCAGAGACTACAGACATTGTACAGGAGATGGTCAGAGACTACAGACATAGTACAGGAGATGATCAGAGACTTCAGACATAGTACAGGAGATGATCAGAGACTACAGACATAGTACAGGAGATGGTCAGAGACACATCAGTTCTGGACGGACACACACCTATGCTCGGAATACTAGTTCTGGATGGACACAAACAAGGAGAGAAGGAGGGAGGGGAGGACTCTGCCACTTTGGCGCGCCCACCTCTGCAGGTGCCTAGGTGCAAAGCACCCTGTGCACCCTGCCTAGGATCGGCCCTGATGACCACTGATAGTTAAAGTGAATAACACTGATTATGTCGTGGCACCGGAAAGTGGGTGGGATATATTAGGCTGCTAATGCATTTGATGTTTCGAAAGCAGAAAAAATGGGCACGCGAAAGAAATTGAGTTACATTGACAAGGGACAACGTGTAATGGCTAGACAGCTGGGTGAGAGCAGCTCTAAAACCGCAGCTCTTGTGAGATGTTCCCGGTCTGCAGTGGTGAGGACCAAAAAAACGTAGTCCAAGGAAGGAAAGCCAGCGAACCAGCAATAGGGTCATGGGCAGCCAAGGATTATTGATGCCCATGTAGTCTGATCCAATAGAAGAGCTACTGGAGCTCAAATTGCTGAAAAAGTTAATGCTGGTTCTGATAGAAGGGTGTCCGAAAAACATTGGGAATCACAGTTTGTTGTGTATAAGGCTGGGCAGCCACAGAGCGGTTGGGGTGCCCATACTAACCTGCGTCCACAGCCAAAAGCACTTACAATGGCCACGGGAGCATCATAATTGAACCATGAAGCAATGGAAGAAGGTAGGAAAAATTGAGAACCAGCTCTAAAACATTTGTTATCGGAAATTCCGATAGCAAATGTCCGTTGGAGCCTACACACAGTCGGAATAGCCGACCAAAAGCTCAGATCGAACATTTGTTGTTGGAAATTCCGGTCGTGTGTACACGGCATTACTCAATATCAGGTGGGTGGTCATAATGTCATGGTTGATTGGTGTATTATTAACTGCTCTCTATGAGACCTCTCTTCACAGACTGTAATTGTCAGGGACTTACCTCTCAATCCCGACAGGCCACTATTCGGGTGAGACAACAGCGCTCGCCTGTAACTGCGCCCCGTTGCGCGTCTAATGCTCGCGCCAACGGCACGCACGTGTGCACAACGGGAAGGCGCGCGCGTGCGCGTTAATTCGGCTTGGCACCTTTAAAAGCTCACTAGTTCCTCCAGCACATTGCTGTCTGATCTGCAGCTTCTGAGTGATAACCTGTATCTGAACCTGATTGCCTGTTAAACCTTCTGACCCGGCTTGTCTGACCATCCGTACCTCTCCAACCTCTGACCCCGGCCTACCGTTGACCCTCCTCCTCTGATTGATCCACCGCTGCCAGACCTTTCTGCCTGTACTGTGACTACGCTCCAGCCTTCTGTACCTGATTACCCGTTGTGACCCGGCTTGTCTGACTCTGCTATTACCTGCTGTCCACTAATCAGCTTACCTTATCAGCTTGTTGCCGCTGTACCTGCACCTCCAGCTAGGGTCGCTGACCCACTTTCTCCGCTCCAGTGGTCTCCAGTCCCACCGCTCCAGAAGGGATCAGCAACCTGCATCTACTACACGCTACTCTGGCACTCCTACCCCGCTGCGCTCCTGAGCCCGCTGTTCCCACTCCAGCGGCTCGCGAGCCAGAGCTGTAAGAGAGGCTTTCTCCTGCGACCAGGCTCTGGCTACCAGGTACGTACGTGGTACATAACAGTAATGCCTCCTTGCTTTCCACCACCTTTCTTTGTCACTGTAGTCCGGTACCTTTGGAAGGGTGTATCCACGAAACTGGATGTCTTTGGTCAAGGCGTGGAAGAGAGCAGTTGGGGCCAAGTCTAACACTCTCTGTATTTCATGGATCACTGCATTGGTGTATGGCAGTTGTAGTCTGTCTTCGATTCCAGGTAGGCGCTGTGACTGCAACAAGTCATCAATCTCATGCTGGACCTTCACTGAAAGGAGAATATAGAAGATTTGGATGTGCCACATGATGAGCATCTATAACCTCTAAGAAGACATTATTATTTTTCAGAAATGCTGCTGCACCTGCACAAAAATACTGAATCTAAAAAATATATGAAAAACCTCTAATTTGGGATTTTTAGGGCAATAAAAAATATTATTTGAATAAAAAAATATTTTACTAAGCATATAAACATTGAAGAAAAAAATGATTGAAAATTCAACATGTTGCATATAAAGTACAAATTGTTAAAACATTATATATGTCGAACAAAACAAAGTGGTAATCAGGGCCGGACTGACAACTCATGGGGCCCCCGGGCAATAGGAGATTATGGGGCCCCCGGGCAATAGGAGATTATGAGGCCCCCGGGCAATAGGGGAATATGGGGCCCCCAAGAAATAGATCATGGGGCCACACAGTATGTACACACACACACATACAGTATACATACACGGTACACACACACAGACACACAATATACACATGCAGTATACATACACACAATATACACAAAGTATACACACAGACACACAATATACACATACAGACACACAGTATACACTCACAGTATATATACACACACACACACAGTATACACACACACAGTATACATACACACAGAATACACAATTTACACACTGAAATGGCACTGGAGAGGTGGGGCAGCTATAATCTTGGGATTTTTTTTAAAAACAAAGATTTTTACATACTGTCCCTGGTTTTACTGAGGCTGGCAACCCTGATGGGGCCCCCTAGTGGCATGGGGCCCTCGGGCCACCATGTTCTTTTGGCATGGTGGTCCCCCTTTTCTCCTCCGAGATTGGATTTTTCCCATCTTCGGAGGTAATCTGTGTCGGCGGTCTTTTTGTCCCAATGTGGCCGCTCTTTTTTGGTCTCTGGATGTTGCCGTCCGGTAGACCGGAAGTGATGCTGCAACGTGATGATGCGTCAACGTGATGACGCGGTGGCGTGGCTTATGGCGTCGCAACAGTGTGTGCGTGGCAACGTGACATGCAGCGTCACTACAGCGTTTTTTTCACACTATATATTGGGATGCCAGGGACTGCAAATGGCGCCATTCCTTTCCGCCACTTGCTTGATGGAGGAGGAAATTGCCCTAGGATCCGCAGATTTTTGATGGTATTTATCGTCGAAGGTATCTTCATATCTGCTTATCTACTACTCAGTAAGTTATTTTTTTCTCTTATCAAGTTGCTACTACTGGGCATTGTTATTTTTAAATAAGAGCGTTTAGGAGACTATGGCCCGGATTCACATACATTGGCGCATATTTATGCCGGCGTAGCGTATCTAATATACACTACGCCGATGTAGCGCAGAGAGGCAAGCACCGAATTCACAAAGCACTTGCCTCCCAAACTGCGCTGGATTCCCTTGGCGTAAGCCGGCGTAGGTGGATGTGAGCGTGAGCCATGCTAATGAGGCGTGACCCCATGCAAATGATGGGCCAAGTGCCATACAAGTACTTAAAACTAACGCTGCATGCGCCGTCCCGTGGACGTATCCCAGTGCGCATGCTCAGAATCACGTCGGAACTACTCCCTAAGATACGACGGATCACTGCCTACGACGTGAACGTAACCTACGCCCAGCCATATTCACGAACTACGTAAACGACATAAAATACGACGGCTGTGTTCCCTGGTCCATACCTTAGCATGAGTTGCGCCTCATATATGGGGAATAACTTTACGCCGGATGTACGACTTACGCAAACCGCGTATATTATGCGCCGGGCGCAAGTACGTTTGTGAATCGACGTATCTCCCTCATTTCCATATTTGAATAGGAAATCAATGGGAGCGCCACTTGCGGCCAGCATAACTATGCGCCTACGATACGCCGGCGTAGGAAAGTTACGTTGGTTGGATGAAGCCTATTTTCAGGCGTATCTCAGTTTATTGGCACGGCGCATAGATACGACGGCGCATATTTACACTTACGCGGCGTATCGAGATACGTCGGCGTAAGTGCTTTGTGAATCCGGCCTATATTTTTGGACACATTTTTTGTCTAATTTGTTGTCCCTTTTTATAACAGTTTCTATGGTTTTGAGTGACAAACCTTTGGACTATATTACATCCAGCAGTCCTGTAGAGAATGAAGGGTATTTAATGTGGATATCAGCCCTCCTCTTCGCGACAATATGGGGAATGCTTCTGCTATTTCTAATTGTTAATATGTATTCAAATCGTAAGTTGATATTCATATATCTTACAGGTATTCATATTTGTGATATACCGTATTTTCCGGCGTATAAGATGACCTTTTAAAGTGGTTGTAAACCCTATTTTTTAACCACTTAAGGACCGCCGCCTGTAAATATACGTCCGCAGAATGGCACGGCTGGGCAGATGGACATACCGGCACGTCCTGTACATCTACCCAGCCGTGGCACGACACTGATTGAACTAACTGGGATGATTTGCTCAAATTGATCTCACAAATCCCAAGTTGTCCGGCCTGTGGCAGAGGCCCTGAGTCAGGCCTGTGGCAGAGGTCTGTTTCCTCCCAGTGATCCGCAAATGACGCTCCAGCTGCCAGGCCTGAGATAACCGCCTGTCCGGGGGCACTTTACCCACCCTGATTGAGGTGGCCACGAATTGAGCTATATCATTGCTGAGAGCAGGCTTGCTCTCTATTCATATCCAAGGCCTGATACTTTAGTTTCCCTACGCTCATCAACCTTTTTCTGTCGTGTGCCATGTTGATGTTGGCCGTGTTGGGCCTTGGAATATAGCATTGAAAACTGAATTGATGTCTGGACACTTGCTCTTTATTTACACTCACAGAAGTCACCCCTAGACCAAGTCAAGAAGGTAACTCAGTAAGCCGATCCCAAACTAATCAGCGGCTCCTTCGGGGGTTAGCGCTACACATGCATGTATCTAATCAGTTAAAGTGGATGTAAACCCGAAAATAATGTTTTGATGTCCTAGAAGATATCCTAGTCGAATGAATCTCAATTTCTACTGAGGCACACAGGTGGAGGGCCAATACAAGCATCCAAGGAATTTTTTACTTTTCCCAAACTTTCTTATGGATGGTTCTGTCAGGCGTTTATTAATGTCTGTGATAATGTAAGAGAAACCCGGGTAACAAGCACGCATTGGCACACTGACACGGGCATACCAGAATGTGCACAAGAAAGGGCATGCAATGGCGCATGCGTGAGCGCACATGGGCGCGAGCCGGCGCCCATGCGCAAGCACGTGCGTGCATTGGCGCCAGTGCACCTATTTAAACCAGGCAATGACATACACACCTTGCTGAGTGGTCTTTCAGCTTGTTTCCTGTTACCAGACCTGTTCCTGTTCCTTGTGTTTGATCTGGCTTCATCTGTACCTGTATTGGATATCCGCCTGCCTACCTGTGACCTCAGCTTGTATTGACTCTGCTTCTGCCTTACGTTCCTGTACCCCGCTGCCCCGACAGTGTACCAGACCTGGCCTGTATCCTGACTTAGTCTCTGCCTCATGTCTCAGTACCTGCTCTGCTCTGCTGTTGATGACCCCCTGGCTCCGCTCCGGTTACGCCTCTGCCTGCTGTTCCAGCAACACAGTGTTCCTGTCTTCAGTACCTGCCCAGTGATCTCCACCCATCGGGTTTCTGCCAAAGGCCAGCCAAAGCCATCTACTACATCGGCCCTCGTGCCACTCTGTGTCCTCCACTCCCTGTCATCTCTACCAAGGGCGTTGGACAGGAGGTGCAAGAGAAGCCCCCTCTACTGCTCGATCTCCACCAGGTATGTGACAGTTAATTTTGGGTACATTTCTGATCACTACTACCTCAGGAAGTAACAAGAACAACAACTCTTCCACAGACCGTTCTGCATGCTATTGATCTTACTCTGGACATCAGGATAGTGGGCAATGCAGGCCAGGCTGAATTTCATGGTAGAAGCGGTGGTCTCAGAACCCGCTGCCAACAGTCCCACCAGGACATTCAGGAGACTCAAATCACAGAAATCTGGGTCCTCTTCATGCTCTTCCTGAGTGGACACAGAGAGAACAATGGTCAGATAGCTGCACAAGATAAACACTACAACCGTAATGGAAATTAAGGGCCCTTTAATACTTACGCCCAAAGGTTTGAAAATGCATGAGCTTAAAGCGGAGGTGCACACAAATTAACTTCACCTTAATCCCATCCTCACATTAAACAGATGTTCAAATGAAAAAAAAAACGTTTTTTTTCTTAGTGTGTACCTGTCTAGCCGTCTTTATTTGGTTTCTTCCCGTGTCTGACCCCCGCGGGAGTAGGCGTGTATCCTCATCATCCCCGGCGGCTCACTGTCTCCTGGGAGCTAAGTGTCAGTATTCCCAGGAGTCAGTGCGGAGATCTCAAAAACGGAAGTGACGCGTGACTTGTTTTGTGTTTTCTTTGTTGCCATCACAGCGGGGCGGGAACTTACGACGACGCTGCCCGTTGTGATGGCAACGTGGAAGTTTACGGCGCTCCACACCATACAAACTGAGCATGAGCGGTGACTGCTGGTAGCTCAGCATTCACTGCATCCCGGAAGCTTATGCTTGTGGGCTTCACATGCCGACGAGCAAGATGAAACCTGCCAACAACACTTTTTAAAAGTATGTTTTTTGATCGAAACCGGACATCGGGGAGATAGTTCACAAAAAAAGTGAGTGTAACATTGTCCTTATGTAAGTGTCTGAATGGTTAAAAAAAAAAAAAAAATTGTCGGTGGACCTCCGCTTTAAGTACATTTTTCTTCAAGTTCACTTTTTTTGGTTCATTTGTTGCAGGGTGGAGATGAGGGGTTAGAAGAGCAGTTGGGGGGAGGGGGGGGGTGTAGGCAAGAGAACAGGAGAAGATGAGAGAGAATAGAGGAAGGGAAAAGGTGAGCAGAGGAAAGTAGAAGAAGATGAGAGAGAATAGAGGAAGGGAAAAGGTGAGCAGAGGAAAGTAGAAGAAGATGAGAGAGAGAAGAGGGAGAATGAGATGAACAGGAGACGCAGAGGAGTGGAGGGGAAGAGAAGAAAAGGAATACAAAAGAGAGGAAAAGGGAAAGAAAGAGAAGAGAGATAGGAGAATAAAGGGGAGAGAATAGGATAGGGAGAGGAGGAGCAGAAGAGAGGGAGAGGAGAAAAAGAGGAGAGGACGATAAGAGGAAGGGAAAAGGCGATGAGAAGCAGAGGGAGATGGAGGAAGTATGAGAAGCCGAGAAGAGAAAAAGAAACAGCATAAAGGAGAGGAAGAGGAGATGAAGAAGAAAAGTGAGAGGAAAAAAAGAGAAGTGAGGAAGAGGAGAGGTGAAATGGGTGGATAGAAAGGGAGAAGTAGAAGAGAGGAGGGGAGGGAGATAGAGAGGAGATGGAGAGGAGATGTGAGAAGCAGAAGAGAGAAGAGAAGACGATCCACAGAATGGAGAAGAAGAGAGAGAAGAGAGGTAGAGGAGAAGTGAGGGAAAGGAGAACATAGTTAGACTGGGAGGATAGAAAATGAGAGGAAGAGGAGAGGAGGGAAAGAGGAGCAGAGGACGATGGAGACTAGAGATGTAGAAAAGTAGAGGAGAGAAGAGGAAACAGAGAATAGGAGAGGGAAAGGAGGAGCAGCAGAAGAGAGGGAGAGGAGAGGAAGGCAAAAGGCGATGAGAAGCGGAGGGAGATGGAGAAAGTATGAGAAGCTGAGAAGAGGAAAAGAAAAAGAAACATAATAAAGGAGAGGAAGAGGAGATGAAGAAGAAGAGTCAGAGGGAAAAAAGAGAAGTGAGGGATAGGAGAGGTGGAATGGGTGGATAGAAAGGTAGAGGAAGAAGAGAGGAAGGGAAGTGGTGAAGAGAAGGGGAGGGAGCTGGAGAGGAGATGTGAGAAGCTTCACAGAATAGAGAAGAAGAACAAAGGGAGAGGGGAAGAAGAGGAAGAGGAAAGAAGGAGAAGTGAGGGAGAGGAGAGGTGGAATAGGTGGATAGAAAGGAGGAGGAAAAAGAGAGGAGGGGAAGTGGTGAAGATAAGGGGAGGGAGCTGGAGAGGAGATGTGAGAAGCTCCACAGAATAGAGGAGGAGGAGGAGAAAAGGAGAACAAAGGGAGAGGAAAGGGAGAGAAGAGAGGTAGAGGAAAAGTGAGGGAAAGGAGACGAGAGTTAGACTGGGAGGATGGAAAAGGAAAGGAAGAGGAGGGAAAGATGTGCATAGAACGAGAGGAAGATGGAGACTAGAGATGTAGAGAAGTAGAGGAGAGAAGAGGAAACGAGAAGTAGAGGAGAAGTGAGGGAAAGTAGAGGAGATGTAGATTGGGTGGACATGAAAAGAGAGCAAGGGCAGAAGAGAGGAAAAACAAAGAAAGGCAGTATAAGTATAAGCACCTCTTTCATCTTGATCAGAAAATGATCGGTAAAATCTCGGGGGGCCTCAGGCTTCAATTTGCGCTTGTGCTCCTCGATGTATTTTAGCAAAAAATTCTGCAGGTAGGTCCTTTCTTTAAAGAGGATCTTTGGCAACATTGGAAGTTTGAGGAGGAACGGGAAGACATTGCAGAACTGACCAGTGGAGATACAAAGATAGAGAAAACAATGAATGTCTTGATGTGGAGTTACACTTTACAGTATACAGTTTCTAAAGCCAACACTTTTTTGGAAGTAGGGAAGTGTTATGCCGCATACACATGGTCGGTCAATCCAATGAGAACGGTCTGATGAAGCGTTCTCATCGGATTGACCGATCGTGTGTACAGGGCATTATTTTTCCTGACAGTTTTTTGTTGTTGTCTGACCCCTATCAGTGAGATCTCTCCTTACCTCCTTATGTGATTGAAAATCTATTCAGAAGGGAGAGGGAATTTCCACCTAAACAGATGTCACTAGAACTAGACTTTCCAATACTTTCTGTTCCAATGACGATGGTCACCTAACTTTATCCAAACCCTAAAGCTAACCCTTACCCTTACTCCACACACAAATGCTAACCTGTGGGCGGGGCCTCACTTTGCCTGTGCACATGGGGCTAACATTATGCGCGGAACGATGCTCATCAATGCCCGGGACAAGGCGGAGACCGTGGTCATGTGGAAAGTCTAACATGAAGGCAGCTCCCCGACTCAGATGAGCCATCACCGTGGGCATCACCAAACTTCTACTAACACAACTGGTATTGAACTTCCCTTTAATAGTTCCGTCGTATGTCTTGTACGTCACCGCGTTCTTGAGCTATGACTAAGCACTAGTTTCAGTGCGAAGCGCAACTTTTACTAACAAAACATTAGTCTTATGCCGCATACACACGATCATTTTTCAGCATGAAAAAAAAAAACGTTGTTTTTCAGCATGTCGAAAAAACAAAGTTTTCCCAACTTCATCATTAAAACGATGCTGCCCACACACCATCGTTTTAAAAAAATGATCTAGCAAAGTGCGGTGACGTACAACACGTACGACGGCACTATAAAGGGGAAGTTCCATTCGCCTTTAGGCTGCTTTAGCTGATTCCATGTTAGTAAAAGACGATTCGCGCTTTTCTGTCTGTTACAGCGTGATGAATGTGCTTACTACATTATGAACGGAAGTTTACCAGAACAAGCGCTCCCGTCTCATAACTTGCTTCTGAGCATGCGCTGTTTTTTTATGTCGTTTTAGCCCACACACCATCATTTTTTACAACCCGAAAAACGATGTTAAAAAATGCAGCATGTTCTATTTTTTTTTTTACGTTTTTAAGAACCTGTAAAATTATGTGAAGACCACACACGATCATTTTAAATGACATTTTTGAAAAACAATGTTTTTTTCATGCTGAAAAATGATCGTGTGTACGCGGCATAACAGTCCATTTTGAACAGTTTAAATCCCTAGCACTAACTACAAGTGAGTGGCTGCCCAGGCATACATCTGTGAGGTGATAGTCCTTGCAGGTAAAGTCCATTTCTGGTGATCCTCCAAAACTTTTGGTGTTTGTAGCGGACTGCATGGCACATCAGTGCCATGCAGCATCACTGAGACCTCCCACTTCTTTCCGCAAATGAAAGTCAAGCATTTGGCCAGCTGTCTTTCATTTGCCGGCTGAGGCTTTAAAATCCCGTCCTCTCCTTTCCCCTGTATACTTGAGAAAGTCGCGTGCATGCCCCACGCATGTAGTCTTGTAATCACATTGAGAATACAACGGAAATCTCCCTAAAGTAAGAAAGTCCATAGACAGGTCTCATCACAATAAGGTTTCCCTTCTATTTCTGTCCTGGTGTCAGCAGGGCAAACCGAGAGGGTGAATCGTTTTTATTGTATTTTCATCTGGTGATCCAGCCACTAACAACCTTCCTGTTCATGAATAAGCGCTAGCAGCGCAAAACACGTTGACTGTTTCCTTGCTCCCACAGTGTCTATGTTTGTATATGGTGATTTGAAGATTAAGAAAGTGTGATCCTATTGCACTTGTTCCATATGGCTGGATGAGTGTTTCTTGCACCTGAATACACAGGAGGCAAAAAGGGACTGTGTGGTGGACCCACCAGGAGCAGAAGCATACACATTTTACAACCTTCTTGATTGCAAATGGCAATGTATGTACAGTATGGAGGAGCAGTGTTGTCACCCTAGAACAGGAAGTGCATTAGGACTAAGGATCATCTAACCCATCTTCTCCTAATACTACAGAGGGAAAGTCTTCTTTATACAACCCCGCCACTCAGAGTTACGACGGCGTATCCGGAGATACGCCGTCGTAACTCCTATCTGAATCCGGGCCACTGTGTATATAGTTCCTCAGTCCCTAACAATTTTTGCAATCAACTGGGCATCTCATAACTACCCTATCCCCATCCAAGTTTAATCCCCTCAATAAGGGTGCCAGACGAACTACAATTACCACCAGCCCCTACGGGGGTACTGCTAAACAGAAAGCACAAGCAGAGAGCACAGGAAGTTATCAGGTCTCTGGAATTTTGGAAGGATCAACAGATTGAACAGATATAAAAAACATTTCTTAAATGGTATATTTTTCAGATTAAAGAGGAAGTAAACCCTGGTGGGTTTTACTTTCTCTTTATTTCCCTGCAAAGGTAAAGTATCGCATAGTAGCCCATTATGTGTCACTTACCTGAAACCGAAGCCTGTGATGTCACCACTGTCCCCACTAACAGCGAGCGTCCATCTTCACCCCTCTTCCTTCCGGGAGCCGCAAACTCCGGCTCTGTGACTGGCCGGATTCGGGTGACGTCACTCTAGTCACGGCATGACCCCTTTAGAAACGGCACAATCTGCCCTTCCTAAAGTGGACATGCACCGTAGACATTGGCTCACGGCTTTCTTGTAAATATCTCCTAAACCGTGGAGGTTTAGGAGATATTTCTAGAACCTACAGGCAAGCCTTAGGCCCCGTACACACGACCGAGTTTCTCGGCAGAATTCAGCCAGAAACTCGGTTCAGAGCTGAATTCTGCCGAGAAACCCGGCCGTGTGTACACTTTCGGCCGAGGAAGCCGACGAGGACCTCGGCGAGGAAATAGAGAACATGTTCTCTATTTCCTCGTTGTTCTATGGGAGAACTCGGCCCGCCGAGCTCCTCGGCGGCTCCAGGACTGAACACGCCGAGGAACTCGATGTGTTTGGCACGTCGAGTTCCTCGGCCGTGTGTACGGGGCCTTTAATCTAGGCTTACTTGTAGGTAAAAGTGGTTGTACATGGTGTACAACCACTTTAAGTGAGCAGAAAAAAAGATTCTTAGTTATGGTTGACATAGCCTAACCCCTATATTTAATTATTATTATTATACTCGGGTTAATCCTAAGGTTAGCAGCCAGTGTGCCTAATTCATCATTCACTATTTCACCCGACAATTTCCCTCAAATAAGGATGATAAATCCAGTCAATGATAACCTACCATATGAGATGTGCACAAACTGCTTTTAATATGTCGGCTGGTGGAGGCCATCAGCTCATGTAACTTTGGGTCTTTATAGTCAAAATGTTCCCCAAGCAACACAGAGCTCATAATATTCCCAACTGCGCAGGCCAGGATCTCTAGAGGATTAAACGATTTTCCTTAAAAAAAAATGATATAGTTACTTAGTCTGGCTGATAAGAAACACACAAGTCTATAGTTCAACCAAAAAAAGAAAAAAAATATATATATTATAATATAATCACACACACACCTATACCCAAGCCTATACCCACAGTTGATCCAGAGTAAGGCAAAAAAAAACAATAAAGCATGATTCTATTTTCTCCAGCAGAGGAACAAAAATCCTTCCTGATCCCCCAAGAGGCAATTGGCTATTCCCTGGATCAACTTTGCCTATAAGTATTAGTATCCGGTTATATTATGTACATTTAGGAAAGAATCCAGACCTTTATTAACCACTTGCCCACTAGGCACTTAAACCCCTTTCCAAACCAGACCAATTTTCAGCTTTCGGCGCTCTCACATTTTGAATGACAATTACTCAGTCATATAACACTGTACCCATATGAATTGTTTTTCTTTTTTTCCCCCACACAAATAGAGCTTTCTTTTGGTGTTTTTTTTTAATTACCACTAAGCTTTTTATTTTTTGCAATATAAATGAAAAAAAGACCGAACATTTTGTAAAATGACGTGAAAATTTTATAGATAGGCAACTCCTATTCTCGTATTGATTAGTGGTTCCAAATTAGGAATAACTACTGCAGTAGGGAACAGACACAAAAGATACACTCAGCGGGGCAGATCCACATAACTACGCTGCGCCCGGCGCAGATATGAGATACGCTACGCCGCTGTAACTTACCTGGCTTTGGTTTGAATCCTCAATGAATTCACACCATAAGTTACGGCAGCGTAGTGTATCTCTTGCGGCGTAAGGGCGCGGAATTCAAATTGGGCGGGTAGGGGGCGTGTTTCATTTAAATAAAGCGCATCCCCGCGCCGAACGAACTGCGCATGCCCTGTCCATCAAAACTCCCAGGGTGCATTGCTCCAAATGACGTCGCAAGGACGTAATTTTTTTCGACGTGTACGTAAATGGCGTCCAGCCCCATTCACGGACGAATTACGCAAACGACGTAAAATTTTCAAAATTATACGCGGGAACGACGACCATACTTAACATTGAGTACGCCACCAGATAGCAGCTTTAACTATACGCCGGAAAAAGCCGAACGGAAACGACGTAAAAAAATGCGACGGCCGCTCGTACGTTCGTGGATCGTCGGAAATAGCTAATTTGCATACTCGACGCGGATTACGACGGGAATGCCACCTAGCGGACGTCGAAAAATTGCATCTAAGATCCAAAGGCGTACGAAGACGTACGCCTGTCGGATCTAACCCAGATGCCGTCGTATCTTGTTTTGAGGATTCAAAACAAAGATACCATGCAGGAATTTTGAAATTACGCCGGCGTATCAATAGATACGCTGGCGTACTTTCTTTGTGGATCTACCCCAGCATCTTTCCAAATAACAGTTCTCCTTTTTTATGACGCAATTGAAGGTTTTTATACACATGATTACGTAGGTATCACATTAATATTACAATTGTACTTTTATGGTAACAAGGGGCGTAACATAGGCAGGCTAATTCTAATCAGCACTCGAAAGAATGCAAACATGTACTGAAAACATTATTAGTGCCGTGTGCACAGTGAGTGCTGTGTGCAAAACATACAGTATAGAATACAATTATATACAGAACTTACAAATTTCCTTACAAATTATTTCCTACCCACCTTCTGTCTCGGACATCTCCTGGATGACATGCTTTGCTTCCTGCAGCACGCGGAATTCCATGGTCTTCTTCCCCATCCCAAAGTTCCTCAGGGACGAGATGGTGAAGCGCCGAAGAGGACGCCATCGGTGACCATTAATATCTGAGGAAGAAAATGATCAGTGATTTGGTTATAATGAACATGCCAACCCGTAAATTGTGTAGATGAGTAACTATAGAACATGGGTTTCCAAAGAAAAATCTCTCCGTGGCACGCCCCTAATCTTGAATATTGTGGTTGATTTACCAAATGTTATACTGTATATGGCATATATGATGTCCGTGGCAATCCAATATTTAATGGGTTATTATGGGTATCCAGGCTACCTGAGTCATGTTTAATGTCGCAGCTTACTCTGTCCTCAGTGTTTAGTCAAACCTCAGTGAGGTGGTCAGTGGGAAAATTGCTCCTTACATTGGTGGTCAGTGGGAAAATTGCTCCTTACATTGGTGATCAGTAAGAGAAATGCCTCTTACAGAATGTCCCTTACATTGGTGGTCAGTGAGAAGAATGTTCCTTACATTGGTGATCAGTGAGAAGAATGTCCCTTACATTGGTGATCAGTGGGAAGAATGTTCCTTACATTGGTGATCAGTGATAAGAATGTTCCTTACATTGGTGATCAGTGAGAAGAATGTTCCTTACATTGGTGATCAGTGATAAGAATGTTCCTTACATTGGTGATCAGTGGGAAGAATGTCCCTTACATTGGTGATCAGTGATAAGAATGTTCCTTACATTGGTGATCAGTGGGAAGAATGTTCCTTACATTGGTGATCAGTGAGAAGAATGTTCCTTACATTGGTGATCAGTGAGAAGAATGTCCCTTACATTGGTGATCAGTGAGAAGAATGTTCCTTACATTGGTGATCAGTGGGAAGAATGTTCCTTACATTGGTGATCAGTGGGAAGAATGTTCCTTACATTGGTGATCAGTGAGAAGAATGTTCCTTACATTGGTGATCAGTGGGAAGAATGTTCCTTACATTGGTGATCAGTGGGAAGAATGTCCCTTACATTGGTGATCAGTGGGAAGAATGTTCCTTACATTGGTGATCAGTGAGAAGAATGTTCCTTACATTGGTGATCAGTGGGAAGAATGTCCCTTACATTGGTGATCAGTGGGAAGAATGTTCCTTACATTGGTGATCAGTGGGAAGAATGTTCCTTACATTGGTGATCAGTGGGAAGAATGTCCCTTACATTGGTGATCAGTGGGAAGAATGTTCCTTACATTGGTGGTCAGTGAGAAGAATGTTCCTTACATTGGTGGTCAGTGAGAAGAATGCTCCTTACATTGGTGATCAGTGGGAAGAATGTTCCTTACATTGGTGATCAGTGGGAAGAATGTTCCTTACATTGGTGATCAGTGGGAAGAATGTTCCTTACATTGGTGATCAGTGGGAAGAATGCTCCTTACATTGGTGATCAGTGGGAAGAATGTCCCTTACATTGGTGATCAGTGGGAAGAATGTCCCTTACATTGGTGATCAGTGGGAAGAATGCTCCTTACATTGGTGATCAGTAGGAAGAATATCCCTTACATTGGTGATCAGTGAGAAGAATGCTCCTTACATTGGTGATCAGTGAGAAGAATGTCCCTTACATTGGTGATCAGTGGGAAGAATGTCCCTTACATTGGTGATCAGTGGGAAGAATGTTCCTTACATTGGTGATCAGTGGGAAGAATGTTCCTTACATTAACTGTAGGTAGGTCCTAGAAGAGTGTAGTTTTTTGGTTATTCTGCTCACCAGGAAGTCGAGACGGTCAGGTAAAACTTAGAGTGTTCTCTGCCTACCAGGGAGCAAGATCTATTGGTTAGGTCTGCTCATTGTGCTCTGGTGCAGCTCAGCTTGTTTGACTGTGCCTAACTGGTCCAATAGGGAGGCATATGGGACAGTGGGAGGGGACCTGACAAGCGAATGTACAGGCTTTGTTACAGTCCTTGCAATACTGTATTAAAGCCCCGGGCACATGTCCTCAGAGTTAGTTGAGCCAGGGGAACAGAGTCCAGGAGGGAGGGGGCCGCTGCCCTCTCCTCCACGAGGCTTGCCACATCATCCCATAATCCAGGACACATATGAATTACACAGGTTCTGAGGCTGATTTAATGCAGATAAGTCACCAAGTGAGTTTAATTACCACCTTAATCAGCCACAGAACCTGTGTAATTAATGTGTGTCCTGGATTAAAGGGATGATGTGGCAACCCTATCCTCCGCGGAGGCGGTCGTGCGACCCTGGGTCATAAAAGATGTATGTGGGTACAATGTGGTGAGTGTGAAAGCATTTGCGAGTGATGAAAAAAACAATAAATGTTGCAAAATAAAATGTGGGATAGACAAAATAGGTAAATGTGTGTTAGTAGGAAAATGTGCAGGGAGGAAAGGAATAACATTGAAAGATGGAATAGTGAAGCAGGGTGGAATAAGATGGCCCAGCTCTTTATGGTGAAGAAAATATGTAAAAAAAATATAAAAAGAACATATTCTCTCATAGAAACAAAAATATTGGCCCGGATTCACGTAGAAGCGCGCATCTTTGTGCGGACGTAACGTATCCTATTTACGTTGCGCCTCCGCAACTTTGACAGGCAAGTGCAGTATTCTCAAACCAAAGTTGCGGCGGCGTAGCGTAAATAGGCCGGCGTAAGCCCGCCTAATTCAAATGTGGAAGATGTGGGCGTGTGTTATGTAAATTTAATGTGACCCCACGTAAATGACGCTTTTTACGAACGGCGCATGCGCCGTCCGTGAAAGTATCCCAGTGCGCATGCTCCAAATTAACCCGCAAGAAGCCAATGCTTTCGACGTGAATGTAAATGACGCACAGCCCTATTCGCGAACGACTTACGCAAACTACGTAAAACGTGAAAAATTCAACGCTGTTCCGACGTCCATACTTAACATTGCTACGCCTCATCTACGCCTCATATAGCAGGGGTAACTTTACGCCGGGAAAAGCCTAATGTAAACGGCGTATCTGTACGCGTCAGCCGGGCGTACGTTCGTGAATAGGCGTATCTAGCTGATTTACATATTTCTAGGCGTAAATCAGCGTACACACCCCTAGCGGCCAGCGTAAATATGCAGTTAAGATACGACGGCATAGGAGACTTACGCTGGTCGTATCTTATACAAATTCTGGCGTATCTGATTCTTTGAATCAGGCGCCAAGATACGACGCCTCAGACTCAGAGATACGACGGCGTATCTCCTATGAGAATCTGGGCCACAGTCTTATACTCCCTATTGAGCCAATTAAAAATGGAAAACAGCTTTTATTTCAATATTCTTATTTAAAAATATTATTATGTTTTATGAATAGTAAATCAAAAAGTTATTCGCACAAATGCCTGGACAGTTCGTTTTTAGAAGTGACCTGTTTCAAGCTGACCTTGAGCTGTTCAAAACCCTATAATCCAGCCTTTCCCAACCTTTTTAGCATGGGGGGAACTCTTAAACTAAATTTCCAGGCGCAGGGAACCCCCAGCTATTAATTTCTATATCGAAAATTCACAGCACATTAGTGTGATGGTCACTTAGAAGAATGATCCTTACATTTGTATTCAATGGGAAGTTCTCCTCCTAGATAGCTAAAAAGATCATTGCTGATAATGGCTACTCAACTGTTCCGACAATCTTACCGTATCCTTCGCTGGGGATGTGCATTGTGGGGATAAATGGGCGAGCGCTAAACTCCTCAGCGTGGTTGAGCAGGGCATCTTTTACCACCTCATAACCGCAGAGGACCACCACCGGCTCCGTCAACTTCCAGATGGTGAACATTGAGCCATATTTTTGGTTGAGCTGTCAAAGGTAAGAGAAAAGTGGAAAGTCAAAGATCTTCATGGTTAACTTAGGCAACCTAAAAGTTTGGATCTTGCAAGTAGAGATAAGCAAATTTATGAGAAATTCAAACAGTTATAGTTCTGCCAAGAGCCTTATGCCCCCTACACACAATCGGAAATCCGATGTGAGCTTTTGAAGTCCGTGAGAGACTGTGGGGTTTGTGTCAAATCCATGCGGCCTGCGGGCCCAGGATTTGCAAGTTGGGCTAGCTGGGATCAGTCATCCACCAACCAATACAAGCTGCTAAATCACTAGGCCACCAGGGAGAGGCACTGCAGACCTCTGGCCTAGTAACAAGACAGCGCTTACAGCCAGCTTCTGGGATTATTCAGAGTGATCTCCTTTGTCAAGTGAAGATGATAGGACAGGAAGACTAATGCCCCGTAAACACGGTTGGATTTTCCGCCAGCAAAAGTCCGATGTGAGCTTTTCGTCGGAAATTCCGACCGTGTGTATGCTCCATCAGACATTTGCTGTCAAAATTTCCGCCAGCAAAAGATTGAAATTTCCGCCAGTCACATTTATACAGTAATTAGTGCATATTTATATCACTGATCGCAGTATAAATGTGAATGGTGTCAAAAGTGTCCGCCATAATGTCTCAGTCCCAATAAAAATCGCAGAACGTCGCCATTACTAGTAAAAAAAAAATAATAAAAAATAATAATAATTCTGCCCCCTATTTTGTAGGCGCTATAACTTTTGCGCAAACCAGTCGCTTATTGCGATTTTTTTTTTTTTTTTTACCAAAAATATGTAGAAGAATACGTATCGGCCTAGACTGAGAAAAAAAATGTTTTTTTTTTTTTTTTTTTTTAAACTGGGCTATTTATTATAGCAACAAGTAAAAAATATTGATTTTTTTTTTCAAAATTTTCGCTCTTTTTTTGTTTATAGCGCAAAAAATAAAAACCGCAGAGGTGATCAAATACCACCAAAAGAAAGCTCTATTTGTAGGGAAACAAGGACGTCAATTTTGTTTGGGAGCCACGTCGCACGACTGCGCAATTGTCAGTTAAAGCGAAGCAGTGCCGGAAGCTGAAATTTCACCTGGGCAGGAGGGGGGGGGGGGGTATATGTGCCCAGTAAGCAAGTGGTTAACCTAACCATTGATGCTGCCTGTGAGTATTTATTAAAGTCAGGCAAGGACAGTCCTCCATTTTCCTTGGTTCTAATTAATATCTCCCTTTTTATTCTTGGGACTTTTTGTGCCCATATTAAACTACTCATTGCTTTTCGTAACTGTTCCATAATTTTTTTTTGGAGAAATCATGGGTATAGCTTGAAATATGTACAATAGTTTAGGTAGTATATCCATTTTTACCGCATTAATTCTTCCCATCCATGAGTAAATAATTGTATCATACTTTTTAAATAGTTTTATTGCTTCTTTTATTATTGAAGTATAATTTATTTATTGTAGCTTTTTCAAATTAGTTGGAATATATATCCCTAAATATTGAGGGCCAGATTCACATAGAATTCCGGCGGCGTAACGTATCCCATTTACGCTACACACCGCCGCAAGTTTTCAGCGCAAGTGCTTGATTCACAAAGGACTTTCCTGTAAACTTGCGGCGGCGTAACGTAAATCGGTCCGGCGCAAGCCCGCCTAATTCAAATGGGGCGTGTATCATTTAAATTAGACGCGTTCCAGCGCCGAACGTACTGCACATGCTCCGTTTTGTAATTTCCCGCCGTTCTTTGCGCGAAATGACGTCGCACCGACGTAATTTTTTGAGCGGCGACGTGCGTTACGTCCTTTCCCATTCCCGTACGACTTACGCAAAAAAAAAAATTCAAAATTCGACGCGGGAATGACGGCCATACTTTAAAATGGCTAGTCTAAATAAGCCATTGAAATAGCATGCGTAACTTTACGGCGGAAAAAGCCGACGTAACAGAATGCGACGAGCGCACGTAGCTTCGTGGATCGCCGTAAACAGCTAATTAGCATACCTGACGCGGAAAACGATGCGAACTCCACCCAGCGGGCGCGGAAGTATTGCATCCTAAGATCCGAAGGCGTACAAAGCCGTACACCTGTCGGATCTTAGCCAAATGCCGTCGTATCTTTGTTTGAGAATTCAAAATAAAGATACGACGCGGGAAATTTGAAAGTATGCCGGCGTACTCTCACTGTGAATCTGGCCCTAAATTACCTCTTTTTGCCATTTAAAGTAAAAAAATTTTTGGAGAAGTGTTTGTGTTTTTTCTGTCAAATAAATATTTAACATTTCTGATTTATCGTAATTAACTTTATAATTACTTAATTTACCAAAGTTTTTAAGTTCCTGTATTAAATTTGGTATTGATATATTTGAATTGGTAATATATACTAATAAATCATCTGCATAAACTGCCATTTTGTATTCTTGTTCTTTTATGTTTATCCCCTGAATATCTTTATTTTCCCGTATTGCTGTGGTAAGATGTTCCATTACCAATATGTATAACAATGGAGACAGGGGACATCCCTGTCGAGTTCCATTTGTTATTTCTATACACTCCGAATAATTCCCATTTATTTTAACTTTTGCTTTAGGGCTATGATATAATGCCATGATCCTATTCAACATTTTAGGACCAATTCCTATTTGTATCAAAGTTTCTTCCATAAACCGCCATCCCACTCTGTCAAATGCTTTTTCCGCATCTAATGATACAAGACATGCTGGGATGGCGGTCTTTTGGGCATATTCCATCAGTGTACACGTTTTTTATTATGTTGTCTCTTGTTTCTCTACCTTCAATAAAACCTGTTTGATCTAAGTTTATGTGTTTTGGCAAAATCGGTGGAAGTCTATTAGCCAATATTTTTGAGTATATACGAATATCTATATTGGGAAGGGAAATTGGACGGTAGTTATTACATAATGTATGATCTTTACCTGGTTTAGGAACTAATGTAATAAATGTTTCCATAGTTTGAGATGTAAATGTTTGTTTTCCAGAAATACAATTATGGCCCGGATTCACGTACGGCCGCATCTCCAGATACGCCGTCGTAACTCTGAGTCCGAGCCGTCGTATCTATGCGCCTGATTCTTAGAATCAGTTACGCATAGATTTGTATTAGATCCGACCGGCGTAAGTCTCTTACGCTGTCGTATCTTAACTGCATATTTACGCTGGCCGCTAGGGGCGTGTACGCTGATTTACGCCTAGAAATATGTAAATCAGCTAGATACGCCGTTTGCGTAAGTCGTTCGCGAATAGGGCTGGGCGTCATTTACGTTCACGTCGAAAGCATTGGCTTCTTGCAGGTTAATTTGGAGCATGCGCACTGGGATACTTTCACGTACGGCGCATGCGCCGTTTGTAAAAAGCGTCATTTACGTGGGGTCACGTAAAATTTACATAACATACGCCCACATCTACCACATTTGAATTAGGCAGGCATACGCCGGCCTATTTACGCTACGCCCCCGCAACTTTCATTTGAGAATACGGCACTTGCCTGTAAAAGTTGCAGAGGCGTAACGTAAATAGGATACGTTACGCCCGCACAAAGATACGCGATTCTACGTGAATCCGGGCCTATATGTCTTCTTTAATATTGGTACAATTATATCCTGATATGTTTTATAAAATCTTGATGTATATCCATCCGGACCCGGGCTTTTGCCCAGATCCAGACTGGATATAACCTGTTGTATCTCTTCTACTGATATATACCTATCTAATTCCTCCATTGTTTCTTTAGAGAAAGTAGGTAGGGCAGTTTTCTTAATATATTGTCATATTTCCTCTATATTTTCATCCATTTCTAGTTTATTTTGTTGTCCCTTTATATTACCGTATTTATCGGCGTATAACACGCACATTTTCCCCTTAAAATCCTGGGTGCGTGTTATACGCCGATCCCCGCTATCTGTGAGGGGAAGAGGAGCGAGATATATACATAGTCGAGTGTACTGTGTACTCGGCTAGGCTCGGCTCCGCTCGCAGTCACACCCAGTCCCGCCATTGGACCTGTGTTATGTCCATCATAGGAGCCTGGGCAAGGGGCGGGACTGCGAGAGGAGCCGAGTACAGCCGAGTACACAGGACATCTGGTTTTGTCTATCTCGGCGCCGCGGCGGTAATTTTAAACATTCAAGGTGCAAGGACACTGGGCAAGGCTGCATGGACACTAAGCAAGGCTGCATGGACACTGGGCAAGGCTGCAATGACACTAGGCAGAGCTGCAGATGGACACTCATCATTCTGCAACGATGGACAAGGCTGCAGATGGACACTGATAAGGCTGCATTGATGGGCATTTAAATGTAAGTTTTTATCCTTAAACTTCCCTCCTAAAAAAAAATTCCCTCCTAAACTTGGGGTGCGTGTTATACGCTGGCGCGTGTTATACGCCGATAAAAAACGGTATATAATTTGGAATAGTATGTATGCAATATTTCTGAAATTTCTTTAGGATCATAAGTCATTTCCCCTATAGATTTTGAAATGTTTACTATAGATATTAAAGGTTGTTGTTGTTTTAATGTTCTAGCAAGTAATTTCCTGGTTTTATTTCCATAATTTTACTGTTGGGCCCTATTTGTATCCCTCCACCATAAGGACTGTTCATCAAGCCTGTCTTTTAGTTCTCTTTGTTTATCTTTTAATTTAATTTCATCTGTTGGATTATGTTTTTGTTTGTGTATCCTTTCCAAAATTGATATCCCCCCCCATAATTGGGTTATTTTTTGTTCTTTATCTTTTTTTAGTCTAGCTCAATGCTTGATAAATTGACCCCTTACTACACATTTTAATGTTTCCCATTGTATGGGGATTGAAGTTTCATCTGACTCAAGGTTCTGAACAAAGTCTATTATTGCTTGCCGAACATCTTTTTCACATTCATTGTCCATAATCAGATTATCGTTCAATCTCCATATTCCTTTCACTTTTGAATATTCCATTATCTGTAACTCCATATAAATCGGTGCATGATCAGACAAAGAAAATTTCCGATATTTGTAGAAGAGGACAACCTAAGACTTGTTTGATTTATGAAGAAGTAGTCTATTCTGTGGTAAGTTTTAAGGATATTTGAATACTATGGGCCAGATTCACGATGGACTTACGACGGCGTATCTCCACGTACGCCGTCGTAAGTCCGAATCCGAGCCGTCGTATCTATGCGCCTGATTCTTAGAATCAGTTACGCATAGATTTGGCCAAGATACGAGCGGCGTAAGTCTCCTACGCCGTTGTATCTTGGGTGCAATATTTACGCTGGCCGCAAGGGGCGCTTCCGTAGATTTACGCATCGAATATGTAAATTAGGTAGATACGCCGATTCACGAACGTACTTCCGGCCACTACGCTGTTTACGTAAGGCTTACCTCCGGCGTAAAGTTACCCCTGCTATATGAGGCGTAGGTAATGCAAAGTATGGACGTCGGCAAGCGTATCTTTTTACATTGTTTACGTAAGTCGTACGTGAATGGGGCTGTGCGTAGGTAACGTTCACGTCACACGCATTGAGCCGGCGTAACTTAGGGAAAAAATTTGACGTGATACTGAGCATGCGCGCGCATGCGCTGTTCTTTAAGCGCGTCATTTATGTGGGGTCACGATTGATTTAAATACAACACGCCCACCTCTTCCACATTTAAATTAGGCGGGCTTACGCCGGACAATTTACGCTACGCCGCCGCAACTTATGGAGCAAGTGCTTTGTGAATACTGCACTTGCCCGTCTAAGTGGCGGAGGCGTAGCGTAACTAGGATACGCTATGCCGGAACAAAGATACGTGCTCCTAAGTGAATCTGGCCCTATGAGTATTTTCTTTCAGTTTGGTGTTGGGCTCTCCAAATATCTACCATTTGATATTTTTCTAATAATTGTTTAAATTCTTCTAATTGACTATTATTTCTATGTGATTGAGTTGCTGTGGTATCAATCTTTGGGCCCATAATGAAATTTAAGTCTCCTCCTATTATTATGGTGCCCTCTGCCTTATCCATTGCATCCAGAAAGACTTCTATTACCCTTTTAATTTGTTTGTAATTTGGTAAATACCAGTTAATAATTCCAAATAACTTCCCATATAATTGAATCTTCAAAAATAAAGATCTCCCATCTTTTCCCCTCCAGATTTGAATTACTTGATGGGGTATGTCCTTATGGATTGCAATGGATACACCTCGTGATCATGAATCCATGTTGGATATTTTTTATTATACATTTTTGGAATATGATCTTGGCAAAAGCGAGTCTCTTGAAGCAATAATATGCCGATCTTCTGTTTATCAAACAAATGTAATATTTGTGATCTTTTAAAGGGAGAGTTCAGGGCTCTGGCATTAAAAGAAAATTTCACCTTTTCCATTCAAGGAGGGTGATATTCCAAAAAAGGGGGAGACAAAAAAGAAAAATGGAAGGGGCGGGAGGAAGAGAGAGAAAAGGGAAAAAAAAACCTTTTTAAATCAACTTTTACTCATAATCATTCATTCTACAATCACTACCAAATCTATATGACTTTTCTAAAGTCTGATAGTAAATTCCCTATTAGGGAGAACTGGAGTACGCTGAGAACCAATCCGTGGCCCGTCAGTGGTTTAGAATGTCATGTTTTTTTTTTCTTTTCTTTTCTTCTTCCTTTTCTTTTCTCTTTTTTACCTATGTTTTATACAGCGATGAATTCATTTATATATATTTACTTTTTCCCTTTATTTTTTCCCTTTCTCCTTTCTTCCCTCTCCCTCCCTTCCCCTTTCTTCCCTTTTCTTTAACTAGTATTATATATTATACTTACAGTCATGGCCGAAATTGTTGGAACCCCATACATTTTTACCGAAAATCAAGTATTTCTCACAAAAAAGTATTGCAGTAACACATGTTTTGCTATACGCATGTTTATTCCCTTTGTGTGTATTGGAACAAAACAAAAACAGGGAGGAAAAAAAGCAAATTGGACATAATGTCACACAAAACTCCAAAAATGGTCTGGTCAAAATTATTGGCACACTTTCAAAATTGTGGATAAATAAGATTGCTTCACGCATGTGATGCTCCTTTAAACTCACCTGGGGCAAGTAACAGGTGTGGGAAATCTAAAAATCACATCTGAAAGCAGATAAAAAGGAGAGAAGTTCACTTAGGGCCAGATGAATAAATGAATGAATGAAGAACTTATATAGCGCGGCACATGCGAACTAAATTCTCAAAAGGGATACGCCGGCGTATCTACTGATACGCCGTCGTATCCCTGTTTCTATCTTTGGAACTGATCCACAGAATCAGTTTCCAAAAGATAGGCAGAAGATCCGACATGTGTAAGGGACTTACACTGCCGGATCTTAGGATGCAGTACCGCATCCGCCGCTGGGGGCATTTCGAGTCGAAATGCCGCTTTGCGTATGCAAATGAGCACTTACAGAGATCCACGAAGCGGTTTAGCTTCGTGAAATCTCCGTAAATACTTACGTTGCAATCGTAAAATTAGGGCTGCTTTTACAAAGTGTAAACTGTTTACACCTTGTAAAAGTAGACCCTTCTTACTGCGACGCTGTCATTTTTTTTTTTTTTTCCGCCGTATCTTTTTTTTTTCCCGACGCAACTTTTTTTACCCGGCGCGATTCTCAAAACTCGGCGTAACGTAAAACCGCGCTATGCACGTCGGGAAAATGACGTCGTGAGCATGCACAGTACGTCCAGCGCGGGAGCGAGCCTAATTTAAATGGGACTCGCCCCATGAAAATAGGAATGCCTTGCGCCGGACGGATTTAAGTTACACAGCCGAAAATTTCTAGGTAAGTGCTTTGTGGATCGGGCACTTAGGTAGAAATTTTGTGGCAGTGTAACTTAAATCAGAATATTTAAGTTACGGCGGCTCTTTGTGGATCTGGCCCTAAGTCTTTGCATTGTGTGTCTGTGTGTGCCACACTAAGCATGGACAACAAAAAGAGAAGAGAACTGTCTGAGGACTTGAGAACCAAAATTGTGGAAAAAATATCAACAATCTCAAGGTTACAAGTCCATCTCCAGAGATCTAGATTTGCCTTTGTCCACAGTGGGCAACATTATTAAGAAGTTTGCAACCCATGGCACTGTAGCTAATCTATCTGGGCGTGGACGGAAGAGAAAAACTGTGTCAGCGCAAACTATCCGTTGACATTTAAATGAAATTAAACGCTATGGCAGGAGACCCAGGAGGACCCCACTGCTGACACAGAGACATAAAAAAGCAAGACTACAGTTTGCCAAAATGTATTTGAGTAAGACAAAATCCTTCTGGAAAAAACGTCTTGTGGACAGATGAGACCAAGATAGAGCTTTTTGGTAAAGCACTTCATTCTACTGTTTACCGAAAACGGAATGAGGCCTACAAAGAAAAGAACACAGTACCTACAGTGAAATATGGTGGAGGTTCAATTATGTTTTGGGGTTGTTTTGCTTCCTCTGGTACTGGGTGCCTTGAATGTGTGCAAAGCATCAGGAAATCTGAGGATTACCAAAGGATTTTGGGTCGCACTGTAGAGCCCAGTGTCAGAAAGCTTGGTTTGCATCCGAGATCTTGGGTCTTCCAGCAGGACAATGACCCCAAACATATGTCAAAAAGCACCCAGAAATGGATGGCAACAAAGCGCTGGAGAGTTCTAAAGTGGCCAGCAATGAGTCCAGATCTAAATCCCATTGAACACCTGTGGAGAGATCTTAAACTTGCTGTTGGCAAAAGGCGCCCTTCCAATAAGAGAGACTTGGAGCAGTTTGCAAAGGAAGAGTGGTCCAAAATTCCGGGTGAGAGATGTAAGAAGCTTATTGATGGTTATAGGAAGCGACTGATTTCAGTTATTTTTTCCAAAGGGTGTGCAACCAAATATTAAGTTAAGGGTGTCAAGAATTTTGACCGGCACATTTTAAGAGTTTTGTGTGACATTATTTCCAATTTGCTGTTTTTCCTCTCTTTTTTTGTTTTGTTCCAATACACACAAAGGGAATAAACATGTGTGTAGCGCTACCCCCGAAGGAGCCGCTGGATTGAATAGGGATGGAATGTTACCTCTATGGCTCCGACGTCTAAGGTAGTCGATGAGAGCAGCAATGATGGAATGTCCAAACAGCAGGTGTCTTTCTTGTGCTTTTATTCTGCCCAACAAGGCAAACAGTCAAACTTGAGGTAGATAGATCAAAGATGGGTGAGGAGGAGGATTAACAGATTCAGGCCTAACAGAACGGAAGCAGTCCTGCTTCCAACGACACTTTACTTTCGTTGCCACTCCAGCCGGGGTGGGTATAGTGTACCTGGACAGGTCTCTCACACTGACCTGGCAGCCAGGGTATCACTCGGAAAACTTGAGGAAAAGAAGTCTTTGCCACAGACCCTTCCCTAGAACGTAGATGATGGAGAAGATTCTCCTCAGAAGTATTTGGTGCCTGAATCTCCCTCAGGTAATTCTCAACTTCGTCACCGACTGACAGGTGGCTGACATCCAACCTTTTCAGTGTCCGGTTACCTTGATCCCCAGTGGATTGTCGAGGCCCTATTGGATTGCCTGCCTCTCTTGGCTCTCCTCAGGCTGACTCCCCACCAAACAGCTATCTCACTTGGGATCTTCTCAGAGTCCCGGAACAGAACACTGTGTGGCACGCGCACCCCGGCCTGGTAGGCCACATCGCCGGGGGCCGCGATGTACGGTCACCCTAAAGGTGGGTGCCGCACCCGGAACAAGAAGAACCCCGCCTAATGGCGTCTGCTCCAGAAGTACCTTCCCCCAGCATGCCCCACGAGGGAAAACCCCTCCTGGTTGGCTGCTGGCAAGAGGCACCCCAGCCTGAACTCCACTGGCACCACCTGCCGCCCGGGGTGGAATAGCACCTCAGGAACACAGAATGAACTCACAGTACAGCCCAGCTGAAACAGAGGCCTAATTTGTACAAATCACTTGGATGAGAGCTAACTAACTCACCCCCCTTTAAATTTAGAATAGCATCTGTACTGAAAGTACACAGGCACTACATGTGTATAGCAAAACATGTGTTACTGCAATACTTTTCTGTGAAAAAAACTTGATTCTCTGGAAAAATTTCTGGGGTGCCAACAATTTCAGCCATGACTGAATATTTATGTTTTTTTTTCCTTAATTGTTGTTTACTTGGTTCCCTTTCCTCTTAATTTCTTCCCTTAAATTTATACCCAAACATCTTTTTTATTTGGGTACAACATTGACTGGGCAATTGCCAGTTAAATTAATACAGTGCCGTATCGCAAAAAATGGCCTGGTCATGAAGGGGGTAAAACCTTCTGGGGGTTAAGTGGTTAAAGAGGACAACCCCTCACATGCCTGTTTTTTTTCCTTCTACCCTCTACTCCACACCACCAGACAAATTAAACTGCCTGCTTTCTTTTATAACAAAAAAAAGGAACTTCTTAGGAATGGGTCAACTATAAATGTCTGAACTGGACAGCACAATCCCACTTGACATTCCCCCCAAGAAAGTTGTTGACATTTATTGCCCAGGATGCTCTGGCCAACAATCTGCAGAAGTCACTTACCAAGGTGTAGTTTTTATCGGCCGTATGCTGATCTAAATACTTTGGGGTGCCCAAGAAAGGTATCGGGGTAGGTCCGGGGGGCAGTGACCTGTACCGTCTGTGCTGTCTCCACAATGAGAGGACTAGGTGGCAAGTGATGAGGAAGGTGACCAACACAGCGAGGATTGCAGAGAATTCCATCTTCCTGAAAGAGATAGACAGATACAGACATGAACTATGAGGGGTACCAATACTACTCTCAACTTCCAGACCACATTCATCTCTTTACATTGTCCAACTGAGACACAACTGTGATTGAGAGTCAGTCAAATTTGATAATTCTTTGTGTCGCATTATTCCTTCAGGGGTGACGCCAAACAGGGGAGGTTGAGTCACTGCTTGGAGGGAGAAGAGGACAGGACTGAGCTGCTGAGTCATTGCTGGGAGGGAGAAGAGGACAGGACTGAGCTGCTGAGTCATTGCTGGGAGGGAGAAGTAGACATAACTGAGCTGCTGAGTCACTGCTGGGAGAGAGAAGAGGACAGGACTGAGCTGCTGAGTCACTGCTGGGAGGGAGAAGTAGACAGGACTGAGCTGCTGAGTCACTGCTGGGAGGGAGAAGTAGACAGGACTGAGCTGCTAAATCATTGCTGGGAGGGAGAAGTAGATAGGACTGAGCTGCTGAGTCACTGCTGGGAGGGAGAAGTAGACAGGACTGAGCTGCTGAGTCACTGCTGGGAGGGAGAAGAGGACAGGACTGAGCTGCTGAGTGATTGCTGGGAGGGCAAAGAGCACAGGACTGAGCTGCTGAGTCACTGCTGGGAGGGAGAAGAGGACAGAACTGAGCTGCTGAGTCATTGCTGGGAGAGAGAAGTAGACAGGACTGAGCTGCTGAGTCACTGCTGGGAGGGAGAAGAGGACAGGACTGAGCTGCTAAATCATTGCTGGGAGGGAGAAGTAGATAGGACTGAGCTGCTGAGTCACTGCTGGGAGGGAGAAGTAGACAGGACTGAGCTGCCAAGTCACTGCTGGGAGGGAGAAGAGGACAGGACTGAGCTGCTAAATCATTGCTGGGAGGGAGAAGTAGATAGGACTGAGCTGCTGAGTCACTGCTGGGAGGGAGAAGTAGACAGGACTGAGCTGCTGAGTCACTGCTGGGAGGGAGAAGAGGACAGGACTGAGCTGCTGAGTGATTGCTGGGAGGGCAAAGAGCACAGAACTGAGCTGCTGAGTCATTGCTGGGAGAGAGAAGTAGACAGGACTGAGCTGCTGAGTCACTGCTGGGAGGGAGAAGTAGACAGGACTGAGCTGCTGAGTCATTAGTGGGAGAGAGAAGTAGACAGAACTGAGCTGCTGAGTCACTGCTGGGAGGGAGAAGTAGACAGAACTAAGCTGCCGAGTCATTAGTGGGAGAGAGAAGTAGACAGAACTGAGCTGCATTGTCATTGCTGGGAGGGAGAAGTAAGCCGTGCGAAGTTGGCACCCCATTGTTTGTAGAACCTGAATAAGAATATACCATTCTTTTGTTCCACATTTGTGCTGATTTGTGCCACAAAAACGAGCGTTTGTGCAGGTTCGGTTTCTGACATATTGAACATTCGATTTAATGCAAGCCCCGCCCAATTTGCACCCCATGTTGCTGAATTTTAAAAACATACACGCCATTCGTTGGTGCTAGTTTGTACGGCAAAAATAAACGTTTGTGCCGCTTTGGTTTCGTAGACATTGTGTGTTACATGTTGGCAAACCACACTGACTTTACACCTTGTTATTAAATCTTACATACAGAACCTGTGCTCAGCTTGGGTTTCCTTAATGTAATGCTCCTCCCACTGTATCGGGCACTGCACTTCATACTGTACCCTGGAAAAGTCATGACCATTGTAGAACAGATGGAAAAAGGGGGGGGGGGGGTTAAATTTGGGACTTTAAATGAGGTGGTTAGTAAACCACCTCCATCCCTGGTTGTATAATAAAGAGAGAGAGAGAGCGGGACTTTAAATGAAGCATGTGCAGGGATCAGATTACAATGGATAGGGGGAAAATAATAAATCTGGAATAAGTTATAAGTTATTAATTTCAAAACTTTCAAATAATGCACCGTCCATGACTATATTGCATTATTAACCTCTTCCATACCGGGCAGTTATACACCCATCCATACCGGGCCTATTCTGGCACTTCTCTCCTACATGTACAAATCATAATTTTTTTGCTAGAAAATTACGCAGAACCCCCAAACATTATATATGTTTTTTTAGCAGACACCCTAGGGAATAAAACGACGGTCATTGAAACCTTTTATCTTGCACGGTATTTGCGCAATAATTTTTCAAACGCCTTTTTTTTGGAAAAAAATTGTTTCATGAATTAAAAAAATAAAAAAACAGTAAAGTTAGCCCAATTTTTTTGTAAAATAGGAAAGATGATGTTACACCGAGTAAATAGATACCTAACATGTCACGCTTTAAAATTGCGCACACTCATGGAATGGCGCCAAACTTCGGTACTTAAAAATCTCCATAGGCAACGATTTGAAAATTTTTACAGGTTACCAGTTTAGATTTACAGAGGAGATCTAGTGCTAGAATTGTTGCTGGCACTCTAACGCACGCGGCGATACCTCACATGTGTGGTTTAAACGGCGTTTACATATGTCGGCGGGACTTGCGTGTGCGTTCGCTTCTGCGCGCAAGCTACCGGGGACAGGGGCGTTAAAAAAATAAATTTTTTTTTTTTTTTTTTTTTTTATATATTTTTATTTTTTTTTTTACACTTTTTTTTTTTTTTTTTTTTTTTTATCACTTTTATTCCTATTACAAGGAATGTAAACATCCCTTGTAATAGGAATGTGTGTGACAGGTCTTCTTTATGGAGAGATGCGGGGTCAATAAGACCCCACATCTCTCCTCCAGGCTGGAAAGCATGAAATCGGTGAAAAAAAATTCACCGATCTCATGCTTGCTGTTGCTTAGCAGCCGCAATCGCGGCTTTGTTTACTTACGGGGACCCGGGCGTGACGTCATCACATCGCGCCCGGGTCCTCCGACGGTCATAGAGATGACTGGTGACCATCTGGTCACCAGTCATCTCTATGCTTCCTGCGCGCGCCGGACGATTCGTTCTCCGGGCCCCCGATGGCACGGGAGAGCCCGGAGAAGCACCGGATGGCGGCGGGAGGGGGGATGTCCCCTCCCGCCGCCTGTAAGAACGATCTAGCGGCGGAACCGCCGCTATGATCGTTCTTACGTTGTGCAGAATCGCCGGCAGTTTAGAAGGATATCTGAATGATGCCTCTAGCTGCAGGCATCATTCAGATATCCCCCCACAAAGCCCAGGACGTCATATGACGTCCACTCAGAACGGCAGAGGTTCTTTGTGGACGTCATTTTACTATGGGCCGGTAGGGAAGTGGTTAAGAAATTTGGTAAACATATATACTTGACAGAAAAAACTGGGGTATTTAATACAGAAAAAAAGGGGGGGGGGTTTGGGGGCTATAAATAAAATGCCTTTTTAGACAAACTGTAATACAGGTGAAACAATAAACATTTCTAACCAGGTTCATCCTTACCACCCAAACAGCAAGCCAAGTTCAACAGTCTAACTATGTATGTTAAAAGCAGAGGATTAGTTGCACGCATTTGCAAATACATGTTTTAAGCTGCAAAGCCGTCGCCAAGGCTCCCTGCGAATTCTGCAGTCCTAACTAAACCTTTTAAGTCTCCTCAATGGAGGCATGTACAAACTGATGGGTAGATGAAGGACAGGTGACTGGGGGTGTGTCCCCGCCTGCACCCATGCCTGGTAAGAAATAAAAAATAAATAAAAAATAAAAAAAAACTGCAGCAATGGATAAAATCAATGCAGACACCTGTTTTAAACAATCGAGTCCCACAGCTCACATGCTTCCATCCCTCATCATTTTGTAAAAAGGGGGGGGGGGTTTGGTCCAAATTTTAACCCCCCCCCCCCTTTTTCCAGGTTTAGTTAGGACTGCAGAATCGCAGGGAGCCTTGGCGACGGCTTTGCAGCTTAAAACATGTATTTGCAAATGCGAGCAACTAATCCTCTGCTTTTAACATACATAGTTAGACTGTTGAACTTGGCTTGCTGTTTGGGTGGTAAGGATGAACCTGGTTAGAAATGTTTATTGTTTCACCTGTATTACAGTTTGTCTAAAAAGGCATTTTATTTATAGCCCCCCCCCCCCCCAAAAAAAACTTTTTTTTTCTGTATTAAATACCCCAGTTTTTTCTGTCAAGTATATATGTTTACCAAATTTCTTTAATAATGCAATATAGTCACGGACGGTGCATTATTTGAAAGTTTTGAAATTAATAACTTATAACTTATTCCAGATTTATTATTTTCCCCCTATCCATTGTAATCTGATCCCTGCACATGCTTCATTTAAAGTTCCGCTCTCTGGCCCATATTCTGGCGAAATGTCCGCGGGCTGCGCGCAAGGCATTTAAGAAAGAGGGGGTGTAGTGGCGCTTGCAGTAAATAAATAAATAAAATAGACAAGAAACGCACAGCAACGTGTGATAATGTCCAAAAAAATGTGTTCCACTCCAAATTCCTCTATAAACTCCTCTCACGTCAAAGACTATGATGTGAAGGAGGGAATGTGTGAAGATAATGAGATCCAAACAATATTTATGACTCAAAGTCTTGAGTTCATACACAATCATATATGATGAAGTAAAATGTGGATAATTGCATTTGTAAGAGTAAATCCATGCAACCACAAATAAACGTAGTAAAATGGTGAATCCAAATGACAGTACGTGCACTATAAAGTCTGTGCCTAAAAAATATAAATATATAATAAATAATAATGTTCCAGTTAGGTGCACTAATTAAATGTGCCAAATAAATAAATAATGTTCCAGTAATCAAAGTGTCCCAAAAAAATTCCCATGCAAAAAACAGGATAATTGTATCACAGTGAACGTGGAATAAATAATAAAGTGCTTGATGCAAAAATTCCCAAAAAGTGCAATAGTGCTAGGTTAGAGGATGATGCTGCAATCCAATGCACGATCCATTCCGTGTAGTAGTGCAAAATCAGAAGGTAAATACTAGCCTCTCACCTAGGGTTGCCAACTCATCCCTTTAAAACAGAACACATATTAATTACACAGGTTCTGTGGCTGATTAAGGAGGAAATTAAACTCACTTGGTGCCTTATTTGCATTAAATTAGCCTCAGAACCTGTGTAATTCATATGTGTTCTGTTTTAAAGGGTTGAGTTGGCAACCCTACTCTCACCTCATGAAAGGCTAATTAGAGCCTTTAGGTAATATGAAGGTCAGCAGGGGATAGCTCTGGATCCAGGGCAGCCCAGGTAATTTTCATCACATAAGGTCCCAGCCGCTCTCAATAAAGCATAAAGCAAAACTCCATAGTGTAGTAGGTAGGAATAACATTTAATAACACATAGTATCACTTACAGTTAAAATCTTTGAACACCAGCAGCAACAGCAAACGGTTCACAGACAAACGAAATGACAGACAGCTAATCTCCGCTCTCGGCCGCGAGCGGAAATAACGTCACCGACGGCACTTCTCCAAACACCTGACGCGTTGCGTGGCTGAACTACGCCACTTAATCGTAGTTAGTTGTGGTTTTGCGCATTGGTTCCCCCCATTTTACGTAAGGCATTTACACTCCGCCGCCCCAACCTACAGGAGCAAGTGCTGTATTCCCCAAACACTTGCTCCGTAGTTTGGGGCGGCGGAGTGTAAATGCCCCGGCGTAGCCACGCGTATCTCCAAGGGGGCGGCTTCTATTCAAATTAAGCGCGCCCCCGATTCTAAGTAACTGCGCATGCGCCGGGCTTAAAAAAGCCCAGTGCGCATGCTCCAGTTCTCGGCGTAAAACGTCAATGACGCCGACGTGTGCGTCATTGACGTAAAGTCGTATTCAAGAACGACCTACGGAAACGACGTAGCCGACGGAAAAACACGACGCGGACCCGACGCCATCCGTAACATGGCCTACGTGGGACTTGCGGAAACTTACTCCTCATATAGCAGGAGTAAGTTTCCGCTTACGCAAACGACATTAGCGACGGGTACGCAACGCGAAATCGTTCGGGAATCGGCGTAGCAGGCTCATTTGCATAAGCAAATGAGTCCTTCACGTACATGCCATCTAGCGGCGGGCGGCGTACTTACATTTAAGATCCGACAGTGTAAGTGACTTACACATGGCGGATCTTAAGTGTATCTATGCGAAAATGATTCTAAGAATCAGTCGCATAGATACGCGGGCCAAAAAAGGGAGATATGATGGAGTATCCTGAGATACTCCATCGTAACTTCTCTCATAATATGGCCCTCTCTCTTTATTGTAGAACAGATGTTCCATCCTGAGCCAATAACTGCCAGACCAACCCCATACTCTATCCCACCCACACCATTAAAGCGGAGCTCCACCCTAAAGTGGAACTCCCGCTGATCGGAACCCTCCCCCCCTCACATTTGACACCTTTCAGAGGGGAGGGGGGTGCAGATACCTGTCTAAAGACAGGTATTTGCACCCACTTCTGGCCACACAGTCTCGGGCAGACTGTGGGCATGATGTCACCTCCCGTCCCCCTCCCCCGTTTTGTTCTGGGAACACTCGGCTCCCAGTACACAGTGGGAGCCAATCGTCAGGCGTAGCGCGACTCGTGCATGCGCCGTAGGGAACCCGGGCAGTGAAGCCAGAGCGCTTCACTTCCTGGTTCCCTCACCGAGGGTGGCGAGGGGGGCAGAAAAATGACGAGTGATCGCTCGTCCTCTGCTGCGGATGGCGCTGGACTCCAGGACAGGTAAGTGTCCTAATATTAAAAGTCAGCAGCTGCAATATTTGTAGCTGCTGGCTTTTAATATTTTTTTTTAGCGGAGCTCCACTTTAAATTCGCTTTAAATTCCATTAATGGAGACCACGCCATAAATAGAGTAAAAATGTGTCCATAGCAGCCTCTTTATTAACAAGTAAACTTAAATGAACATAAACCGTAAAAAAAACTTTTGTTAAACCAAAAACCCATCTGTCACTAAACGCGTTGGTCTTAGCAGGAACCCCAAACTATCGTATGTTCAAGAATGCACTGCGGTACTATACTAGGCCTCCAGCCGACATACTGGCTTGGAGAAAACCCACCAACCGCAGTGCACCCATTAACCACATCCAGCTAAACCACCGTTACCTGGAATACACCAGAGGAACCCATACCACCGATGGGTCCCTGTCAGGAAAGGGTTCACCCGCTGGCAGCTCTGTCGGTCTCTTGGATCGCAGTACCAGTGTCCACCACTGGGTGTCATTCAACACTCAGGACCTGTAGTGAGACGACTCACCTTCTGGTGGCACTGTTGGATCCTTGGGCTGTAGTACCAGTGTCCACCAGCGGGTGTATCCTGGCAGTGTGGAGCAGACAGCACCTCCTGCGCTCAGGTCTTACGTGAGGCCAATTACTGGCATTCACATATGTACCCGGCTGATGAGTACTCTCTTCGCCTTGGTATCGTCCTTGTGCCCTGATCCGTACCTGCTGCCTGATAATCTGAACCTGTTCCTGAATCTGCTACCTGAGTACCTGATCCTGTCTCCCTGTCCTGACCCATCCATCCTCTCCCTGTCCCGTTAGTCCTTACCCCGTCTGCTGATCTCCCGCTGATGACCCTGACCTGGCTTATGTTGGCGCTTCTGGAATTGCCCTTTGTTATTCGCTGATCTCCTGTGTATGACCCTGGCCTGGCTAATGTGTATGAACTTGGTACTTCCCTTAGGCTGTATATTATTATCTGTTGTCTGTGGGTTTTCTGTTGGATGGTTGAGCACTATTTGTATTTGGGATGTTTTTCTTATTATCAATTATCTTTAACCACTTGCTTACTGGGCACACAAACCCCCTTCGTGCCCAGGCGAAATTTCAGCTTCCGGCACTGCGTCACTTTAACTGACATTTGCGCGGTCGTGCGACGTGGCTCCCAAACAAAATTGACGTCCTTTTTTCCCCACAAATAGAGCTTTCTTTTGGTGGTATTTGATCACCTCTGCGATTTTTATTTTTTGCGCTATAAACAAAAAAGAGCGACAATTTAAAAAAATATATATATATTTTTTACTTGTTGCTATAATAAATATCCCAATTTTTTTTTTAAAAAACAATTTTTTTTCTCAGTTAAGGCCGATACGTATTTTTCGACGTATTTTTGTAAAAAAAAAAAAAAATCGCAATAAGCGACTGGTTTGCGCAAAAGTTATAGCGCCTACAAAATGGGGGATAGATTTATGATTTTTCTTTTTTTTTTTTTTTTTACTTGTAATGTCGGCGATTTGCGATTTTTTTGTCAGGGCTGCGATATTGCGGCGGACGTATCGGACACTTTTGACACAATTTTGGGACCATTCACATTTATACAGCGATCAGTGCTATAAAAATGCACTAATTACTGTATAAACGTGACAGGCAGTGAAGGAGTTGACACCAGGGGGTGAGGAAGGGGTTAAATGTGTTCCCTCATTGTGTTCTAACTGTGTGGGGGGAGGGGACTGACTGGGGGAGGTGACCGATGCTGTGTCCCTATGTACAAGGGACACAGATCGGTCCCCTCTCTCCCTGACAGGACGTGGAGCTCTGTGTTTACACACAGAGCTCCACGTCCTGCTGTGTCACCGACGATCGCGGGTGTCTGGCGGACATCGCGCCCGCCAGGCACTCGCATCGGCTCCCGAACGATGCGCCGGGCATGTTGTTTCCCCGCTGCGCGCCCCCAGTGGCGCGCACAGGGAACAACAACGACAGGACGTCCACCCGGCACTTGAGAGCCGCGCCGTGGACGTCTTTCGACCATAGCGCGGATCTCAAGTGGTTAATAAACTTTATATCATTCACTTTTACATACGTTTTGGTTTCCTCTTGTAATCCACACAAGTCTGGTTACACCTGGTTTATGACAGTCCCGAACCCTTCCTTATCCAAGGTTTCTTCATTCGCCAGCAAAGACCAACCTCTGCCACAGCGCCCAAGGGGAAGACCTTACCCTAGAATGCCCCATCACACCCTCAAAGCTCTCTGAATACCATCCTGCGACCCCAGGGCCCACAAATTAATTCCCACCGCATTGAGGCGTGCCCCGTCACCCTGAAGGTATCGCCAAGTATCTGTTTCCAGTTCCAAATGCCGGATAACCAGGCCCCCGTTCCTAACTACAAATCTCCCTACTTCCATATTAACCTTCCTGCGGGCCTTATTGAGCCTAGCCAAACTAGGGTGACCACATTTCGAAACTGCCATTCAGGGACACCCCACCCCCCTCACCTTCCCCCCAATGGGAATGGGAGATGAGGGGGGGGCGGGGGGGGGAAATGTAGTCTCTGGGTTAATGGGGAATTTGGAGGTGGGTTATTTGTCAGCTGAATATGTCACTTGCCACCATATGTGGTGCCGCTTGCCACCCATAGCCTGCCACCAGATGCAGTGCCGCTTGCCACCCAAATCCTGCCACCAGATGCAGTGCCGCTTGCCACCCATAGCCTGCCACCAGATGCAGTGCCGCTTGCCACCCAAATCCTGCCACCAGATGCAGTGCCGCTTGCCACCCATAGCCTGCCACCAGATGCAGTGCCGCTTGCCACCCATAGCCTGCCACCAGATGCAGTGCCGCTTGCCACCCAAATCCTGCCACCAGATGCAGTGCCGCTTGCCACCCATAGCCTGCCACCAGATGCAGTGCCGCTTGCCACCCATAGCCTGCCACCAGATGCAGTGCCGCTTGCCACCCAAATCCTGCCACCAGATGCAGTGCCGCTTGCCACCCATAGCCTGCCACCAGATGCAGTGCTGCTGTCACTCCCTCTGTATGAGCCACGTGCATTACAGGAAAGGAGTGGCGTCACTATCTGGAGAGTGAAGATCACACCAGTCCCTGCTGCTTTGTGCTTGGTACGGAGAAGGAGGAGGTGCTGAGGTGGGTGGGGACAGCAGTGCTGCACTAGGCGCAGGCCTCGCTCCCGGTCTCACTGTCCGAGAGTAAATTGTCACTGGTTGCAAGACGCCAGGCAGCGCCGGCCCTAGCAACCAGTTCCGGAAATGTAGTTATTAGTTAGTAGGGGGTGGCTGTGTCCTCTATTTTATTCCGGGACACTGTATTGTCCCGGAATGAAGGTGTCCGGGACCCAGGACAGACATGTCAATTGCGGGACAGTCCCGGGCAATCCGGGACACGTGGGCACCCTAAGCCAAACATCAAGTCGGCTGAACAATGATGTTGGGCCACACAACGAGCATATCCGGGAAGGCCATGCGGAGCCGCAAGGAACAAAAACTTGACATCATGCAGGGGCGGACTGGCCCAGGTGGAAAAGTGGAGATTTCCCCCCGGGCCGCTTACATTATCTTTAAAAAAAAAAAAATTTATGAACAGCGATCAGTCATTTCCCCTAGTCAGTCCCACCCCCCCTACAGTTAGAACACACCCAGGGAACATACTTAACCCCTTCCCCGCCCCCTAGTGTTAACCCCTTCACTGCCAGTGGCATTTTTATAGTAATCCAATGCATTTTTATAGCACGGATCGCTATAAAAATGCCAATGGTCCCAAAAATGTGTCAAAAGTGTCCGAAGTGTCCGCCATAATGTCGCAGTACCGGAAAAAATCACTGATCGCCACCATTACTAGTAAAAAAAATTTTTTTTATTAAAATGCCATAAAATACCCCCTATTTTGTAAACGCTATAAATTTTGCGCAAACCAAACGATAAACGCTTATGGCGTTTTTTTTTTTACCAAAAATATGTAGAAGAATACGTATCGGCCTAAACTGAGGAACAAACATTTTTTTTTATATATTTTTGGGGGATATTTATTAGAGCAAAAAGTAAAAAATATTGAAATGTTTTCAAAATTGTCGCTCTATTTTTGTTTATAGCGCAAAAAATAAAAACCGCAGAGGTGATCGAATACCACCAAAAGAAAGCTCTATTTGTGGGGGAAAAAAGACGCCAATTTTGTTTGGGAGCCACGTCGCACGACCGCGCAATTGTCAGTTTAAGCGACGCAGTGCCGAATCGCAAAAAGGGGCAAGGTCCTTTAGCTGCATTTTGGTCCGGGTCTTAAGTGGTTAAAAAAAAAAAAAGAAAGTAAATGGTAAAACTTAGGTTGCAGTATGGTGATCTCTTTTTGTACACAGGATGACATATAGTATGTTCTCCTGTGACAAAAAAACTCAGCATGTGGCGGGCTATTGCCTACTATATGCTGACAGCGCAGAGCCGTGCTGCAGCTGGGACAGATCCCGACAATACTGTCGAGATCCACCCTGCCGCCTGATTGACAGCTGGCTCTGCCTCACTAGAGCCAGAGCCAGCTGTGCCCGCCCCCTCCCCCGTCCGTTCCTCCCTGTCTGTTCTTCCAGTCAGATCTAGAGAATCGGAAGTGGGGGGGCGCATCCCTGCAGGGAGAGGATCGAGAAGTGAGAGAAATGTACAATATCCACCAAACGGGAACAGATAAATCTAGTTGTATGTAAGATTTAATAACGAAGTGTAAAGTCAGTGTGGTTTGGCAACATATAAAGCCTCGTACACACGATCAGTCCATCCGATGAGAACGGTCTGATGGACCGTTGTCGTCGGTTAACCGATGAAGCTGACTGATGTTTCGTTGCGCCCACACACCATCGGTTAAAAAAACGATTGTGTCAGAACGCGGTGACGTAAAACACAACGACGTGCTGAAAAAAATGAAGTTCAATGCTTCCAAGCACGCGTCGACTTGATTCTGAGCATGCCTGGATTTTTAACCGATGGACGTGCCTACAAACGATCGTTTTTTTCCCATCGGTTAGGAATCCATCGGTTAAATTAAAAGCAAGTTGGCTTTTTTTTAACCGATGGATAAATAACCTATGGGGCCCACACACGATCGGTTTTGACCGATGAAAACCAAAGCGGCACAAACGTTTATTTTTGCGGCACAATCGAATGGCGCGTTTGTTTTTAAAATTCAGCGACATGGGGTGCAAAGTGGGCGGGGTTTCAGCAACTATAACGCACAATATCTCTGCAACCAAAGTTGCACAAAGGTTTATTTTTGCGGCACAAACAAAATTCAGCAACTAATAACGCACAATGGCCCGGATTCACAAAGCACTTGCGCCAACGTATCTCAAGATACGCCGTCGTAAGTACAAATGTGCGCCATCGTATCTATGCGCCGACCCACAAACTAGATACGCCTAAAAATAGGCTTCATTCGACCGACGTAACTTGCCTATGCCGGCGTATCGTGGGCGCATATTTACACTGGACGCATGTGGCGCTCCCATTGATTTTCTATTCAAATATGCAAATGAGGGGGATACGCCGATTCACGATCGTACTTGCGCCCGATGCAGGCTACGACTGGTGCGCGTAAGTTGTACGTACGGCGTAAAGTTATGCCCCATAAAGGAGGTGTAACTCAGCAGCATCCATGCAAAGGTCTGCACCAGGGAACTCAAGCTGGCGTATTTTACGTAGTTTACGTTGTACGTGAATAGGGCTGGGCGTAGGTAGGTTACGTTCACGCAGTAGGCAGTGATCCGGCGTATCTTAGGCAGTTGTTCCGACGTGATTGTGAGCATGCGCAATGAGATGCGCCCACGGGACAGCGCATGCGCAGTTGGCGATACGTATCTGTCTGGCGATCGGCCTATCATTTGCATGGGGTCACGCCTCATTAGCATGGCTCACACCCACTTCCATTTACGCCAACTTACGCCTGAGAAACCCAGCGCAGATTTGGGAGGAAGTGCTTTGTGAATTCAGTGCTTGCCTCTCTGCGCTGCCTCGGCGTAGCGTAAAGGAGATACGCTACAGCGGCATAAATATGCGCCAGTGTCTGTGAATCCGGGCCAATATCTCTGCAACCAAAGTGGCACAAATGTTTTTTTTTTGTGGCACAAACGAATGGCGCGTTTGATTTTAAAATTTAGCAACGTGGGGTGCAAAGTGGGCGGGTTTCAGCAACTGTAACGCACAATATCTCCGCACCCCCCCCCTTAGGTATATTATTTCTGAGAAAGGTCAAAAAGCATTTGAAGGTATAAATCCAATAGTTTTGCATTAAGAACATTTGCAGTTAAACACGAGGACAGCAAGAAAAAACTGCAGCATGTAAAATCCTTCAACACTTTATATATAAAAAATAAAAAAAAATAAAAAAAGCATTAAAACTTACATGGGGGGGGGGGGGGGGGGGGTCCTCAAGCAGCACCTTTTAATACGCCCTCCTGGTCTTCTGGCTGATTAACAAATCTCTCCCTAATATGATGACATTCCAAGCCCCGCCTACTTCATTGCGTTTCGTCACTTAATGATTTTTCTTGGAAGTGACCTATGAGACGCTAACCTTGGAAGCTATCTGCGTACAATGCGCCCTTTGTATCTTGCGCACCTACTATCTTAACTCTTTAGTTAGTTAGGTTATAGTATTACATAATGATAGATAGATGATCCAATTACACAAATTCCCTCTAGAGGTAACCAACTACAGCAACATGATACAAATAAAATAATAAAACCTTCCCTCTGTAGTGGGTATAAGGCTGCATTCACATCTAGGCGGACGAAATCGCGGCGTTTTGTCGCCGCAAATCGCGGTAAAAATAGCGGCGTTTTGTACCGCGATTTGCGGCGACAAAACGCCGGTATTGTCCGCCTAGATGTGCCCCAAGATGACCCCCTCTATGGAGATGATTGCCATCTCCTAGCCGAACGCTCGAAGACGCCTGAAAAAAAGGTCCGGGACCTTTTTTCACGCGGCAGGCGACAGGCGTTCGGCGTGGAGATGTGAACCATCTCCATAGAGGGACATCTGTTTTCAGCCCTCTGGCGGCAGCGGCGTAGCGCTACAGGCGTAAAAACGCCTAGGTGTGAATGGGGTCTAAACATTATTGCACTGACCTACCTTTAGGACATTAACGAGTGATTGTAAACTATATTGCACTCTTCTACCTTTCCAACATGAACAAGGGGACAATTATGCATGTGTAGCGCTACCCCCGGAGGAGCCGCTGATTAGATTTGGGATCGGCGTATTTAACCACTTGCCGACCTCCTCATGTAAATATATGTCAGCAGAATGGCACCGATAGGCACATGTACGTACTTGTACGTGCTCTGCTTGACGTGGGTCGGGGGTCCGATCAGGACCCCCCCCGTACATGCGGCGGTCGGTAAGCCTCGGGGAGCGATCCGGGACGACGGCGCGGCTATTCGTTTATAGCCGCCCCGTCGTGATCGCTCCCCGGAGCTGAAGAATGGGGAGAGCCGTAGGTAAACACGGCTTCCCCGAACTTCACTGTGGCGGCGCATTGATCGAGTGATCCCTTTTATAGGGAAGACTCGATCGATGACGTCACTCCTACAGCCACACCCCCCTACTGTTGTAAACACACACTAGGTGAACCCTAACTCCTACAGCGCCCCCTGTGTTTAACTCCCAAACTGCAACTGTCATTTTCACAATAAAGAATGCAATTTAAATGCATTTTTTGCTGTGAAAATGACAATGGTCCCAAAAATGTGTCAAAATTGTCCGAAGTGTCCGCCATAATGTCGCAGTCACGAAAAAAATCGCTGATCGCCGCCATTAGTAGTAAAAAAAATTTTTTTTATGAAAATGCAATAAAACTATCCCCTATTTTGTAAACGCTATAAATTTTGCGCAAACCAACCGATAAACGCTTATTGCGATTTTTTTTACCAAAAACAGGTAGAATAATACGTATCGGCCTAAACTGAGGAAAAAAAATTTTTTTTTTATATATTTTTGGGGAAATTTATTATAGCAAAAAGTAAAAAATATAGATTTTTTTTCAAAATTGTCGCTCTATTTTTGTTTATAGCGCAAAAAATAAAAACCGCAGAGGTGATCAAATACCACCAAAAGAAAGCTCTATTTGTGGGGAAAAAAGGACACCAATTTTGTTTGGGAGCCACGTCGCATGACCACGCAATTGTCAGTTAAAGCGACGCAGTGCCGATTTGCAAAAAGGGGCAAGGTCCTTTAGCTGCATTTTGGTCCGGGGCTTAAGTGGTTAAGGAAGGTCAGCGGGATAAGCCTGTACCGCCGTTTTTCTTCATCCTCCTTTTTGCTCTCCTCTGGCTTGACCCTATCCAGATAAAACATTTCCAGGGGTAGCAGAGAGAATATCTCCACATACTACCCTTCCAAAAAATTTCACAGACTTCTGGCTTCAGGTTCGCACCCAGAGGCCCCTCAAAACAAACGTAAACCTCACATTTCGCAGAGTTGGCCAATCTGACTGAATCCTGTTGATCAACAGCAGAAATCACAGACATGTTAGAAGTAGTAGAATTACAAGGCTGCCTAGGAAGGATCCCACCAGCCGTAGGTCCTGACTCCATTGATCAGTGGCGGTGCGTCTATAGAGGGCACTGGAGCGCCGCCCCCTCTGGCTCCGCACCGCCACTGAAATAACATACATTCATGCATTGCATGATTGTATGTTATTGTTGCCAGCTGCCGCTGGTCTATTCAGATAGCCGGACCTTGAGTGTCGACCACCTGAATAACGGCAGCTGGTTGGCTGTGCGGAAGTGCCTATCAGAGCCAGCTTTCCGAGTACAGCCCTCGTCTCCCGGATGCTTATCCTCGGAACGTACGGGGGCTGCGTCCCTTGGATAAGACTGACGGCCGTCTCAGCCAATCAGGTTCACCGATTCTGGTTATCGGTAACCTGATTGGCTGAAGTGTCACCAAGGCGGGAGAAGACATCGAGGGACGTGGAAGGAGAAAGGTAAGTGCATTTTACAGGGCACAGCGGCGACAGTGGGACAAAGGGCACAGTGGCATCAATGGGCGCAGTGGTGACAATGGGCACAGTGGCAACAATTAAAGGGCACAATGACATGCACAGTGGCAACAATGGGCACAGTGGCGACAATTGAGTGGCACAGTGGCTGCGTTTGATGGCATGGCACAGTGGTGACAATTGATGGCATGGCAGAGTGACTGCGTTTGATGGCATGGCACAGTGGCTGCGTTTGATGGCATGGCACAGTGGTGCGAATTGATGGCATAGTGACTGCATTTGATGGCATGGCACAGTGGTGACAATTGATGGCACAGTGGCTGCGTTTGATGGCATGGCACAGTGACTGCATTTGATGGCATGGCACAGTGGTGACAATTGATGGCATAGTGACTGCTTTTGATGGCATGGCACAGTGGTGCGAATTGATGGCATAGTGACTGCTTTTGATGGCATGGCACAGTGGTGATAATTGATGGCACAGTGGCTGCGTTTGATGGCATGGCACAGTGGTGACAATTGATGGCACAGTGGCTGCGTTTGATGGCATGGCACAGTGGCTGCGTTTGATGGCATGGCACAGTGGTGACAATTGATGCCACAGTGGCTGCGTTTGATGGCATGGCACAGTAGCTGCGTTTGATGGCATGGCACAGTGGTGACAATTGATGCCACAGTGGCTGTGTTTGATGGCATGGCACAGTGACTGCGTTTGATGGCATGGCACAGTGGTGACAATTGATGCCACAGTGGCTGTGTTTGATGGCATGGCACAGTGGTGACAATTGATGCCACAGTGGCTGTGTTTGATGGCATGGCACAGTGACTGCATTTGATGGCATGGCACAGTGGTGACAATTGATGGCACAGTGGCTGCATTTGATGGGCACAGTGAGGCTGTAATTTTTTTCTTTTCTTTTTTTTTTCCGTTTGCGCCCCCCCCAAAAATTTTGAGCACCAGCCGCCACTGCCATTAATGCAGGGCGTCCATTTGTAAAACTTAGATTACAGTATGGTGATCTCTCTTTGTTCACAAGATGACATATAGTATGTTCTCCTGTGACAAAAAAACTCAGCATGTGGCGGGCTATTGCCCACTTTATGCTGACAGCGCAGAGCCGCGATGCACCCGGGACAGATCCCGACAATACTGTCGAAATCCACCCTGCCGCCTGATTGACAGCTAGCTCTGCCTCACTAGTGCCAGAGCCAGCTGTGCCCGCCCACCAAATCTGCACAAACCAGGAACAAATAAATCTAGTTGTATGTAAGATTTAATAACAAGGTGTAACGTCAGTGTGGTCTGGCAACATGTAACACACAATATCTCAGCAACCAAAGCGGCACAGACGTTTATTTTTGCGACTCAAACCAGCACAAACATGGCACAAACGAATGGCACATTTGTTTTTAAAATTCAAATGCAAAGTGGGCGGGGTTTCAGCAACTATAACGCACAATATCTCCGCAGCCAAAGAGGCACAAACGTTTATTTTTGCGGCACAAACGAATGGCGTGTTTGTTTTTAAAATTCAGCAACATGGGGTGCAATACAGCAACATGGGGTGAAAAGTGGGCGGGGTTTTAGCAACTATAAAGCGCAATATCTCCGCAACCAATGCGGCACAAACGTTTATTTTTGCGGCACACACGGATGGCGCGTTTGTTTTTAAAATTCAGCAACATGGGGTGCAAAGTGGGTGGGGTTTCAGAAACTATAATGCACAATATCTCCACAGCCAAAGCGGCACACACGTTTATTTTTCCGGCACAAACGAATGGCGTGTTTGTTTTTAAAATTCAGCAACAAGGGGTGCAAAGTGGGCGCAGTTTCAAAAACCATAAGGCACAATATCTCCGCAACCAAAGTGCCACAAACTTTTATTTTTGCGGCACAAGCGCGGTACAAACAAACGGCGTGTTTGTTTTTAAAATTCAGCAACATGAGGTGCAAAGGGAGCGGGGCTTGCATTACATTAAGGGCCAGATTCTCATACATTTACGTTGCTCCTGGGCAGCGTAACGTATGTTATTTACGTTACACCGCCGCAGGTTTACAGGTTTACATCCTGATTCTCAGAACACTTATCTGTAAACTTGCGGCGGTGTATCGTTAAATTGCTCGGCGCAAGCCCGCCCAATTCAAATGGGGCGGGCACCATTTAAATTAGGCGCGCTCCCGCGCCAAGCGTACTGCGCATGCTCCGTCGGGTAAATTACCCGACGTGCATTGCGCTAAATGACGTCGCCCGACATCATTTGCTTAGACGTTTACGTAAATGGCGTCCAGCGCCATTCACGGACGTCTTACGCAAACAACCTTATTTTTTTTTTTATTTGACGCGGGAACGACGGCCATACTTAACATTGGTTGCCCCTCATAATAGCAGGGGCAACCTTACGCGTCGCGTACGCTACGGAAACAACGTAAATTCTCAGCGTCGACCACGCGTATGTTCGGGAATCTCGCGTACTTACCTCATTTGCATAGACGACGGGGAAAACGACAATGCGACACCTATCGGCGGGGAAAAAAATAGCTTTTAAGATCTGACAGCGTAAGAGCCTTACGCCTGTCAGATCTAATGGGTATCTATGCGTAACTGATTCTAAGAATCAGTCGAATAGATACCCGGGGCCAGATGAGGAGTTACGACGGCGCAAATGGTGCTGCGCCGTCGTAACGCCTTTGAGAATCTGGGCCTAAATGTTTAATATCTCAGAAACCGAGCCGGCACAAACGCATGGTATATTTTTATTCAGGTTTTATAAACATGGGGTGCCAACTTTACACAGTTCAATAAGTTCACCACTTGCCCAATATTAAAGCGACAAATAAATATCAAGTTGCACCCTCTGCAGGGCAGCCATCACACATTTTGGGGCAGATCCACAAAAGAATTACGCCGGTGTATCTCTTGATACGCCGCGTAATTTAAAATTTGGCGCGTCGTATCTTTGTTTTGTACCTACAAAACAAGATACGACGGCATCTCGGATGGATTCGACCGGCGTACGTCTTAGTACGCCGTCGGATTTTAGGTGCAATTTCCGTCGAATTCCGCTTCGAGTATGCAAATTAGCTAGTTACGGCGATCCACGAACGTACGTCCGGCGCATTTTTTTTACGTCGTTTGCGTTCGGCTTTTTCCGGCGTATAGTTAAACCTGCTATTATGAGGCGTAGTCAATGTTAAGTATGGCCGTCGTTCACCGCCTCGCATTTTGAATTTTTTTTACGTCGTTTGCGTAAGTCGTTCGCGAATAGGGATTTGCGTAGAATGACGTCACCGTCTTTAACATTGGCTTGCTCCGGTTTAATTTCGATCATGCGCACTGGGATACCCCCACGGACGGCACATGCGCAGTTAAAAAAAAACGTTGGGTCACGACGTATTTACATAAAACACTCCCCCATCACAGAGATTTGAATGCCGCGCCATTACGCCGCCAAAGATACACTACGCCGCCGTATTCTTTGAGGATTCACAAAAAAAAAGATAAGTTACGGCGGCGTAGTGTATCTTAGATACGCTACGCCCGCCGATGTACGTGGATCTACCCCAGTATGTGCCATTTTTTTTCAGTCTACCTTTGTGCCAACCCCCCCCCCCCCCCCTAAGTATTTCTGAGAAAGGTCAAAAAGCATTTGCAGGTATAAATCCAATAGTTTTGCATTAGGAACATTTGCAGTTAAACACGAGGACAGCAAGGAAAAACTGCATCATGTAAAATCCATCAACACATGATGTATAAAAAAACAAGAATAAAGCATTAAAAAAACTTACAAGCAGCACTTTTTAATCAGCCTGTACAGTCTATGCCCTCCTGGTCTTCTGGAACTGATAAACAAATCTCTCCCAAACCCGATGACATCCCAAAGCCCCGCCTACTTCATTGCGTTTCGTCACTTAATTCTTTTTCCCGGGAATGACCTATGACACACTAACCTTAGAAGCTCTCTGCGTACAATACGCCCTTTGTCTCCTCCGCCCCTTTTCTCTTAACTCTTTAGTTAGTTAGGTTCCAAGTCATAGTATACATAATGATAGATGATCCAATTACACAAATTCCCTCTAGAGGTAACCAACTACAGCAACATGATAAAAATAAAATAATAAAACCTTCCCTCTGTAGTGGTTATAAACATTATTGCACTGACCTACCTTTAGGACATTAACGAGTGATTGTAGACTATATTGCACTCTTCTACCTTTATAACAGAAACAAGGGGACAATTATGCATGCAAAAGCAACAAAATATATATAAAATATACAGTATGCGCACCAAAAAAAAAAATACTTCAACCTGACTTTTTTTGCTAAAAATATAATCACCGAAAGAAAGAAATAAGGAGAGAAAGAAAGAAAGAAAGAAAGAAAGAAAGAAAGATAGATAGATAGATAGATAGATAGATAGATAGATAGATAGATAGATAGATAAAAAGAAAGAAATAAGAAAGGATAAAGGGAGAAAGGAAAAAAAAGAGAGAAATAAAGAAAGGATGAAGGGAGAAAGAAAGAAAGAAGAATCAAGGGAGGAAGAAAGAAAGAAAAGATGAAGGGAAAAAGAAAGATAGATGAGAGAGAGAGAGAGAGAGAGAGAGAGAGAGAGAGAGAGAGAGAGAAAAAAAAAGAGAGAAAAAAAAAAAGAAAGAAAGAAAGAAAGAAAAAAAGAGAGAAAAGATGAAGGAAAAAAGAAAGATAGATAGAGAGAGAGAGAAAGAAAGAAAGAAAGAAAGAAAGAAAGAAAGAAAGAAAGAAAGAAAGAAAGAAAGAAAGAGAAAAAGAAAGAAGGATGAAGGGAGGAAAGAAAGAAAGAAAGAGAGAGAAAGAAAAAAAGAAAAAAGAGAAAGAAAAAAGAGAAATAAAGAAAGAAAGAAGGATCAAGGGAGGAAGAAAGAAAGAAAAGATGAAGGGAAAAATAAAGATAGATGAGAGAGAAAGAAAGAAAGAAAGAAAGAAAGAAAGAAAGAAAGAAAGAAAGGAAGAAAGAAAGAAAGGATGAAGGAAAAAAGAAAGATAGATAGAGAGAGAGAGAGAAAAAAAAAGAAAGAAAGAGAAAAAGAAAGAAGGATGAGGGGAAAAAAAGAAAGAAAAAAAAGAGGAAGAAAAAAAGAGAAAAGAGAAAGAAAAAAGAGAAAGAAAGAAAGAATGCTGAAGGGAGAAAGAAAAAGAGAGAAATAAATAAATAAAGAGAGAAAGAGAGAGAGAAAGAAAGAAAGAAAGAAAGAAAGAAAGAAAGAAAGAAAGAAAGAAAGAAAGAAAGAAAGAAAGAAAGAAAGAAAGAAAGATGAAGGGAGAAAGAGAAAGAAAGAAAGAAAGAAAGAAAGAAAGAAAGAAAGAAAGAAAGAAAGATGAAGGGAGAAAGAAAGAAAGAAAGAAAGAAAGAAAGAAAGAAAGAGAGAGAAAGAAAGAGAAAGAAAGAGAAAAAAAGAAAGAAAGAGAGAGAGAAAGAAAGAAAGAGAAAGAAAGAAAGAAAGAAAGAAAGAAAGAAAGAAAGAAAGAAAGAAAGAAAGAAAGAAAGAAAGAAAGAAAGATGAAGGGAGAAAGAAAGAGAAACAAAGAAAGAAAGAAAGAGAGAATGAGGGGAAAAATAAAGATAGATAGATAGATAGATAGATAGATAGATAGATAGATAGATAGATAGATAGATAGATAGATAGATAGATAGATAGATAGATAGAGATAGAGGAAGATAGATAGATGGATAGATAGATAGATAGATAGATAGATAGATAGATAGATAGATAGATAGATAGATAGATAGATAGATAGATAGAGGAAGATAGATAGATAGATAGATAGATAGATAGATAGATAGATAGATAGATAGATAGATAGCGGGAAAGAGAAAGATAGATAGAAAGATAGACAGACAGATAAATAAAAGGAAGAGCGGAAGAAAGAAAGAAATATAGATAGATAAAAGGGAGAAAGAAAGATAGATAAATAAATAGATAGATAGATAAATAAATAAATAGATAGATAGATAAATGGGAGAGAGAAAGCTAGATAGAAATATAGATAGATAGATAGACTCTCTGCCCGTCGCCGCCTGCCTCACAGCCTCTCAAGTCTTAGGCCCCTTTCACATTGAGGCGTTTTTCATGCGGTACAGCGCTAAAAATAGCGCTGCTATATCGCATGAAAAAATCATGCCCCGAAGGCTTTCACACTGAAGCGGTGCGGTAGCAGGACCGCTCCAAAAGTCCTGCTAGCCGCATCTTTGGAGCGGTATAGGAGTGGGGAGTTTACCGCTCCTTTCCATTGAAATCAATGGGAAACCGCGGTAATACCGCCCGCAATGCAGGCGGTATTAACCCTTTTTCGGCCGCTAGCGGGGGTTAAAACCTCACCGCTAGTGCCCGAATATCGCGGTAAATACAACGGTATAGCGGCGCTAAAAATAGCGCGGCTATACCGTCACCGCACCTCCGCTGCCCAATGTGAAAGCAGCCTTACTCTTCGGGCCCCGGCTACTACTGGATGGGGAGCGGAGGAAGATCCCTCCGCCAGGGAAGGCAAGGAGAGAGGCAGGTGGCTGGCCAGGATTTGAGCCAAGGCAGAAGAACATG